>NC_056687.1:88682899-88994899 GCF_018350215.1 Panthera leo
GGATTGATTCTTTTAAAATCGCTGTTTCAAAACTAGAGGCCAAAGGTAACAGCAGCAGGAACCACAAATCAGTTCATACTGTTCCCTTGCTTAAAACTTTTAATGGATTCTGGTTATGCTCAGGGCCAAGCTTTGGACAGGACTTGCAAGAGCTGTGTTTCTCTGGACCCTGCTCAAGCTCCAGCCTCATCTCTAGTTAACCCCCTCGTACTACACAGGCTCCCACCCCACTGTCTGCCTGCACTTGTTCTGTGATACCTGGTCTATGTCCCATGTTGTTCTTGGCCCCTGTCCCCACTGCTGGACCCCTTTCAGCTCCCATCCTCTATGCTCCCTTCTTACCCTAAGATGTCCCATATCAAACTGCTTAGCTCAGTGTTGAAATGAACCTGTCTTCTTTTCTGTCTCCTCCACAAAATGATAAATGACTTGAGAGTAATAATCATGTCTATAGGATTCATTTCTTTATTCCCAGGACCTTGTACAGTGCCTGGTGCATTATAAGTAGCAAATAAATATTTTTCAATGAATGAGTACATCTAAAGGACATAAACATTGTTAGTTATATGCAAATAATAACTAAATATCTCATTAATGCCATTTCCCCCCTCAGAAAATAATACCGCATAAGTCTAAAACCAAACCATATGATATTTTACAAGGATTGGTTCGCCATAAAATCAGTTGTTGTCATAATTATTCCCAAGCACCATGCTATATCTATGCCCTTTAATCAATTAGGTTATAAGAAAAAAACAAACAAAAACAACAACAACAAAAAAAAAACCTTTATCTACCCACTCTGTTCCCTGTGAAATGATATTCAGAATGCAATTTCAACATGCTGGGTCTGTAGAGTTCTGATCCACTAATTCTAGATTTGCAGTCATTTCCATTATAGTAAGGGAGAGTGCTTTCAGTTCCTAGCCCCTGGGTGCTGGTGCCCAGACCAGGTTACTGTGCCGTTGGAGCCCATAAACCTTCTTGCTAACTCTCAGGTTAAGTACACTGTGCACCCATATATGCATTCTTTCTGCTAAGATCACCCATATAAAATGCTTTCTAGCACAGTGGCATTTCATACATATAAAAGAGTTAAACTTTTATTCTTGTAATATTCCAGACTTTTTCTGAAGGGACCACGTGACAATGAAGCTGCCTTTCCTACAAGTGTTTACATTTCCTGTCTTCTTTTACAAATGAATAAAGGATTGCATTTGGATCCCTGCCGAAATAGGCCTTAATTGATTTTTTCAGGTGTTTCCTACTGCCATGGTAACCGTAATCAAATATCTTTTCATGAATAGCCTTGTCAGTTGCAATGTAATATTCTCACTGAATACAGTCTCCGGTTCTCTGGTTCTCTTTCTGCCAAGCTCTCTGGAGCTTTCTCTTCCTTGACCTGACATTTTCTTCAGGTTCCTAGGCCCCACGGAAATAATATATTTAAATAGCATACATGGTTTTTTAAAATGAGAATCTCCTATGAGTTCCATCAGTAATGACACACACAAAAGATAAAAACAGATCATGCTTTCAAGGGTAATAGATATTTTAATACTGGCATGATTTGTCAAATATCTATAATCCCTCTCAAATCACCTTTGAAGGTATTGTTTCATTTTTTTCTTTTTCTCACCCAAGAAAAATCATTATTCATCTTAAGAGAGAACATCTTGTCAAGTGTTGCAGTTCAACAAAATAAGGAAAACATCTCTGCCAAAATGCAGCAAATGTGATTACACAAGGCCAAGGAGAAGCCCATAATTAGATCATTACCATGGAAACAACCTAATTACATGTGTAAAGCAGTGAGGGCTGAGTTGCAGATCTGAATATGTTAATACCATTGTCTATGTTATAATATTTCTGCTACTTAGCCTTCTCCAAATATAATCATATAAGCCATATAGATAAATCCCCACTCGATTTAAATGAATGAAAAAATACTGTGCATTTATGTGAATGAAGTTCAGAAATATTCACTCTCTTTATTGTAAACATACACCTATACTCTTAAATGAGAAAAAATGTTGTGTGTATTCATAATAAAGGTACATTAGCATGTAAATACCTGAATGGCCTTAAGTACTCATTCTGGAGTTTCACACCATACAGAAATTATTTATAAGGGCAACCAAAGTTAGGGCAAAATAATCAAATTTTTAAACCATATATTCTTTATTTATACTGAGGAATCATTTTATATGATCTACTCTTCATTATTTAGAGGCCCATTGTTTCTTAAGGAGTCATTTGCAGTCTAAAATGTGAGTGTCCCTTTACTGCTCACCGCAGAGATAAAAACCACATCCCCAGGGGGCAGTGGAGAGACTACCCAGAACAATTTTATTAATATAAGGGCCTTTTAGAACAATTTTATTAATATGAGGGCCTTGTTACTTTTTAAAATTATCAAATCTAAATACCTACTTCTAACTGCCTTTTAACACTACTTGCAAATGCTCTCGTGTTTGAATTTCTTAAACATCTCTCATTTTCTGTCCTTGCTTTTCCCAACTGCTTCCTCCTCTTAAAGCCATCTCAGATCCTGGCTGTCACCCACACTGGGGGCAGGAACTTCTTCCCTGCTGGAGTTACAAGCAGAGCTTTGGAGAAGCTACCCTCATCCTCCCATGCTGCACCATTTGAAAATCATCTTCCCCAGCAGCCCCCCAGGTATCAGCAAGTCTCTGACCTCCCTACCTCTCCTGGAACAGCATGGCTTCCAGAGGTGAGGATGGCAAGAGAGGAGATACTGCTAATGCACCTTGCTCTTGCCCCCCTCCACTCCACACACACCTGGGAACTGAGTGGGAGAAGTGGTCAGTCTGTGTGCAGCTCAAGGATCCTGGCCCCAAATAACAATGTCTTTCTTTGACAGAGAGATGGAGGCACATGAGCAGAAAACTAGTTGGGGCCAGAGAACAGAGTCCATCATCACAAATACAGGATCTGAAGAAGAAAGGGAACATGATGGAGGAAAAACAATTGTGCTTAGAGTCAGGCCTTGGTTCTGCCTTTGGATTGTCACCTTGTATGAATCACTTCCTTGCTGGACCCTCCACTTTCTCCTCTCTGCAAAGAAATAGGCTGGGCTAGATAAGGTTGAGGTCTTCCACAAGCTCTAACATTCTGGTTCTATGGCTGTAACATAGGCCGAGCCAAACCCTGCTGCCTGCCTTCCTTTCCACAGCCAGCCTGGGTGGTCTCACTGAGAGGATTCTGGGCTCACTTAGGCTCCTCTCCCCTTGACTGCCCAGCCATCCTGCCTATAGAATACACACACCGCTGAAATAGAGAGGAGCCTGAAATGCCAAGATTACTATATTTGGGCTTAAGCAAATCTCATAACCTCTTTAGGCCTTAATTTTCTTTTCTGTTGAATCATGGCCGTGGGAATCTGGAGAAAGTGATGAGTGAAGGGATCTCTCCAATCCCTTCCAACTCTTACATATCATGAGGAAAATTAATTTTCTTTATGTACTTCTTTCATCAGCTTCCTCCTGTACTCAAAGTCTTCCAGTGACTCCTCATTTTCATAAATTTCAAATATAAAAGCCACTGCCTTTCCAAACATCCTTTAATCCAGCCACAGGTGTCCTGCCCAGTCTTGTTTCCCTCTATACACTTTTCCCACAATCTTTTCCCCCCACCTCGCTGGTCTAACCAGGTTTTCTCATAGGTCCTCCCATCCTCAATCCCAATCTTCTTTTGACCTTGATACTGCCTTCTTATTCATGAACCTGACCCATGGTAGGTGCTCAAGATATGTTGTAGCTGGACTGTCGAACCATGCTCTCTCCCACCATTCAATCCCATCCCCGTTTTCAAGGCACAGATTACACCATCTAGGAGACTTGCCCTGGTCCCTCTGAATTACATAATCATGCTCTCCTCTAATCCACGAATTTATGTTGTAACACACCATTTAAGACCTATAGTCATGACCTCTTAATCACTGTTAAAAGGGTGTGGAAAATTTAATCTACTCATTACAAGCAGACATTCTGAAGACTAATAGCAAGTCTTCCATTTCTTCACAATTACCATACCACCTAACCCCACACTGAATCCTTGATAGGTACTTAGAAAATATTAAACTGATGGGCTGGGAGGTGCTCCAAGAATATGTCCTCTATCAGGGATGAATATTGCCCCTTTCATACAATCTCTACTCAGCAAAATGCTCATCTCTCAAGAAGAAACTTAAATGCCAGCTCAATGTGGCTCTTTCTCTATACTGTTAGTCAGAGTTTGTCTTTTCTCATATATGTCTACTGGCACGTGTCATGTTGCCATCATTATTTGTTTATATACCTGTCTCCCCACCTAAACAATGGATCTTCAGAAAAAGATCCAAATTTCTCTTTTGTCATAATTCTATGTCCAGTACTACTCCCATAATATAACAGATATCCAATATAGTGATTTTTAAATTTTTTTAAAGTTAATTTCTTTATTTTGAGAGAGAGAGAGAGAGAGCATGCAAGCAGGGGAGGTTCAGAGAGAGAGGGAAAGAGAGAACCCAAGCAGTCTCCAAATTGTCATCACAGAGACCAATGCAGAGCTCGAACTCAAACCATGAGAGCTGAAATCAAGAGTTGACTGTTTAACCAACTGAATCAATTTATGCTTTGCTCTCTCTGAAAACTGTAGAACCAATTTTTGACAATTTAAGATGATGAACTAATGTGACACTTGATACTCAGTTTATAAATTCATAATCTAAATTTTATACAAGGTCAGGTGATAGAAGAATCCACAGGTGTCTAGTATCTATGCCAAGTCTTCCCCCAAGTTACCTTTAATAGTTCTGAATTGGTTATGTGTTATACTGCGCTCTGTGGTTTTTGAAATTCACATTCGAGAATCATTAAGTATTTAAAAACCACCATAGAAACTAGCATAGTTAATATATTAGAAAGTACAAAGAACATACTTGTTATTATATCTTCTCCTGGGGTGGTCCAGAGATTGCTATCAGACCTAAATTGCTTCTTTTAACACCACACCTTTATTTCTCATTATAACTATCTACTTTGAACTTAGTTTATTAATGTATTACTTATACTCTCTATTAGATGCATATTCTCTGAGGGAAGGGATGCTTTTAGACATCTGTAGCACATAACACAATAATTTCTATGGAAAAAGGGCTAAGTAAAGTTACTGTATGAATCTATTAATCACTATATTCCAAATTTCTGACACACATTAAAACCGAGTAACATGGAGAAATTACTCTTATCACAGGACTAGTAATGATTTTTTTCCTGAGCAACTAGCTTGTTTAACATAATTGATCATAGTGAATTGTATTATCACTTTAATTTCTTCTCTTAAAGTTGTTCAGTAGACATCTTAGAATCAACTTGGTGGGCCATTTATAGGAAGTCCATGGGATTTCAAGGTACAATTTCATATACAAATCTATCTCCTTTCCCACCTTCATTTTCCTTTTATCTAATTTTTTCTACTGTTTTCAACATATTATCTTATTATATAATATGCTTTTTTGTAAGCTGTCAGATTATTTTCAGGTCAACAGATATTCATGAACACAGATAAACAGATATATAAATACTATAAATATAAATTAATAAATAACAAATCTGAGGTTTTTTTGAATACATTTAATTCTTGATTAAATATCACTCCCAGCTTTGCTATTGATAAACTTCCTTAAGTTCTTATTAGTAAGTCACAATTTTAACCACGCTATAGATTATTCATAATTTTGTTCACGCTAGAGAAACACCCTTTATTTTCTATGTAATCATCTGGTCTAATTGCTGCCCACTTCCAATTTAGTTAGTGGTTTTATGGGAGGAAAAAAGGAGAAGGAGGTGGATAATAATTGCCTTCAAGATTATTTCCGTACTTCAACAGCAGAAATGCAATAACAGCTAACACTTACAGTACTAATATGGGCTAGCATTGCACTGAGAACTTACTAGCATGCAATCCTCACAATAACCCTAAGAGATGATGCTGTTATTAGCATCCTAGATTAGCGATGAGGAAACTGAGGCACTCAGAACTGTGGTAACTTGCCCAAGATCACACCTTGAGTACATGACAGAACTGGGGTTGAAACCCAGCCTGTCAAAACCCACTCTGTTCCCCAAGATGACCTCTTCCAGACCTTGCCCTTCTCAGCCAAACAAAGCATCAGTGCATAGCACTTTCATATGAACTATTTAAGTGAAAGGGATTGAGAGAAGGGGGAATTTTCTTTCACTTTTGGTAGCAAAATTATTCATTGCTTCCTGCTATTATAAGTCATTTGTTGCTTCAGTCAATACTGCCCGGGGCAGGCCTGGGCTTTATTTGCCATCTCTGTGTTTGAGCCCTGAAATGAGATTATCGATTTATGATCAGTGTAACTCCTGGCTGAGCCCTGGATATTATGATACTCTAATAGAGAGTCTTAAGGAAATCAACTGCTACCCCTCTAGGCAGGATCTACATCTTGTTCATTTGTTGTGTCACTCCAGCATCTAGCACATAATAAACACTCAATAAATATATGCTGGCTGAGTGACTGGATTCATAAATTATTCTTCAGGTATAGATTTTAAGTTTCTCATGGGTAAAAACTCTGTTTAGCACCTGTTATAGTGCTAACATTGAATAATACAGAGATGATCAAGTGCACGAACTTTCACGGTTTTAAGGTAAATGGTAAAACCAGTTCATGTGTTGCTGAAGCCATGTGCGAGAAGACTCATGAAAATAAAAGCATTGCCAATAATAAAAATTTATTTTAAACCTTACGGATCCTATTTCATAAGAAACCAACTTCTTCTTAACTTAATAACTAGTGATTTTTTTTTTACTTCCTCAGCAACATAAAAGAATACTGGGTTCTCATCTATTCCGTTTTATTTATTTTTTTAATTTTTTTTTAACATTTATTTTTGAGAGACAGAGTGAGACAGAGCACGAGCAGGGGAGGAACAGAGAGAGGGAGACACAGAATCCGAAGCAAGCCTCAGGCTCTGAGCTTTCAGCACAGAACCCAACATGGGGCTCAAACTCACCAACCATGAGATCATGACCTGAGCCAAAGTCGGAGGCTTAACTGACTGAGCCACCCAGACACCCCTCATGTATTCCCCATTTTAAACCTTCATCACCTTAAACAAAAGGTGAGTCCCACACATAAAGGATCTTAGAAAAACAAAAGACCCATTTCTCCAGAACATTAGTTAAAAGAGTTCTATTATTTTGTGGAACTGTAAAGGGTCCATCACGATGCCATTCAGACAAGGTTTCCCACAAGAAGTATGAATGGGGTGGAGAAGACAGTCCCAGTCAGCCTGGAACTAAGATCTAGATATACACCGCATTTAGGTTTAGAAGAAACTCCTGTCCATGGAATTGTCCCTATCCATCTGGTCATTTATATGGTAGATGAGGAATTTCCTAAAAATTTCAAACTATATTCCCAACTGGGGATCAAAGGCATACAGATGTGCAGGGAGAACTAAGGGTGGTAGGAAGCAAAGGAAGCCACAGTGCCCGGAGGACCTTGCAGAATCTGTGAAGGAAAATGCCTCTAGAGAGGAAGCAGGCAAGACTAGTCTGCCTCAGCCATGGGACAGAGACTGAGGGGTGACCAGCAGTCCTACTGCTACCTGCAACAGCCCCGCTCTCATCGCTAGACTGTGAACTCAGCCATGTGCCCTCAGACTACAGAGGGGCCCAGTGAATTGAGTGTGACAGCAGAACCAGGAAGCTGTTCCCCCTCTGACTTTCCAGAAGAGCACCATCTTGTGGGCCACAGGGAGGGAGGGTTTGGGAGTCAGGCAGCTGGCCAAGAATCTGCTCTTCAGATGGATAGAGACCGGTGCAAAGGAAAGTGCAGCAAGGATCTGTGGTGAGTGGGACCCTGGACTGGATGTGTGAGGCCCCACAAGTTACCATTTGTGGCCCACAGAAATACCTGGGGTGGACTTTTCGGGAATGGCATGCATGTTTCAGTGAGTAGAGATTATGGCCAGCAAGATAGGTCTTTATCCACTATAAAATTCAAGTTTAATCTTAAATGTGAAATCACCTGTACCTGTATGCTGGAGAAACCTAGAACATTCATGTTACAAGTTCTTCTTTAAGATAAAATAGAAACAAAATTATCAATTGCTATATATCCTTGACTGGCATCCTGCTTTGTCTCATTTTTTTTTCTTAGAACAACTCTGTGAGGAAAACAGAACAGGCATCATTACTATCTACTAGATGAGGAAACTGAGGCTCAGAGAGGCCAAGGGATTTGACTGTGATTACACAGCTCATGTAACTCCCAGTGGCCATGGCATTCCACCAATCAGGAATATCTGTGTGCTGCTCATTTGCCACTCACTTGTTCTAGAAGCTCATGAGTACTGATAAACCATGATATTAAAGTTGGGAGGCAGGTCAGAGGAAAGGCAAGCCTATGGCTCTAACAGAGGTGTGTGGACTAACTCTCCCCCACAGATACTCTACCAAAGCAGTCTGTGACCATGTCTTTTCTTTGCTTTCCTAATGGACGCGCCTCCTCCTCCTCCCTTCAGCCAGGTACCAAGGCTGTGCTGTGAGCATAGTGATTGCCTGGAGGAAGATGAGAGGGAGGAGGAAGACACAAAGGGGGAAGGATAGCAGAAAAGGCAGGCAGCAGGGTGGAACCTGCAGAAGTCCCACCTACCTCTCCTCACTCCATGCTCTTAAAAACATTCCCACAGGGGCACCTGGGCGGCTCAATCAGTTAAGTGAATGGCTTCAGCTCAGGTCATGATCTCGAGGTTCCTGCGTTCGAGCCCCACGTCCTGCTCTGTGCTACCAGCTTGGTTCTGTGCTGACAGCTCAGATCCTGGATCCTGCTTCTGATTCTGTGTCTCTCTCTGCCCCTCCCCATTCACACTCTGTCTCTTTCTCAAAATAAACATTAAAAAAAATAAAATAAAAACATTCCCACAAGTTGTTCCCTTCTTAAAATCGCTTTGAGCCAAAATGTGTAAATAGAATTAACCAAATGCAATCATGGACTTGCTAGATAAAGAAAACCATAGCAGCTTTTTTCCTCAGTCCATAAATAATGCAACCTATCTGCAAGGCCAGCCAAAACAAAAACAAAGGGGTGTAAGACCCCTTAAGCAGTTCAGTATTAAATGGGTTTTTCACATTTTCTTTTCCTTCTTCCCCATTTTCAGAACCAATTACTCTTTCTGTCTTTCCTGTTTCTGTGGAAGCCAGCCCACCGAAACAAAATACACAAGCCAGGCAGGGAGTTGTACAGCAGGAAGGGTCATCAGGCCTTCAGGGCATCACTCCGAATTCGGTCTGTCCCAGGGCTGGAAGACACTATGGAGAGAAATACCTTCCACCTGATTTTTATGCCTTAGAAAGAAAAGCAGAGAGGGGCACCTGGGTGGCTCAGTCGGTTGAGCATCTGACTTTGGCTCAGGTCATGATCTCACGGTTTGTGAGTTCGAGTCCCGTGTGGGTTCTATGCTGACAGCTCAGGGAGCCTGGAGCCTGCTTCAGATCTGGGTGTCCCTGTCTCTCTGCCCCTTCCCTGCTCTCATTCTCTCTCTCTCTCACTCTCTCTCTCTCTGTCTCTCTCAAAAATAAAAAAAAAAAACCTTAAAAAAATTTTTTTAGAATAAAACACCATTTAAGAAAAACAAAGAAAGAAAAGCAGAGAAAACGAAGGTTTCCAGGGGCAGCTAGATTGGCAGGGACAGTTTGGCTCCTAAACATGGAGGTGAGAGGTTTACCAGCGTCCAGCAGAGCACTCCTTAGTTTCTGACCCAAAGGAAGAGTCCCCACCCTGGCACTCCATGACCAGGGGGAGGCTGCCTGTGTCTGCTCCCGCAGTGCAGGTGACTGCTCCCACCAAGCGATAAAGATCAAAGGTATTGGTTGCATAAGGCTGATTAGAGTCTGGACAAACACAGTGAGCTCTGCTTCACAGTGAGTGAATCAGAGTCAGCCCTTACCATAGCTATTCGACAAATCCCATTCCTCAGAGATTTATGGAGTGGCTGCCACACGCAAGGCACTGTACCATGAATTAAAATTGTAAAGAAATTCTCACAATCTCTATTACTTTGGATCGATAACCCCTGGGCAGGTAGAGTTGCTCTTGTTATCAAATGATGAGCTGAGGCCCAAAGCCATTCTATGACAGAGATGAGGTAAAGGAGTTACTGAGCCTGGCTGCCAGTCACCCACTTATAAGTTAGGCAAGTATTTCAACTACTTGGGCGTTTTAGCTATAAAGAGTGTGTGTGTGTGGGGGGGGGGGGTTTGATAAGTTGGTCTCTGTCAAAGACTCCTTATAGTTTGTTTTTACTTTTTTTTTTTTTTTTTTGATATAGTGCCAGCTTGAGTGGGGGCAGGAGCAGAGTGAGAATTTTTTTTTTAAGTTTATTTATTTATTCTGAGACAGAGAGAGAAAGAGAAAGAGTGGTGGGGCAGAGAGAGAGGGAGAGAGAGAATCCAAAGCAGGCTCCATGCTGTCAGCACAGAGCCCGATATGGGGTTTGATCTCACAAACCACGAGATCCATGACTTGATCTGAAATCAAGAGTCAGACATTTAACCAACTGAACCACCCAGGTTCCACTAATTTTTTTAAAAAATGTTTGTTTGTTTGTTTATTTTGAGAGAGAGAGAGAGAGAGCACAAGCAGAGAGGGGGAGAGAAAATCCCAAGCAGGCCCTGCACACTGCACTGTCAGTGCAGAACCCAATGCAGGGCTCCATCCCAGAAACCATGAGATCATGACCAAAATCAAGAGTGGGACACTCAACTGACTGAGCCACTCAGGCACCCCTGTTTTTATCTTTTGTGGCTAACATTTGTTGAGTACCTGTTAACATGAAGTGGGTACCCATTTTACACACAGGGATATTTCTAACATTCTGTGATTTGTTAAGGTCCTATACTATCAAATTAATACCATACAAATTTCATATTTTATTAGATTTATATTAAGTTTTATATATAACACATTTGTATTAATTTGTTCACGTAGAAAAATAAGGAAAAAGTGAGTAATATATTCTTTCCTTCCCTCAATTGGCATTTCTTTAGGCCAAACCTATGTCTCACCTCATTCCTTGCTTTTAGTTTTACAGGAAATGTGGAATCTGAGCCAGTGTCAAGGTTTGCAGACTAAGTCTTTATTGTTGTTGCAAAGTTAGTAAAGTAAGTTTACTGTGTTTGTTTTTAGTTTTAATATTAAAGATTAGTTGAGAAAGAAGACACTTTTTAGTCCATCCTAGGGGTGCCTCAGAAGGTCATGCAAACCTTCCACAAGTAGGAACTAAAATCATCCTTTTAAAAACCCATTGCAAGGGTATCTGCATGGCTCAGTTGGTTAAGCCTCTGACTCTTGATTTCAGCTCAGGTCATTATCTCACGGTTCCTGCGTTCAAGCCCCCACTTGGGCTCTGCAATGATGGTGGGAAGCCTGTTTGAAATTCTCTCTCTCTCCACCCCACCCCTGTCCCACTTCTCCCGTCCCCTGCACGTGCTCTCTCAAAAATAAATAAACTTTAAAAAAAATTAACTGTAAACAAGTTTTGTGATCTATATATTGTTCTCAGTTGTTACCATACATTTCTGTTGTGGTTTGCATTTGTGAAGGAATTTACAATTATTTAGCTGACTCTGTGCTAACCTTCTAAATTAAAATTCAGTCTCAGTAATGGATGTTTTGACTCCACTTGCCAAGTCCACGAGCAGGAAATGAGTGAAGTCCTCTGGTTGGGAAAGAACCTTTCTGTGTGTTTCTAGCAAGTAAACTGTCATCACATTTAATTGAGATTTGAGAAATGGGTAGCAAAACAGCAGTGAATGATGGCATTTGCAAATTAGTTGAAGCCAAGTGAATTTTTGCCTGGAGTGTTCCAACTGAAAAAATAAATATAAGGAAAATCAATGTTAGTGGAGAGAATCTTTCTTGTTTCCCTGCTGATTTTCCATGAATTAAAATGCACATATTTGATTTAGCTTGGAAGCCCTTGTCTTTTTTGACCCTTTAAGGGAATCTGTCAAATTGGAAATAAGACGTAGATGTAAGATGGGAGGTAGCAGAAACAACCTTTGAACTTCCTGGACTGATCAAAGGAATGGTTCAACCTCTATCTTCCCCTACTCAGCCCCTAATATAGATTTCTTCTTTTCCAGGGAATTATTTCAAATGCTTCCAAAAGGGGAGAAAACAATCTTTTCAATTTTCCTCACTTTCAACTATGAGAAAATCATCAATACCCATTTCAGCCAGTAATTGACACTATGGTTATCAATGAGCCTCTTCCAGAGCTCTGTTCTCAGTGCTTTCTTGTATTTTTATAAAATTTAAGTATGTGAGGTCAGCACAAAAGTAACAAGTTTGAAAGAATGTTAGGTAACAAAGGCTTTATTTTACACATAATCATCTTCCATGTATAACCTCTCTCTGTGTCTCAAGTGTAACCTATGTTTAATCTAGATTTTTAGAGACATTGTCATGTATTTATAATATTAGCCTCTTTTTGAGAAAGCATTTCGTATTTCCCAGGTACCACAATAGTCTGGCTTAATAATTACTTAAAATCAGCCAAACTCTATTTCTATATGGCAATACGATTAAAAATCTGTCATTTCATATTTACATATATAGAGAGGCTATACACACATATAACACATACATACATAAAGGTTAAAGTTTTCTTTGATCATTGTCTACCTCAGTAAGTTTTAGTAAATATTAAGCTTCAAAAATTAGTGAGATTTTTTTTTTTTTTTTTCCTATGCCTAATTTGTTCTGGACTTGAATGGTAAATAAGGAGGAATCCTTGTCATAAATGACAACTGATCTTTCTTTCTTTCTTTCTTTCTTTCTTTCTTTCTTTCTTGTATCTGTGACTGGATTCTAGAAAGACCTAATTTTATAGATCATTTTTCAATAGTTTCATAATAAAAATTTTCACTGTGATTCTATTCAACCCTTTTCAGCTTTTACATGGGGTTTGTATTTTTATAAAGTCAAAATATACTATCACTCAAAATTAGATTCACTTCCAATGCTGATGTAAAAGAACTCAAAATTTTTGTATGATTTTCAGGAGTGGACCTTCAAGAAACACTCCTAAGCTTGTATACCATATCAGGTATGTGGACTAGTTATTTTCCCTACATTCACTTGAAATAGAGAAAGAAAAAAAGGGTTTCAGGGAGAAAAAGTGAAACAGAAGTCTCAACTTCACAGGCCAAGAGTAATTATTAGCTTCTGAAAATGACTTGTTAATGATTTAGGCTTTAAATTACTGTAATTCTAACCATGTAAGAAAAGAGAACCAAAAGGAAAAGGAATCATCAAAATCTCCACTTGGTATATTCTCACTTTAAGTATTAGCTCAGTTGTTTCCAATTCCTGCACGACTTCCCAGCCCTTCTGCATTACTCTTACCCTTATTCTTCCCTAATATGTTTCACATTGATTTTTTTTTTCTATTCTCTGCTGACTGCACAGTCTGAAAATGCTTTGACCTTAAAGTCAAGGTCAAGTTTGCATTCCCGGAGTAAACAAGAAAGAAAGATGGAGGAGAACTTGAAAGAAAACCATCTAACCAAGAAAAACTATGGAGCAAAAGTATGTCTGCTTAAAAACAAAAGAAAAAGAAAACAATGTCTCTCTTCTGGGATTTCTTTTTCTTTGAAATTTGGCATTCAAGGTGAGGAACATTAATATGAGCTGCCAGTAAAAGGAGTGAAATTTTTCCCCAAGAATTATTTGTGAAGGAGCTAATCTGGCATTAAATATTCCTATCACTCTGTAGAATAATAGATCTGATAGAATGAAATTACCAACCATACTATTATGCTCAGGTACTATACCAGAAAAACAAGAACTACACATTATGGCTCCAAGAAAAGTTTAAATAAATTAGTGCTGGAAAAAATATGCTTAAAAAGCCATAAGTTTGAATAATCGTCTGGAATTGTTGCAGGTTTTATAAAAACTTCATCTCTGTCTCAGGACTTAACTACGGTAATTTTGACAGTTAACTGCTTAAAAAGATAGTATTTCTTGAAATGTTCATATCTTTCCATTTATAACAGAGGCAGAAAAACAACCATACTCATAAAAAACATATTTCTTCTTTTCCTATTCTAGTCTAAAGCAAAGGCTTCACACAAGTAAAAGAAGGCATTTGAAAATTTCAGTACAGTGTGTCTAAGGTGGACATGGTCATCTAATGAAAGTTTAACTCAATTGGGTATCTGGGAGATCTACTTTTTGGTAAAGGTCCTTCACTGAAATACTGTCTCCCTGCAGAGGTCTTTTCACTTAAAGTCACCTCTGCACATAAGCCTTTTCATAATCTATGCTTTAATTACGATGTGACATGATATGATGTCATTCAGAAAGCAGTTTCAGTAATTGGGTTGCATTCATATAGACTGCCTAGTTCAACTTAGACACACATATTCCATCAATCTAGTGTGTGGTAGATCTCTATCCACTGGAAGCACATTTTCCCTAAGATTAGAAACCTACATCTTTGGTGAACAGTATTGGTACCGACCCAGCATCCATTCCTTCTTCTTTCTTCTTTTTAGCAGAATCTAATTGCATCCAAATAACCCTCTACCGTCTTTATAAGCATGGACCCCAACTCCAGCATCAGCCTGAAAGAAATAGGACTAGTTCTATTTTCTTTGCCAGAAATTGATTCAGGAACAAGAATATCATCCAACTCTGGACGAGGAGATGTGCAGAGAGGTTACAAGGGCATTTCTAGAAAAGAGAAGAAGCATGAGAGAGACTCTTTGCTTCCTCACCTGTGTATTCATACCCATAAATATGTCACATAGAATTGACACAGTCTTTTGAATACCAATCCGAAAATGAAACCGACTCAGAGAATAGCACCATGGAGGAAAGACTAAAAACAAACAAACAAACTTGGTATCACTGAAGCACAGTATCAATCAGCCCTGAGACCCACCCTAATTAGGACTTGGTTACATGAGATGCTATTATTACTGTCATTCAAGATATTCAGCATCTGGTTTCTATTATTTGCTGCCAGTAGCACACTAACCAGTTTCTCTTGGCTTCCTTCCATTACTTCTACCTTCTGAGCTTAGGCATTGCAGCAGATTCCAAAGCTAATTGTTTACCCCTTTACTTAAAACTTTCTGCCACAAACATAGGGAATAAGATAATTTGACAAGATCAAAACATTAATTTCTGGAATGTGTCTTGCAGGTGTTGTTTCATATTTTCTGGCAATGCTTCCAGCCAGTGTCAGGCTGCTGAATAAAGATGTGAAGGACAGAGCATTGTCAAGTGATTGTCATTTATGTATCATGAGCTCACACAGATTATAGCCAGTTTATTAAATCAGGTTGTTATGATGAGGAGCAAGCAAAATTTGAATTTGTCTTCACAACCTTTCTCAAACCTGCTATCAGGGTTTTCTTCCCCACCCCTCAGTCACATGTTGGGTAGATCCCAGAAGTTTTGGCTTACTTTCAGGTACTATAGAACTTTGCAAGAACCAAACACACAAACACACACACACACACACACACACACACACACACACACACAACAAAAACAAAAACCAAACAAACAAAAAACCCAAAGTCCAATCCAATCAAACGCCAAAATTTCAATCTCTCTGCCAATTCAAAGGTCATCTCCTCCTCAGCTCAGATGTTCAGATGTTCAAAATATAAGGGGCTCACACAGCATTACCTGATGCTTGTAAAAGATTCTCTTTTTAAAAAAAATTTTTTGAACATTTATTCATTTTTTAGAGACAGAGAGTGACAGACCATGATCAGGAAAGGGACGGAGAGAGAGAGGGAGACACAGAATCTGAAGGCTCCAGGCTCTGAGCTGTTAGCACAGAGCCCGATGCGGGGCTTGGACACACAAATCACCAGACCATGACCTGAGCTGAAGTCAGACGCTCAACTGACTGAGCCACCCAGGCGCACCTGTAATCCATTCTTTAGCCTGTCCCTTGCAAGATCCTTGATTTCTGCTCCTGGAAATTCCTTGGGATCCCTTCACCCTAAGCAAGCATCCCTCTGACATGAGGTCCCCTCAAGACAACTTGTGCTATCTTGCACAGCATCTGCATATCCATAAGAAAACAAACAATTTTCTCCCCTCCATGTTCTCAAACTGTAGGCACAATTGCCCTTCTGGCTTCAGTCAGCTACTTTGCACATCTTCATCCCTCCTTATGCCTTCTGATTTCTCCTAAAAAGAATCACTCCCTAGTCCCTATGCTGCCTAAACTCTAGAGCTGCTGGTCAAATACTACAGCCATTAACCACATATGGGTTTGAGTACTTGAAATGTGACTAGTCCACATTAAGATCTCAAAGACTTAATAAAAAAATTTAAATTATAACGTGGCTCACATGACATTTCTATTGGTTGGCTCTAGAACCTTGACTACTCAAAGTATGCTCCAGACCAGCAGTGTCAACATCTAATGAGCCTCTTAGAAATACAGACATGTGGGCTTCCTGTAGTGCTTCCTGTAATGGTCATTGTAACCAGACCCCCACATAAAGCTCTGATCTAGAGCAGTGCCGCTTCATCTTAGGTCTGGAAACTCCATGTGGATCCCTGAATAGTCCAATTCTTGACAAAATAAGTATAGAAAGTAAGAGTACTGTTAAGAAATTTTTATAGCCATTTGATGTTACTATACAGAGTGTGTGATCAGTGAAGATTTTTAATTTCATTTTTCTAGAAATTCGGGTCTATTAAATGTTGTTACCCAAGTATGTATCCATTGTGAAGCATTGCTCTAGAGGACACATTTAAAACTCTCCCAAGAAATTTCTCACACTCTGTAAGACAGTATCTTCCCTGCCAGCAAACATCTCTCTCCTATCTTTTCTTGAAAGGTGTTTCCTTCAGTCTCCTTCCTTGACTTGAGGTGAGGTCACATCACTGCTCACCCCTCCCATTCCACAGTGCTCGCTATTCCCGCAGATTTCCTTCAAGAAATTATCCTCTAATGAACCTCCATGCTGGTAAAAGTGTTCTTTGAAGTGACAGTACTTGACAGCTGGGCCACCTCTCAGCACATCTCATAAGGAACAAATCTAGTACATCTCTTTAGAATGTGAAACAATTGTCACTAGTTGACCTCAGTTTTGGACTTTAGCCCAAATTCCATAGCACTAGGAAAATTCCCACCCCATATCCTATCAAGACTTCCAAATTCTCTGGGGGAACTTATTTTAGGCTTTGGCAATCTCTGATTTTAGTTTTTAGGGTTTTTTCCCCCTACTGAAACATTCTTCCAATTTCCTCATATTGGTTGAAGTAGTCATAGCAATCAATCCCACTTTGAAAGTTTTAGTTGGAGTAATATACATTCTTTCTAAAATACCATACCCTATGCTGCTTCTAATGTCAAAGAAAAATCTTACAGCCATGCCCAACACATTCTATTAAGACACAGATACACTTAGTTTTGTGCATAGCACATGTTCTTGGCAAATGAACACTTTAATTCTTTTTTGGTCAGTTTACTGTCTACCAGGAGTTCATCATTCAAAGAAATCTTGTGGCCTACTTTGCAAAACCAAGGCTCCTTTGTTAAATGAAGAGTCATTTACAAATTTTCCATTTTAACCTCATAAAAAACATTACCATATACCAAGTTCATTTAAAGAAAAATGAACCTGAGTTTTCATTTAAATCTATTTCAATATTTTGTTAATACCTTTAATATTTAGTGGAAGGCACATTTAAAAAAAATCTGAAAATTCCATAATTTCCTCATGGCTTTTTTAGACCTTCACTTCCTACCATGGCATTTCCAATACATTCATAAGAATAAGCAATTCAATTCAATTTTTAAAAATTCAGTGGATATTTGTAAAGTCTTTAATATGCACTAGGCACTCTACTACACCCTAAGGGTACAAAAATGAATAAAATATGGTCCTTCCCTTGCGGCACTCAGAGTATGATGGATATGAAAGACTCCTACACAGACAATGCAACACTATGTCAGGGGCCATGAGACAGCGTGATATGCAGGATTCTGTGGCAGTAGACAAGAGGAGAATCAGGGAAGCCTGAGGAAGAAGATACTTGACCTAGAAATAGATGGAGTCAAAATCAGTTTTTCAGGTAAAAACAAAGTTTGAAACATTCAGGGAAGAGGGTACGGAATGATCACATACCCAAAACGCATGAAACAGCACAAAAGTCTTAGAGTTCAGTGAGATACCCTTAGGCTGGAGAACAGAGACCAGGTGATAGAGACCCTCACACCCAGGAGTATGAATGGGACTTAACAAGTGTCACCAGCCATGGAAGCGACCAATTTCACAATGATTTCTGTAGAAGATCTTTAATATCAACCTTTGGTGAGTTCAAAGTCACATTTAAAAATCACAACAGAATGGCTGTGCTGGTAAGACAAGCAATAAATAAAACATAGAAGCAGGAATATTTTCTAGCCCCATTCATTGATGATGATAATTGCCTTAGCTGACTTTTGGCAGTTGGCATTTTAAGGACCCTTTCTGAAGTAGTGTTTCATTCTCTAGAGCAACTTCATGACATACGTAAATTGGGTATCATTCTTTCTCAGAGAAAATCAAAACCAACAGAAATAGACACAGCAGTCGTAAGTGGCAGAGGAAGTAGTTAGGACCAGATTTTTAAGCATTGTCAAATTCTTTGCTCTTTTCCCTCACCATGAGATAGAATTTATGCTAATGAAATTCCTTGTCAAGTTTAAGAATGATCATTGATAATGAATACTATAGGTAACATTAATCTACTGCACAGGTACCAGTTTTTTGTAAATTTGTCTAAACTGTTTCCCAAGCCTTCTACATAGATGGCACCATTGGCAATGATTAAACAATAATTATTGAGCACCAGGAAGTGGTTCCTTTTTAATATTTTTTTTTCCATTGTAAACATTTCAGTCCACAAATCTTTCTCTAAGAACCAACGTAGCTGCATCTCACAAATTTTGATGTGTGATCCTTTTCATTATCACATAGTTCAACATAGTGTCTGATTTCTTTTGTGAGTACTTCTTGATCCATGGGTTATTTGAAATCATTTTGCTTAATTTCCATATATATGAAAATTTACTTGATATCATGATGTTGTTGATTCCTAATTTAGTTACACTGGTCAGGGAAACATATGCTGTCCACTTTGGGACATTTTAAATTGAGACTTATGTTAAGATTAAGACTTCTAAATATCTAACGGAGATTACAGATTTGTCTATTTTCCCCTAACTTCATGTATTAAAGTGCTCTGATTAGATAGACGCCTATACATTTAAGATTTCTATGCCTTACTGTAGAAGTTGTCCTTTTATCATTCAAAAGTATTCTCTTTTCATCTGGTAATGCTCCTGATCTGAAAGTCCACTTGGTCTGATATTAACGTAGCCACACTAGCTTTCTTAGGCTTTTGGCATGGTTTCTCTTTGGCCACCCTTTTATTCTCAGTCTGTATCATTGCACTTAAAGGGCATCCATTGACTTCCAGATTCCAGCTCAGAATGGAGAGTTGGAAGGAGTGTTCCTCTCATTCTTACAGCAACAACAATAACAGCAACAAAGAACAGATTTATCCTTTCGAATGCTATTCTTTCAATCCCATGGATCTGGTTTCTCTTCCCTTCACCTGGAAGAACTTCCTTTAGCATTTCTCATAGCTCAGTTCTACTGATGACTAGTTCTCTCACCTTCTGCTTTGTGAAAAATGCCTTGTAATGCAAGTCTGCTAAAGATGAATCCGCTCAACCTTTGTTTATATGAAAATGTCATAATTTCACCTCCATTTTGAAAGATATCAGTTTTCTGTGGCTACCGTAACAAATTACCACAAAATCAGTGGCTTAAAACAATAAAAAATTACAGTTCACAAGTCCAATGTGGGTCTCACTGGGCTAAAATCAAGGTGTCAGCAAGGCTTTGTTCCTTTGTTCCTTTTGCAAGCTCCAGGAGAAGCGGTTTTTGTTTTGTTTTGTTTTGTTGTGTTGTGGTTTTTTTTTTTTTGGGGGGGGGTTGTTTTTTAGTTTTTTTGTTTTGTTTCATTTTTGTTTTTTGTTTTTGTTTTTTTGTTTTTTTGGGTTTTTTTTTTTGCCTTTTCCAGCTTCTAAAGGTTGCCTGCATGCCTTGGCTCATAACCATCCTCAAAGCCATCAATGTGCATTATCTCCCAAAGCCTTCTTCCAGAGTCATCTCTCTCTGACTACAACTGGGAAATATTCTCTGCTTTTAAAAAGAATCCTATTTGATTACATGTGATTCTATTTGACCCACCTGGATAATCCCCCCTTCTCAGAGTCTGTAACTTTAATCACATCTGCAAAGTCTGTTTTGTCATGTAGGGTAACATATTCTCAGGTTCTGAGAATTTGGGTATGGGCATTTCCTGATAGCCAGGCCTCCACTGTTTTAATGAAAAAGCAACTTCCATTTGTATCATTTTTCCCCAGTAATCTTAGACACTTGGATTTGCAAATTGATGTGCTCCTTGAAATTTGGGGGATTTGGGGCCATTACTTCTTCAAACATGTTTCCTACTCAACTTTCTTTCGATTCTTTCTCTGGGATTCCAATTCAGTATCTATGAGACCAGCCAACATTGAGTTGAGATCAGACACTGAGACCACCATTCTACACCCCCCTGCAGTGTGCACCCAAGGGAGAAAACTAGGCTCATGATCTGGCTGACTTCTCAGGGCCTGTAGTCCTCCACTGACTATCTTTTTTGCCTAGGAAAAGTTGCCTCGTACATTTTGTTCAGTTTTATAGTTGTTTTAGCAGGAGATCTAGATTACTAGAAGTTACTCTGTCATGGATATAAATAGAAGGTGCCGAGATTAGTTTGTAACAAACAAATTTACACCCTGATTTTAGGGTCAGAATAGGAAATCTTTTCTCTTACATTGTTACCTTTGGTTCAATTCACCGGAGTAATCTCTTCATCTTGTAACACTGACAGGAAACGTTATAAATAAGTGTAGATCGAGTATTAGTCTATAAGTATAGTAAATTTATGGCAATGATATATAAAATGTGTGCATATATTTTATCTAACTCCACCATCAAAATTATTGCTCGTCTTTGTATTCTAAGACAAAATATATTTTTACTAAAACTCTCTCATAAGCAAATCTAGGGGCGCCTGGGTGGCTCAGTCGGTTGAGTGTCTGACTTCGGCTCAGGTCATGATCTCACAGTTCATGAGTTCGAGCCCTGCGTCAGGCTCTGTGCTGACAGCTCAGAGCCTGGAGCCTGCTTCAGATTCTGTGTCTCACTCTCTCTGCCCCTCCCCTGCTCATGCTCTGTCTCTCTCTGTCTCAAAAATAAATAAAACATTTAAAATTTTTTTTCAAAAATAATCTCTCATAAGCAAATTTAAAAACAGCCAAGTTTTTGGTTCATCTCATCTATATTTTATGCTGCCAACCTAGCCAACTACCTTTTACTTCTTCCTTTAACCAAAAAGACAAATAAAATGCAATGCATCTGCCTTTCAGAGAGTTTGTGGATGCAGTACAAAGGTTTGATTAAAAGAAATAAAAACTACAAAGTAGATCTTCTAATTCACCAAATACTATGGTACCCTCCTCAGCTCATTACTGTGACCTGTGATTCAACGTGCAATGTGTAAGCACCTGTTTTTCCCAAGGCTTAATTTTAGGGGCTGTGGTGTAAACATAACTGTGCTTCTACCTCAGCAAAAGCATAGTCTCTGGAAGCAAATCTTAGTTTGGATACTGGTTCCGTTATCCAGTACAACCTAGGAAGGTAACCTCCTTCAGCTTCCACTTCACATCTGTGATATTGACCTAAACACAACTACCCTGTACGGTTATTGTACAGTTTAAACTTAGTGACTTCTGCAATGTGTCTGGCATAGAACAGATGCTCTTAAAGTGTTAGCTCGTCTTTACCCTGCCATCTTCACACCTTTACGCCCTTCCTAGCTACAATCCCACAGAAGACGTGGTTAGCATAGTGAACATCAGTCTGTTCTCTGTTGAATCCTCACATTGCTCTTAAGAGACTCTTGGGCCACTGGTACTGAGGAATGGCAAAGGATGGAGGGGCTCTTTCAACCCTTTATCTTTTTTTTTTTTTTCATATACTATGGGTTAGTGTAAAATTTCCTTTAACATATGTTTCCTTCTTGCCTGCCTGCCTTCTTTTCTCTCTTTCTTTGGAAAAATATTTAGAGAAATAATCAGTCTTACATTCTTTTCTCACTGCTATACATTTCTCTTTAGCAGCAAGTATTTTCAAGACATTTAAAGATAAGGAAAAATACCCTTCCTCCTCTTTCCTCTGTTACAATTTCTAACCTCTGCTTCCTACGTGGATAAGTGGGCTCCCCAAATACTCCTGCCATCATAGATGATGCATAGAGGCTCCACTTGGCTCTGTTTGAAGTAAATGAAGGAGTAAAAATTACTTTCAGAAGAGGAAGGTAAGTGATAAGATCATATTGTTGGGCACTAACAATAAATCCAATATAATTTTATAATTGTCTTTAAGGTATCCATAGACAGCCTGTTGGGTAAGCCCTCCAGTCAAAAGGACTGTGAAAAAATATAGAAAGCTCTATCACCTCCAGTGAACAAGTGAGGAAACTGAGGTGTAGTGGCATCAACTGCATAAAGAAAAAGAGAGGAGGGGAGGCAGCCTTGCTCTCTCACAACTGAGAGATCTTCGGCACCTCCAGCAAAATATATGCTAATCCACTGAAGCATTTTCAATATATTATCAATACAAAGAAAATGTTAGAAATAAGTACATCTCAGAAGCACTTTTCATCATATTTCAAGTATTTATCATTAGGCTGCAGTAAGTACAGATTCTTCATTCAGTCTCTAGAATGAGAGTTATTCACAAAAATCCTACCTTTAAATTCTTATTTAAAACAATTGAGTACCTTCTAATGGTATTTTTGGGTATTTGTCTTGAGCCATTTTTCCTTTAAAATTTCTCCATGTTACTCATAGACTTTTAAGAAAAATAAACTTAAACCCAAATCCCTAATTTACCAAAGCAGGTAAACAATGAAAAGTATATTTTCAAAATGACAATCAAGAAACCTCAGTTAATGCTTGAGAATGTTTACAGACTAAAGAGGAAACACTGCCTTTGGCATGAAGAGGAGTTATTAAAATGATCCAATTTCAGACAAGGTACATAACTGAAGTTTAGGTCCAAGTTTATTATAGTTTGTTATCTTTTTAATTAGGTAATTTTAAGTTTATAGTTTTGAATCATCAGGAAAAAAAATTGCAACATAATCTGTTTAGAGCCAAGGCGTGCTGCTGACACATTCAAAAAGTCCTGAACCTTTATAAATAAACCCTGCCAGTGTTTATTTCAAAACATCTGAGAACAAGGGAAAATACAGTGACTTTCTGAATGTTTCAATTTGGAACTGTTTGTGCTGATTCATCATTATCTGTGGATCCCTTCTGAGATACAATGGAGTGTGTTCAGTACCTGCCAAATATACAGATATGAATAATTCTGGAAGGAGAATCACATTATAAAACTTATTTTTTTTCCTACCTAAAACACTGCCAAAAAATCTGGAAAAATAATTTTCTCTATAACTGCAGATAGTGGCTTTTACTTTCAGTGCTCACATAAACAACTTTTTCAAAGAGAAAAGTTATTTAAAGGGAATCTAGAATCTTGCTTCATTTCTTTTATATGTAAACAAAAGAGATTTTTTGAAACTTGCTATGACTTCATAAATTCGGTTTAAAAGACTGTTTCTCTCTACCTTCATAGAAACTGACTCAGTGGTTTTCACCAAGTAAATGGGAGTGATGATTTTTCATTTCATAGGCCAAATGGCTGGACATACCTTAGACCGGATAAAAAGAAAAATAGCAAACATTTTTTTTCTGTTAATTATGTGTTATTTCCCAGGCATAGATGATTAAAGTTGTGAATTTGGTCAATCCATTATTAGTAATATAAAGTATTTTGACCTGTAGGCATGAATGTGTAGTCTCACAAGTATCATTAATGTTCTCTCTCAATGCTTAATCAAATATTACGTCCTTGTCCAGAACTAAGCTGAAGATAACCCCCCACACCTGAATTTTTCCCTCTTAACTAAGCTCCCCAAATGTATATAAAGTGTTCTCAAGGCTTGAGACTTGAAAGTAGCTTATGTGACTTTCATTTTCTTCATTTAAGCCAGTCTGTTCACAAATATTTATTACCAATTAATAGGTGATACATACCATACTAGGCCCTGGGAATGGAGACGGGGATATAATGATTATCATCTAGACTGTCATTTTCTAGAATACAGACATGTAAAGAAATAAGTTAAACATACGCTATAAATGTATAAAACACAATGGGGACCCAAATGAAAGGCATTGTTGTTAGTACAATCATTGACTCCAAATATAGTAGGCTAGCTTTTCTTTTCCACAATTATTTTTGAAAAACCTCTCTTTTTTTCACAGTCTCAAAAAGATGATTTAAGTTAGAAACCATTTTCACATAGACAAATTATCACAAACTTATATTAAAATTTTAGTGCCAACTCATATCCTAAAATCAGACCATTTACTGCCTCTATTTTATGCAAAAATAACACACCTTTTACAGAACATAAATTTATAAACACATACTTCATTTTTATAGTATAAGATGGACTTGTTTAGGGCCCAGCTCACAGGCTGGAATCAAGAAACTGTACCATAAGAAATGACACAGGAGCTATGTCTAGCAGTTTGGAGAGAGAGCCTGGAATAGCAGTCCCACAGAGAGACAAGAGTGAAAAGTGTGTATACACACACACACACACACACACACACACACACAGTTTCTTTGATGTCATATATATGTGTGTGTGTGTATATGTGTATATATGTGAATATATATATATATATATATATATATATATATATATATATATATATTCAGTTCACATAATTACAAATTGAATTTTCCTTTTTGCTAGTCAATGTTCCTCACACCAGACACTAACTTTTTGTGAAAAGTCCTACATTGTCCTTCCATTTTCCTACCTTGTCTCAATTCACGGCTAAAGAGAAGAATAAGAGAAAAATTCATGCCATGGCATGACTCTTCAGATGCTAATTAAAACTCTTAGGACGTGAAAATTTTTTTCTGTCCAAACAGAATATTTTTACCCTGGAGTCCTTCTTTGATGCTTAGTTCCTACTTTTTTTTGATGACAGTAACAGGTACATAGTCTCAAGCACATCAAAATAAACATTCTTCGCACAAGAATAGCTGCAATTAAAACCACTGACAATACCAAGTGTTCTCAAGAATGGAAATCATCTAGAACATTCTCATATTGTGGTGGAAGTACAAAATAGGCAACCACTTGGAAATGATTTGACAGTTTCCTAAAAATTTAAACGCACCCTATGGCCCAGCAATTCCACTTTTATATATATAATCAGAGAAATTAATGTTTATATTCACTAAAAAAAAACACACCTTTTCTTAGAATGTTTATAGCAGCTTTATTCATAGCCTAAAACTGGAAAAATCTATATCAGGTTCATGAACTAGAGAATGGATAAATATCATATATATCCACACTATGGAATGCCATCAGCTAAATTGTTCAACAAATTGAGAAGAACAAACTACTAATGCACCAATATAAACCTCAAAACTGCCAAGTCGAGTGTAAGTCAGAAAAAATTATACGCTGAATAATTTTATTTAGTTGAAGAAGAGATATAATTAGAAGAAAGAATAGCAGTTTCCTCTAAGATAGTACCTTGTCTGGAATGGTGAAGGATGGGTCTTGTTGGGGTGATGGGAATGATTTGTATCTTTATCTGAAGTGGTTATGTAAGAGGACACAGTTATGTCAGAAACCATAAACTTGTAACTTAAGATGTGAGAATTTTGCTATAGCAAATGATACTTTAATAAAGTACTATTAAATCTAAAATAATATTCTCTATTAACCTCTTGTTAAGGTGTCTGGTGACTGAAAAACTGCTAAATATTTTTAGAGTACAATTTTATATTTAAGAATACCTTACAACATAAGAACAAAGTGTGACTAAAATTTTAATCAACAGGGGCGCCTGGGTGGCGCAGTCGGTTGAGCGTCCGACTTCAGCCAGGTCACGATCTCACGGTCCGTGAGTTCAAGCCCCGCGTCGGGCTCTGGGCTGATGGCTCAGAGCCTGGAGCCTGTTTCAGATTCTGTGTCTCCCTCTCTCTCTGCCCCTCCCCCGTTCATGCTCTGTCTCTCTCTGTCCCAAAAATAAATAAACGTTGAAAAAAAAAAAATTAAAAAAAAAAAAAAATTTTAATCAACAAACATAAAATCTCTTCATGTCAGGCCAATCCAATGACCCAACTAAAAAGGCTCAACTATGGCTTGAAAGCAGATGGTTGAAACTGGAAAAAGAATCAGTGTAAACACTGAGGTAAATATTAGGTTACCTATTCTGGAGGCAAGGGAAACAAAAGCAAAAATGAACTACTGGGACCTCATCAAAATTAAAAGCTTCTGCACAGCGAAGGAAACAATTAGCAAAACTAAAAGGCAACCAACAGAATGGGAGAAGATATTTGCAAATGACATATCAGATAAAGGGTTAGTATCCAAAATATATAAAGAATTTATCAAACTCAACATCCAAAAAACAAATAATCCAGTGAAGAAATGGGCAAAAGACATGAATAGACACTTTTCCAAAGAAGACATCCAGATGGCCAACCAACACATGAAAAAATACTGCACATCACTCATCATCAGGGAAATACAAATCAAAACCACAGTAAGGTACGACCTTACACCTGTCAGAATGGCTAACATTAACAACTCAAGCAACAACAGATGTTGGCGAGGATGCAGAGAAAGAGGATCTCTTTTGCATTTTTGATGGGAATGCAAGCTGGTGCAGCCACTCTGGAAAACAGTATGGAGGTTCCTCAAAAAATTAAAAATAGAACTACCCTATGACCCAGCAATTGCACTACTAAGTATCCAAGGGATACAGGTATGCTGTTTCGAAGGGACACGTGCACCCCAATGTTTATAGCAGCACTATCAACAATAGCCAAAGTATGGAAAGAACCCAAATGTCCATCGATGGATGAATGGATAAAGAAGATGTGATGTGTATGTGTGTGTGTGTGTGTGTGTGTATATATACATATATACATACATATATATACACATACATATACATATATACATACACACACATAACACACACACACACACACACACACACACACACAAACAGAGTATTACTCGGCAATCAAAAAGAATGAAATCTTGCCATTTGCAACTACGTGGATGGAACTAGAGGGTATTATGCTAATAAGCGAAGTTAGTCAGAGAAAGACAAACATATGACTTCACTCATGTGAGGACTTTAAGACATAGAACAAATGAACATAAGGGAAGGGAAGCAAAAATAATACAAAAACAGGGAGGGGGACAAAACATAAGAGACTCCTAAATATGGAGAACAGAGGGTTACTGGAGGGATTGTGGGAGAGGGGATAGACTAAATGGGTAAGGGGCATTAAGAAATCTACTCCTGAAATCATTGTTGCACTATATGCTAACTAATTTGGATGTAAATTAAAAAAATAAAATTAAAATAAAAAAATATATTAAGTTACCTGTTCAATTCAAACCTTGACTGAATTTACAAATTAACTCGTCTTGTTTTCAATTAGAAAAAGTAGCTAATTTCAAGTATGTTAAGAAAAGTGACCCAAGATATCTAAGAAGAAAAATATCTGAGCCTTGCACAATAATCTGAAGGGGCCTGTGCTGGCACTCAGATGTGGTCCTAGAGGACTCAGAAGAAGAGAAAGATGACCAGCACCAAAACTTCAAGATCATCTAGCTACTTGGTCTGAAAGAAGGGTGGTTGAGGGAAGAAGCTATACTTATTTCCGAGCAGGAGCTAATGGTTTGGTCGGACTGTCAGTGACCTTAAAGAAACAAGACTGAAGGGCTAGTGACAAGGTTTTATCTCCCCATTAAATAAACTTTACCACTGGATACCATAGTCCACGTAGCAGGGTAATTTCTACATTTCATCTGTGCTGCCCAAAACAACCTTACTATTTCCCAAAAATTCAGGTGTATTGTCCCAAGCAGCAATTAAAATTCTTTCCCTCTTTCCCTCTTTCCTCCTTCCTCCCTTTATTTTTTTTTTTCCTTTTTTGACTGGTGGCCTGAGAACAAGGAGGCCAGGAGAGAATCTCTTCTTTCATGTGAGTGGAGTCTTATGTCTGACTCCTTGTGGGAACATTCTTTCATTGGGTAGAAAAACAATTAAGATAAAGAACCCTGGGGTTACAGGGCTGAAAAAAAATCGGAAATGGGTTATTAGGTGATATCCGCAAACACATAATCCATTTTCCATTCCTTGTTCCCAAATCTATTCTTTCTAGCTACTGGGGGGAAAGTACTCATACTACCACCACCTTGGGTTCAGCCAAAGGAATGACAGGAAAATCTCTCAGACTGGGGCAATGGAAAATGCAGCCAAGAGCCCACTTCTGTAT
Source organism: Panthera leo (assembly GCF_018350215.1). Lineage (NCBI taxonomy): Eukaryota > Metazoa > Chordata > Mammalia > Carnivora > Felidae > Panthera > Panthera leo. The sequence goes on from NC_056687.1 coordinate 88,711,484, forward strand.
CTTTTCTGTGCCCTGCATTCCCTTCCACTGTGTTTTTCTGTCATAGTCACACCACGAAGCAACGGTCTGCTCCCCCTGCTATTATGGCACAAATAAATCAATAGAGATACTGGGAAGAATCAGAGGATCCTCAGTCTCTCTGCCCAGAGGAATCTGGGGTAAAACCAAGAAGAAAAGGACAGTGAAGGTAGAAGTCCACATGACATGTGGACATGTACCTGATTTTTCAGAGGAGAGCGAAATAGGGGATTCAGTATTAAGCCGCTAGATTAGGGAGAACAAAGTAGAAAAAAATGAATAGCAGTCAGGGTAAGGGATTGACAGAAGACCCTGCAGAGAAACATACTGCTCCAGAACCCCAAAGTAGGAGATATGATTCAAAGTATCCAGCAGCTAGAGCATCAGCATGAGTGTGATGGGAAAAAATCATGGTCCTAAAAACCATGAGGGCAAGCTCACCCTGTGATGATTGTCCAGAGAACTCCATTAGGACCATTTCACATGATCCACCCTCAGATCCCACTCTAGCTATACCAGCAACACACAGAGAAATTGACTCTGGCCTTTACTGCTGACTCGATGGAGAAGAGCTCTCTGTTGTAATACCTAGCACTTTCTGCTCTGCACCAGCTTTTCCTATTCCCTCTGCTGAAATGCTCTTCCCCTAAATATCCATGTGGCTCATCCCTTCACTCCTTGAGTCTCTTCTCAAATGTCAAATCTCCAGGAACTTTTACCCTGAATTCCCTACTTAAAATTGCAAACACCCAGCCCCTCTGAAAACACACTGAGCAGTCCTGACCAGCCTCATTGTGCTCCACTGTGCCTCATAGTCCTCACCACATTCTAGCATAGTATGCAGTTCACTTAACTCAGTACCTTATTTATTTTCTGTCTCCCTCTACTAGAATGTAATCCTCATCTGCTTTTTTCACTGATGTACTCCTGGTCCCTATAACTGAGCCTAGGACACAGTTGATGCTCAACAAATAATTTGTTGAACTACTTGATGAATGCCCTAGACTGTTGGCTCTGAAGGTACAAAGACTAATGTGCATTCATCTTTGTGTTCCTTGCAATCAACACCGTACTGGGTACATGCTAGACTCTCAATAAATTCTTGTTAAATGAGTGAACATATGAAAAACTTCGTTCCACATTCAAATATCTGAATTTGTATACTAGATTGGAGTGGAGATTCCCGTGCAGGATAGGTGGTTAATCAAAAGAAGGAGGGTATGATATAATGATAATAGTAGTAGTAGTAATGGTAATAATCATACTAATAGCCGATTAGTGGTAATATCAATCTGTCAAGTGTGTTGTTTGGTACGTATTATGTCTGGTCCTCCCAATCACCCTGCAAGGGAACTATCACCATCTTCATCTTAAAGATATAGCTGTTAGTTCGAGCTCAGAGTATTTACCAATTGTTTCACAGAGATGGTAAAGACAGTTGGGATTCAAATCTGGGGCTGGCTGGACTGACTCTAAAACCAAGGCACCATACTGCATTATGCACATTTTGCTCCTCAACTATGGAAACTGAACAATGGTTTTCTTCCCATCTCGGGTATGCTGCTATAGGAGACGTAACAATGCAGGCAGTGTTTGTCATCAGACTTTAAAATGTATCGGGACCTTTGGAACATGGACTAGCCTCGTATGAAAGCACTGCTGGTCTCAAAGACTAAGTAGCATAAACATTACACTGAGAACTGAGGGGAGGTGAACTCCACGTGGCAATTCAAGAAAAGCTTCCTGGAGGGAAGAGGTATCTAGGAAATATTCAAAAGGATGTAGGAAATGCGGAGGGAAAAGGCAGTGTATCACCAGAAAAAGATAAACTGAGCCCCATGAAGAACAGCCGCATTCAATGAACTGAAATGCAGTCCTTTTGCACTTTTTAATTTATTCATTCACCTACCATATATAAGTGCAATTTCTGTGTGCAAGATGCTTTGCTGGGCACTGAACATACAGCACAATGGCCAGAAACTCTCTTCCTTCATACAGCTTCCATTCAAGTGGGGTGAAAGCAAAATTTAGGTGAAATATGTAGCATATTCATTGGAGTTAATGCCAAATATAAAAATAAAGCAGAGTAAAGAGGTTAGGAGTACTGGGGGTTGTAATTTAACAGTGTGCTATTTTAATACCCTTTGAAGCTATCAAAGAAATTGATACATTTAGGGCAAAATTGCCAGATTTTTGTAAAACAATTCAACCTTGAGCACTATTCGGCCATATAAGATTTTCTAGTTCTTCAATCAAAGCTGGCAGTTCAAGAGGGCAATGTAGCCTGTCTCTGTACTTGAGGCTCTCCACTGATTGCTCTGAGTCGACAATAATAGCAGAGCTGCAGCCAATTTCCAGGCTGGTGAGAATCTTGGGAAAAGAGATTTCAAAAATATTACGCCCCACGGAGTCCCCACAGTTGGTGAAAAATAACAGTGCCTCACTAGGCCGGCCAAAATTCTCGCCTGACCACTGAGTTCCGTTGTGGTCACAGAGTGCAGGCCTCGGTCTGGAAGAGAAGAAAGAAGTGAAATAAAATGCAGATGGTGCACAAAGAGCTTCATCATACTTGATAGGTCATTTCTAGAGAATTACATGATTAAGGAACGTGAGAGAACAGAGTAGCAGATGTATTGGGACTTCAGAAAAACATTTTGTAGGGGGCTTTAAAATTACTTGGGAGCTTAATAAAAATTGACATCTATATGGACACTATCTCATGGTTGGAAAGCCAGCTGAAAGATGGAAAAGCCTGTAAACAAATGAAAATAAATGGCTTGGCGTTCACATTAGGAGGAGTTCTCAGCATTGGCACGTGAAGAGCTATTATTTAGCATGAGAGCTCCATGGCTAAGCTATTACAGTGGGATAAATAGATTGGGAATGAACAGTGCAAATGAACTATACTGGCAGGAGCCTCTGGAAAGGTAGGGACCCTCATACCATGGAGGTGTTGGTATTCAAATTTAGAAAAAGACTACTCCCGAACATCTGTTTTTCAGAATACAAAGTGGTGTCATTGTGGCTGGAAAGCCAGGAAGAGACCACAGTCCTGACTGTGTTCAAGAAGAGTGGCTGTTGAGAGTGCTGCTATGGAAAGAGCCTAAATGTCCATCAACTGATGAATGGATAAAGAAATTGTGGTTTATATACACAATGGAGTACTACGTGGCAATGAGAAAGAACGAAATATGGCCCTTTGTAGCAACGTGGATGGAACTGGAGAGTGTGATGCTAAGTGAAATAAGCCATACAGAGAAAGACAGATACCATATGGTTTCACTCTTATGTGGATCCTGAGAAACTTAACAGAAACCCATGGGGGAGGGGAAGGAAAAAAAAAGAGGTTAGAGTGGGAGAGAGCCAAAGCATAAGAGACTCTTAAAAACTGAGAACAAACTGAGGGTTGATGGGGGGTGGGAGGGAGGGGGGGTGGGTGATGGATATTGAGGAGGGCACCTTTTGGGATGAGCACTGGGTGTTGTATGGAAACCAATTTGACAATAAATTTCATATATTAAAAAAAAAGGAGAATGGCTGGGGCAGGGGGGCAGATGAAAGATTCTCTGTTACATCAGGCAAATTGACAATTGAGAAGGAAGGGATCTACAGATGCTTGAAAGATGTAAACAACAAGTATAAAAAGATGTATCCCAACCCCCCAGGGCAGAGTGATAGGAGAGAAGTAAAAAAAGGATCATTGCAGCCAAATTCTTTCAAATATTGAGAACTCTGTTGGTCAGTTACGCTAGGAAATGATTCTTTTAGAGTTCATATTCCTATTTCAAGACCCTACTCAAATGTCACCGCATTTTCCTGGCTTTCTTTGATTCTTCTCCCACACCTCCAAGGCAGAATTAATCACTCCCTCAATTCTCTTGCACAGCATTTCATAAATGCTTACATTGTAGCACTAACCACACTGTATTTTAGCTCCATTTTGACTTCTATTTAGTAGGATGTGAGCTTCTTATGGACTGGGTTTGTGTCTGATATTTTTCACCTCCAGCGCCTAGAATACTGACTAGTCTATTAGATGTGTAACACAGTGAATGGCACACCCTGACGCGTTTCCTTGGGATTTAGTTGTCCCAAGTTATTGTTTGTTACCTTGATAAGGCCACACTGCATTACAAAATGAGGGAGAGAGAATGTTTTATGTAATGATATGAAAAGATTGCCCATATGCTCATTTTAAGAGAAAAAGGCAAGGTGCCAAGCAGTGTGTGTATCTTGCTACCTTTCATGTAGAATGAAAGAAAAATCATAATACATTCCTATTTGCTATTGTATTCATAAGTGACATCTGAAAGGTTACTTAAAAAGCTAATTACTGGTTAGCTCTGGGGGAGATAGTGTAATAGAATGATGGGGACAAAGATAAATGCAAAATATTTTACTGTATACATGTTTATATCGTTTTGACTTCTTAAGCATTCATTCAACAACTATTACAATATTTAAAAATATCTCTTTAAAACTAATCACACAGAGCATGAAAGCAATAGCAACAATGATAAGAAGGCTGACAGGATGCCATGGTTCGTTAGTTTAAGCAGAAAGGTTGTGCTGTGTATTGGTTGGTTTTAACAAATGAACTCAACTCCAACTATGGACCAAGTTGTTGACGAAGAAATTAAGGGAATTTTTATTTTCTCATACAAGTCATGGTAATCACAATTTTTTTTTTGGAAAGCTAACTGGATGAAGGTGGTGCCTCACTCTGCTTCTACTAATTACACTACCAGGGCCGCATGCCTTAAGGATTCTCCATCTGTCACATTGAACCCAAGACAATTCCTTAACATATTGTTAGAAAATCAATATTTTAAGTAATGAGATTTGGTCTGTCCTTGAAGTAGTGCTGGGTCCTAAAATAGACTTATATGAAGTTTTCATGTGTCTAAACTAATTAGTGATTGCTCCCCTGACTGATTACTTTCAAACAAAAACTATCACTATACATATATATGTATACACACACACACATATATATATACATACATATATATATTCATATATATGTACATATACACACACACATACATCTTGAATGACACATGTCAAAATATAATTTTCAAGAAGTTACCAAACATAACCCATACAAATATAAAATATGCATGTGTTAAAGAGTTATTCAACTCATTAATGAGAGAACGAGCTGGCCAGTAAAGACGGTTCAAAGGAAAAGTAAAAAACCGAAGTTGTATAGGCGTGGGAGAAAAAAATGTTTGACCAAGATGGGGTTAGATACATAACTAAGATGGTTACACAAATATGATGCTTAATAAATCCCACAGAGCAATAAAACCATAGCCTTTGGAATTATCTTTTCTACCAGGCAGAAATCATTTGTATCTCTACTAGATAAAAACCTACCAACAAACAGGCAACTTCACAGAAAATGGACTTTTAGTCAATTATTAGATACAGTCAAACAAGGTATATTCCCTTGAATGGTCAAATAATTGTCAGGTGGGCTTGTTAAACAATGCTCTGATATGACATCCAACGGGTATATGTCACTGTCTCTTTGCCTTACTTTCAAGTTAGTTGATGTTTCTTAATACATGTTAATGAAAGTGAAAGTTGGTGAAAGAATGGAGTGAGCCTTATCTTTGTCACCAGGCCTGGGAACAATGGGGTTTTAGATATTTTAAGAGGTAGGCCTTTTCTAATGGGATTCTCTGTACATATGAGTTAAAAAAAAAACAGAATTATTAAGATATGTATTTTGCAACTGATATGATGTTGAGGATGAGGACAACATTGATACCCCTAAAAAAGACAATAATAAATTTGACTTCATTTGGAAGTAAAATATATGCATAATTTTACATTTATTCCTTGAGACGAGGGAACATCCTAACTCACAAAACTACCGTGAGCAGAAGACCATTTTATATTTATACAAACTGAGGATGCAGCTGTAATACATGAAAATATCTCCACAAACCAATTAACAAGGGAACTTGTCTTTCCTTGCTAATTGGGAAGCTGCACAACAAAGCTTATGGCTTTGTTGCTTCAGAGTAAATCACAGGGCTGATCACCAGAAGGCATATTTTTGATGTATTCCACCCAGCCTGTCAGTTCTCTAAATTGTAAGCAAAATAGTCATACAGTCAATGGCAAAGGCTCAGTCAGAGCTCTTCAGGAAAAATAAAGGTCCACAGAGAAACCAAAAATGCAGAGTTCATGTTGACAAAAGGATAGTTTTTCAAGAAACAGTGCAATCTATATTTTTCCAGAACGCAATGCAAGGCATAGCCTCAAGTATCATTAAGTAAAACTGGTTAATTTAGGTAGTAATAAATTAGTCTAGGAAAATTCTTAGAAATGCATCAAGCCAGCAATTCATTTAAAAAAAAACACACACACAAACTTTTCACCCTGGGAATCCATGGGCTAAGCCCAGAATAAGAACAATTCTATTTATCCTCGTCCAAGACACTACTGAGTTTTCTACATCTCTTTCTTTTTGCTTTGTGTAATATCCTAAGGAATTTTAAGTTGGAAAGTTTACAGTTGGCATAAACATTTTATACTTCCCCATAGGAATATCAGAGATGCTCTGCTTATAGAGGAAATTTGTCCTGAAGAAGAAGAAGAAGAAGAAGAAGAAGAAGAAGAAGAAGAAGAATGATGGTGGAGGAGGAGGGGGGAGGAGGAGGAGGAGGAGGAGGAAGAGGAGAAAAAGAGCAGCTGGTTATCCAAACATTTCTCTTATAATAACCAGATGATTTGAAAAGGGAAAATGTTGTGAAGAGAAACACATGCAATTTGAATTCTTTGAAAGCACCACAACTACTATAGGAAAAAAAATATCTGGCCCAAATAAAAGTGTCTCCAATGCTACTTAGTATTTTCTTACTGACCCATTAAAAGCTGATGTACTGTTCAGGAAAAATAGGAACCCGAAAAAAAGACCACTTAACATCTTCAAAGTAATGTCATCATTCTTTATATTTTCTGTGCCCAAGGCAGACTTTTTCTTTGTTCTTTTCTCAATTGGTCTCTTAATAAAGCCTGAGGAGAGACTATACTTCCCCATGAAGATAAGGCTATTAATTAACCAGATTTGCCAAATAAGACTGGAAAAGTAAAGTATTAAGTAGCAAACTTAAATGCTGCAAAGTCATAACTGTGGCAGCAACACAGGGAGATTTCAGTGTTATAACCATCTTTAGGGCTTTAACTTCTACATGGGTAAAACTCCAAGGTTGTTTTAACATCTGATTATTAACAATCAAAACCTAGGCTTTGGGGTCTCCTTATGGTTATGGGAGATAAGTGCATTTTTATTCATTTATTTTTAATTCCCGAAAATTGTCTTCATATCTGCTCTTGATTTGAAAACAAAATACTAACCAAAAACCCTGTCTGAAGAGAGACTACAAAGGATCTAGGAATGCTACATAATAATGCTGGGGAATAGGGATTTCTCCCCTTACACTGATCTGACTGGATGTGGAAGCCTTGGAGGAGGTAAACACTGGTCTGAGATAAAGCAGAAGTAGAAAAGGAAACCTCTCCAGGAGAACCTTTATTCACAGAGGCAGATGGGGCTGAAGGCTCCCTTCAGCGTATCCCCAAATCTCAAAGACACAGCCAGGAGATCAAAAGCCATCAAGGAAGTCTACAAAAGAGGCAGAAAAGGTACATCTGAGTGGGGAGCTAGGGAGAAGAAAATGTAGAAGCTCATAAAGAAGGAAAAATTCTATAAAAACATAGGAAAGTTTTTACCTAAAATGGAGGCTTCATACATGCAAATAAGTACATTCAAACTAAGAAGTGGTACTGGAAGGGCAAGCCACAGGGAACGGAAAGTCATTTTCCTGGTCATGCAAATGAAGGTCTCAGATTTGGCTTGTGACCTTGAAGATGAGAAATTGCAAGTGTCCTAGACCATTAGAAGTCTAAAATAATATTATATGTTAGGGGAGAAAAAAGGTTCCCAAATATATAAGGGATTTGATGTACTCTTTTGAACTCCCAGGCAGACTAATTTTATCATTCTTATCTTAGTCTTCACCTCTGAAATTTCATTCCTTTATCCTAGTTAATGGTCCAGCACACTGTAGTGTTCAGTTCGAGGCAACGTGGTTGGGTGTCAAGTCAAAGAAATAAAGACAGAGGTCAGATTCTTGCTCTGACTCTACTTTTCAAAGTAACCTCTGGAAACCAAATCTTAAGCATTTGACCTCTTTTCCACACACTAATCTCCTCGTGTTTCCATAAATCGTCCACCTTTTGAATAAGTGTTTTCAATCCTTAAATTGAAAGACCTTAAGCAAAGGGAAAACACAGACTTAAAATTGTTTTCAGAACCACTAAAGTCTACTAAAGGGAAAAACGATGACAAAGGCATGGGAAAGAAGTCTAAAAGAAAATCAGATTGAGGACTTTTGTCTTATGAAATCCCCAATGTTTGGAAAATGAAGATTTCATAGTTGTTCTTTAAATGGGAAGATTGATCTTGGATCACTTGAGGGGGGGGGAGAAGAAGGTAAAGAGGAAGGGGGGGGGAAGGAGTGGGGAAGGAAACAGGTGGAAGGATCCAAACCTTTTTATTTCCAAAACAGACTGTATGATTGAATTTCAATTTTCCTTTCCTAAACCAGTTTGCATTAACACTAATATAACCATCGGGTATGAGTACATAGTTCAAATGCTTTTAATGAAGTGAATCAATATCTTCCTCTCGTAAATCAGCCTTGGTTGATGGGGGAAAGTGGGGCATGCAGTTATATCTGAAATGGCCACATGTGTGGTGCATGCAAAGGGGGAAAGGGAACTACAATTTATAGATCCCCTACTTGGGACAAGGTCCTTCACACAGGTGACAGGATTTACCCTTACATTCACCTTATGAGGCAGTGGTTTTGTCCCTGTTTTGAATAGGAGGATACAGAAGCTAAAAATGCTGATTCCCCAAGGTTTCATGGCCAATAGAGGCAGAGCCACAATTCATATCTAGTTTGGTCTGACACCAGAGCTTCCTCTCTTTTGCAGATCATCTGCTGCCTACATGGGCCTGACTGGCTTCCCATGGGCATTTGACTTCATCCAAGATTTGGTAAGATCAGCCCTACTCTACTCTCAGTGTAACCACAAGAATTCTTATAAAATATCAAACTACTAAAAGTCTAATAAAATACCAACAATCTTATAAAGTTCTTATAAAATATACATCTTTCATGAGGCACACACATGAGGGGTCCTTGGTTCTCAACAGTTTACTGTACTGATAGAAATTCCCACCTACAAGTACATTTGTTTCTCATGTGGACACATATAAAGCCTTTGTTGTATTGAGGGTATACTTTCAAGTCAGACAGACGTGGTCCTGTGAACAACATAGCCTTATGTAGTTTAGTGTTTTTCACACAAACTATAACTTCAAACGTTCTAAGTAATATATGATTTACAATCCTTTGTTCTCCCCTACCAAACTGCCAACCAAATGGCTTGGTGAACGCCACCAGAATGGTCTTTCTTTTCCTGCCTATATTGCTTGTTCTTTTCCTTTCCAAACTAATTCAATCACACTTCTTAGAAACTTGAAAGAGTGTAGGTCACTCTTTTATTGTAACTCAAAATCAAATGAAAAACAGTATAACTCATCAGGAATAGTCTAATGTGAAAGACCAAAGAGAATCTGCATGAAAGGTGAATATTTCTGAAGAGCAATAAGAAATACGGATTCTACTATAATATAGAGGATTCATGGGCGGGGGGGGGGGGTGGGGGAGGGCGGGGACAAGACAGCATGAACCCACCCCCAAAAAAGAAGAAATAACTGTGGCTTCTTTAACTTCAAAACCAGAATGATGACTGCTTCTTAGAAGGGATTGGTTTCAGTTTCTCTCACTTAACCTACCCACCCATGTGGAGTGCCTAGATGAACAGTCTCAGCATCAGTGTGGAGTTGGTGAGGACAGACCATCATACTGACCCCACCACTGACCTGATGAATCAGAATCTGTGCATTGGGGAAGTCATCTCCTCCCCAGTGATTCATATGCACATCCATGTACATTGATCTATTGAATTTTGGCACAGAAGAGAAGGATTCCTTTTCTTAGAGATGAGACTAGAAATAATAATTACACTAAAAAAATAATAGAAATCATGATGGAATAAAAATATAATTTCACTACAATAATCCTACTGAAGTTATATCTAGATATAAAGACTGACTTTTAGGAAAATGGAGATGGTTTTAAACTTTTTTTTTTCAAAATAAGTTATGTGATTGAATTCAGATATTTTTTTTTCTCACTCTTTTGCTGACATTGATATAACCAAAGGTTGAGTGAATGCATATCTTCATGTGTAAATAGGGATAATATTGCCCACCCCACAGAATTGTGGTGAAAATTAAATAATGTGTGAACAATACCCAGCCTATAGCAGGCAGTCAAAACATAGTAGCACTATTAGTAACCATAAGTACTAATTTTTGTACCAGAGCTCAAGTAGATTAACTGGCCAATTTAACTGGTCTCCCAATCAATTTTATTTTCTCCCCTGTTGTTTGTTTGTTTGTTTGTTTATTTGTAGAGATGTGTGGATCTACAATCACAGCAAAACTTGGTTTTATATTCCTTAAATTCCTAGATATGTAAATGATGAATCCAGTCAAAGGAAATTCTCCAAATATGCCAGACCCTAACATACTGATTCTACATTCTCCTGTGACTCAAAAATAAACAGTATAATATTTACCTGCACTATTATAATTAGAACAGGAAATGCTTCAATTAGACTTCTTCTCATGACAAAGAACCATTCCGTTAGTGTTCTCTCATGTGACAAACCCACCTCAATCTACATCCATCACCACGGTTTCCATTTCTAATCCTACCCTCAGAACTGTGAGCTGTATAATTACCACTACGCCATATTAGCATTTGTGGGTTCCCTCGATACTAATGGGATGCAAAAGGTGACATGTGTATGGATTGTGTCAAGTTGTCACACTCCACAAAAACATGGTCCTAATCCCACAGGCTGCAATATCCACCGAATGATACACTCATGTCACAGAAGTACATAAATAGCGCTCTGCTGCCCGTTAAGGTTTCCTGGCAGTGGGATGAGCTCAGGGGGATGTATGTGAATGAGTGATCACATGTCATACGAGATGATTAAAAATGAGTAGGTCCCTTTTAGAGATTAGTGATTGTTAAATTATTTCATTCACTTGCTATTCGTGATGAATAATAAATCACTTTCCACGTCTGCTATTCTATTCATTTACTACATAGGGATGTTTAGAAGCTAATTACTCTGAGATAGTCTCCCCAGCAAGAACGGAAGAAGGGGATGGGGCATTCCAGTTCTGATTGCCTGTTTTTTATGCTGGGACTAACATTTAGCCAGATTTTTTTTTTCCTTAGGGTTGCCCATAGTTATATCCATTTCCTAGTGTTCTTGGAGAGTTTTACTTAGTATGTCCTAGTGTTTTAAAGGCTGTTGGGGACTCTTTGAAGGTCAAAAAGCCCCTTAATCTAAACTAGTACTTCCTAGAACTGTATAAATTAATTGTCTGTTTGGTAGGTGTCAGGAGGACTCATTTCCTTACTGAGAATATGTTAAACTCCTCACAGGATGTGCAACACACTCAGCCCCTTCCCTCTAAGCTTGCAATTAATCTGTTCCTTCAGCTCAGTATTTACTGAGTACCTATTTATCAAAGCTCAATGCTTTGATAAAGATTGTGAAAAAGAGAAAGATAAGCCATGTTCTTGGCTCTAAAATTAGCCTAACATCAAATCAGAGAGACAATTGATATATATAAAATGATAAAAGATTCAATAAATATCTATCTCACAGGAATCTTGGGCTATCCACTGTGTTAGGCGCTTTTGTAAACATTATGTCATCTATTTAATCATAACAATGTTTTGGGATGAGTTTTATCACCATTTTACAGATAAAGAAATTGAAGCTCAGAAACGAGACTTACTTATGTTTAAACAGCTACTTGGTAGAAGAACTGAGACCCAGACCCCTCTGAACTCCAAGTCCAGTACACTTTCCAAACCCCCATATGTTCCATACACAATATGTGAGATAATTAAGAGCTAATTTGTGAGGCAAGGAGATTAAGTCTTGTAGTTCAGAGAGAAGGGCCCAGAGTTATCAAATAAGTCTTTGTAGACACAGGGTCTTCACAAAGTGAGGCTGTGAAGGGTAAAAAAGGTGTAAGTGGCAGAGGAGAAAAGGAACAAAAGAAGCAAAAGCCAAGAGATCAAAATGAGAAAGGGACATGGGAGGGGCGATTACAACTGGACTTGAGTAAACCATATACATTGTGTGGGGGACTGATTGATTAGGTTTCCCAGGCTAATGAAGCCATTACATGTCACATAAGAGAAAAGAGAGCTACTGTATTCTTTCCTTGACCAAATTTTCATCAGGTTCCTCTGAGTTGCCTTCTTAAGTAGGCCTCAACCTCAGCCTATGGGAACTACAAACTCTCAGAACAAACAATTGTATCCCCACCTCCCCACCCCCACCCACTAAGAGACTTAAACTCTAGCATGGTTTTTATGGGCCCAAAGCCTTATCCCTAGGATGACCACAGTCCCTTAAGTCTGGCTGAGAAAGCTCCAGCTGCCACAAGAATTTACTGTTTGTTCCAGCCAAAACTGGACCATAGACCCCTAATCTCCCTTTTCTTAGAGCATTTTCTTCAGAAAGCTTATAGTTATAAATCTTTTCTCTGTCCCTTTGAGATATATCTTCTAAAACCCAGGAATATCATTCTCAAGTGAGCCATTCCTTTGAAATGTAATCATCAAGAAAGGTAGGGTCCCTGTTGCCTAGTTTCTGTGGGAGGGTAGGAGCCTAACTTTGATAAGCATGAGTTAGTTAGCAAACACAGATGGCCGAATCATACTGACCATCACTACGCCCCAACATCCTTCAATACTATTCCTTAGGTACATGCCAGCATTTAAAAAGCTTCCCACCTTTTGTTTCAATGGAGATGAGTTCAGTTAATACTGGAGTCTCCATCCCCTACTGCACTAGACTGAAGAAAATCTGTCTTTCCATCTTTAACATTTAGCCCTATTTCTCTTTGACAATATTGGGCAGAAGAATGACAATAAAAGCAATGTTTAGCTTAGGAGCAAGAAGTAGAATGGTCACTTTCCCCCTTAAAATCCTTCAGTGACACCTGGGTAGGTCAGTCAGTTAAGCGTCCAACTTCAGCTCAGGTCATGGTCTCGTGGTTTGTGAGTTCGTGCCCTGCTTCAGGCTCTGTGCTGACAACTCTGGCTCTGGAGCCTGCTTCAAATTCTGTGTCTCCCTCTCTCTCTCTGTCTCTCCCATTCTCATGCTCTGTCTCTCTCTGTCTCACAATAATAAAGAAACATTAAAAAAAAATCCTTCAGTGGATCCTTGTCACTTCAAGGTTAAAGCTAAAAGAATTAGGCATGGCACACAAGGTCCTTCAGGTCCTGACTCCTGTCTTCCGTTCCAGACTCATCTTTCACCAGCCCTCAACCAATACCCAGTGTTATACCCAGCTATAATGTAAGCTTGCCCTTCCTGAAACAGGCCATACCAGTTTCTCATCTCCATAATTTTTCAAAGGCTAGTCCTTTTGCCTGGAATGGTGGGAAAAACAGCTAGCATCTACTGAACATTCAAGGTATGGTGGGCTCCATCCTAAGAAATTATATTCAGTATCCATTAATCCTCACAGTTTTATAAGATAGATGGTCTCCTCTTTCACATGAGGCAAGTAAAAGCTCAATGAGTTTAGCTAAGTTGTCCAAGGTCATTCAGAATGGCAAAGCAGAATTTAACTCAGGGAATTTCATTGTGCTCCTGACTCAGCTTTTACTCAAAACCAAATAGACCATATTATTTCCTCTCCTCCTCCATTATTTTTCCTACCTTGTTCCCATTGTAAAATTCTAGGCATACTGTCAAACCCAGCTCAAGACTCTCTCCCACTTGAAATAGGCCCAATCCCTCTCTCCTCTGCTTTTATAGCACTCTATGTCTTCTGTGGTTATAACCCTTGTCATGTTACAGAGAGTTTTTTATCCATTTGTGTCTCTTTCACCTTGAAAGTAGAATGTCTGGTTCATTTTCATCCCAAGCCCAGTACTTGCCACAAAACACATGTTCAGCTAAAGTCTTTTGTATAAATTCTTGAAAGTAGGGAGAGACAAACATAAGACAGGTAGTTGGAAAAGTTATGGAAGAGACAGCCTATGTTAGTATTGGCTGACTTACTGATTTGTTACAAAGGATTATAAAGAAGAGGAATAAAAAAATTGATCCATTCAACATATATGTATTGAACCCCTTCTGTAGGCCTAACACTATGGTGAGCACTTGGATAACATTGAAGCTTCCAGCATGGTTAGTGGGAAAACAAAAACCATTGGCAGGAATAAGGAAATCCTTCCAGAGAAGTGCTTTTGTTGGGGATAGGTGTCAGAGAAAAGAATTGGATACTCAGATTGATGATTTATAAAATCCTTGAGATGAACACATTTGCGGTTTTCTGTTTTGATTTGATTTTTGGTGTATTTCTTCCAAAAAGAAGGAAGATAGGTATTTGTCATTTATAGACAAAAAAAGTCCATTTCAGCTGGGTAGATTTTCTGTAGGTGGCAACGTAGGAGAATGGATTTGAATGAGCACTGGTTTTGTGTCTGCGTAATTGAGATTGCAGTGTTATTAGTGTTCCAGGGTTCTCACCATAAAACCCAAATTGTTTGCTGCTTTGCATAAATTTACATGCCAAATTAAGGGAGTTTTAACCCACGTATGTGGGAGGAAGGGAAGAGAAATTAATACAGTTTGTATAATTACATTCAAACCCAAATTAAGAGACTGTTTTGCATATCATATGCAGAGTAGTTTAGTAAATCTATCAACTTAATCAAGCCCCAGGTGAAGGACAGTGAGCTCCAGTCAGTTGTGTGCTGGTAAATGTTGAACAACTTGCTCTTCCGGAGAAAAACAGTTATCTTAGATAGGGTTTGCGGATTTCTGTTTACATCATGGATGATTTCAAGCTACCAATCTGATATCACTGAATACTGAGTTGGGAAGAGATGTGTATATTTGACTTTCAGGAGCCAATGTATGTGGGTTCCAGCATACCACAGGCTTCATCTGAAGATTAAAATTTCACACATCTCACTTACTGAGCTTCTAAACTTAAGAGCTCCTTCTAAAAGATGGACTCTCTGACTGGTGGAAGGAATGTCAGTAGCCATGAGAAATTGTTAAACAGTGAGCCACATGCCTCTTCAATTTGGGGGAACTTAACAGCTTCTTCAGGGAAGAACCAAAGCCAAAAGTACAGAAAGGCAATGATATTCCCTCATGGAATGGTGTGTGAATGGAGGAACATTTGCTGACACATTAAGGACTGAATGACTCCACTGTTGGAACAATCCCCTCGAGCCCGCCATCCCTGTGTAGTTCTAAACACGGGCCAAGTGTGGCATAGATGCACAGGACACTACGGTGAAAGACAGCAAGTACCTGAGAGCACTAGAATTACCTGCTTATATGTTTGTTTCTCCTAGATCCTGAACCCCCAAGGGCATCAGCCACGTTTTATTCAGCATCGTATTCCCAGTGAGCCACCGACACACAGTGGTTTCTGGATTGATGCATACAGTGAGGAAATGAGTAAACTTGCAGGGAAAATGTTACATTTAGGACACCTGCACTGCTTACTTAACAGGTATACTGTGAGGATAACACAATGACAGATGGAAAGCTTTTTGAAAAATGAAAGAATTAAACAAAAGCTGGGTATCATCGTTATTACTATATCTCAAAAGAATCTGCTGTAAACTAATTAGAGCAATATGGGGTTTTCCAGTCAGGGATATTGACAATAATCTCCTGTAGATATAGAAGCCTCCCAGTCATGTGGTAAATGCCTTGAAGTACTGCCTTCTAAATTATTGTCAAAATATGATAGATTGCCAGTTTCAGAAGCTCATTGGGTAAAGTACGTCAACCTCTGGGAAAATAAGAAACTTTGTGATGGTGTTTCTAAGACCCATATTTTGATATAACTCCACTAGAATGGGTTACTTGTTAAATGTTTCTGCTTAGATGACTTCTCTTTTAAGCTTCTACTGAACATATATTAAGTGCTGCTGCATTCATTTTATCAAACAGCAGAATGTCTAGACTGTTGGCCATAATTTGTTGGTCAGCCATTATGTATTACCTCAAAGATTTTCAAAAGTGGGCACCAAGCAGGTCAGAGTGATCTGAGAAACTTTTTCACACTACACACATTACCCAGAAATTCTAAAAGGCCCACAGTGTGATGCATCCATTTCCTCCCTACAGGCTGAAAAGCAGTGTTTCAGAGGGATGTGTGTTTTATGCCTCAGATGTGATGGGATGGAAAAATCAAGAGACTGAGGACCACAGATAAGTATTTGCAGAATGGATTCATGCATAAACTAGAATATTAGAGCTGAAAGGAATCATTAAGAAGATATGAAGCCTCCTTTACCCCACCAAGAAGTAACTGAGTAACCCAGCGAGGTCAGGCAGAGCCCAGGTCCAATGCTAGTCAGTGGGAAGGCAAGGCTAACAGCTACCTGGTCAGTGTTTTTATATCTGTTTATGACCTCACTCTCACTGATGGCTTTACCACAATAGACATCACAGTATGTCTTGCCAAGGTATGACATTTAAAGTTTTATTTTATCTTCTATACCATCTTAGTGCTCAATCTGTTTACACATTTGTTAAATTAATAACCACTTTATAATTTGGCACTAATTTCATTGCCTTTCTTTATGGTATTTATCTCCTTGACCTAACTTCCTATTCCATAGCAATATTTGTGCCACATATTTTATAGAGTCCCAACCTACTGTAATTATTCATGAGTGTTAATATATTCTATCTACTAAGAATGATGTTATTTGCTGAAGATACAGTACCACACAAGACAAACAATGTCCCTATCTTTACAGAATTTACAATCTAGTGGAGTGGCCATGCAAATAACCACATAATTATAACAAGCATATAAGTACTATAATGGGGGAACTATAGATTTCTGTGGGAACTCAGGAAAGGGATAGTGCATTTATTACTTATGTTGTAATGCAAGTTATTCTAAAAGTTAGTGGCTCAAAATAACAAATATTTATTATCTCATAAATTATTTGGGTCAACAACCCAGGCATGGCTTAACTAGGTACGTCTGACTCAAATTCTCTCATCAGGTCACAGCCACACTGTCAGCTAGGCTGAAGTCTAATTTGAAGGCTTAATTGGGGATGAGGTTTCATCTGTTTCCAAAACTGCTTATGTGACTTTTTAATAGGTTTCAAAAGGTTTGTTTCCAAGCTCACTGACATGGTTGCTGGCAGGCTTCAGTTTCTTACCATATAGGCCTTTCCACAGGTGTTTGAAAGATCCTCTGGTAATTGATGGTCCAAGAGAATCAGAGACTGAGAAAGGATGCTGGAGACAAAAGTCTGTCTTTTTGTAACCTAATCTTAGAAATGACATCTTAAGGAGAAAATGCACATTCCTTCCGCTATATTCCATTCATTACAAGTGAGTCACAGTTCCAGCTCGTATCAAAGGAAAAAGACTGCACAAGGGCATGAATAGGGCCAACGTAAGGACTCCCTATCACAGATACCTTAAATGGGCAGGGATTAGGGTATATGGAAAAGGAGCCCCTTTGCTCCCCGATCCTGAGAAAGTAGCATCTGAATGAACTTGAAAAATTGAAGGCTGAGCAGAAGTGGCCAGGCTGGAAGTGTGCATGTGTGGTTGAGTGTGTGCATATATATGCATACTCACACAAGGGGGTAAGGACAGCATCAAAAAGACTATTCTTTTTCCAGGATAGCCTGTGCAAAAAAGCAATGGTGAGAGCAAACACGTTTAGTGTTCCTGGAGCACAGAGGTATAACCAGAGGTGGACACTCATAAAGGATGAGGCTGGTTGGACAGGAAAGCCAAAGGATGGGTCATGACCTCACCCTCTTGCTTTCCTTTGTCTCCTATGACTTCCACTGTTTTTATCATTAGATAATAATAGATTACTGAGAGAAGTATCAGTCAGGTGCAAGTAATACAATATCCAACTCATACTGACTTAACCAGTAAGGAAACATATCAGTTTGCATAAGACTAGAATATTTCCAAGGTTGAGTGACTCAGTAGCTCAAGAAGAGTCTTTTCTACTTACCCACTTTGCCATCCTGAGTACTGGCTTCATTCCCATGGTGTCACTTCACGTACAACAATGTTCCATGTATTTCTTACTTGAGATGGAGAAAACCTTCCCAGAAGTTCTTTATTTTTCTCCCTTCCTCTCTCAGTGGCCAGGATTAGGTCATAGTCTAATTCCTGAGTGAGTCAATGGCAAGGGGGAAAAGAATTACTTTGATTGGCTTAGACTAATCAACTAGGATGGGATGATGTGGCACATCAGCCACAACTACCCACTAGAGACAGCTGCATACTCAGACTAGACTGGTTTAGCCCTTCAAAGAATTCTTTCCACTGATTTGTGCTCTAGCTTCCATGCCCTGGACTGTAATCAAGGGCAGTTCAAGGCTCAGCCACATAAAATCTGCTTCTACACTAACTAAAAAACTGCTTTTGAAGGCATTTTTTTCTTATATCACTTGAGGCCTTTTGTGGAAAACCTTGCATAAGAAACACTTTCCAAAATTAAAGTTGAAAAAACAAAGTTCTTGAGGACAAGAAATATGGAGCTGACCATGCTTCCCTTTTTCCAATGGCTGCCAGGAAACTCTAAGCGAGAGCAGGAACCACAGACCTCTATTAACAATTGTAAATTATTGAGGAATTTACTCCCTGCTTGTTTTCTTGGACTTCATTTTGTTTCTGTATCTCTCCAACCCAGACATCAGCTGATGCCTCCAGGTTTCTCTGGCTCAGCATTCTCCTTTTCACCCTCTGTCACCGAGGCTCATTTCCCTCACTGGTTGCCACCAGAAACACTATATATTTTTTTTTTTTAATATATGAAATTTACTGTCAAATTGGCAGAAACACTATATTAAGCATTTGGGGAAACTGCTTACTGCAGATATCTGTAGAATGAGGGAGCCAGGGGGAAAACCCAGGCCAGATGACAGACGTCAATTAGGAATTTCACTCACCTGTGTCATCAATACATTCCCCAGTCCCACCGCACCTTCGTCCAATCTCTTTAGGAACAACGCATATTTCTCTTCTTGGCCTATGCATAGCAGTTCAGGAATCATCTTTGGCTATTTAAGTAGGCCTTTGGGATTTCTCTTTCCATTGTGGACAGGTCATCAAAGTACTCCAAGCACGGTTCTCCCCCAAGAGAAAACCTGGTAGATGATAACATTTTCACCATCTTCTTATACATATATATGGTATTAAACTATTGTGTATGTCTTTCTTTTTAAGCCACCCAAAGTCCTTTTTGAAAAAGACAAATTATAATTAAGTTTACTAAAGCTACCTAAACAATGTTATAAAGGACATTATTGGCTACAAAAAATAAAATGCTTGAAATTACAAAAAGGGTGTAGCTAAGCAAAACATTTGCACATGATCTGGGGTGTGGCTGTGTCACATGTAGGTCTCATTTTCCTATCCTTCTCCTAATGCTTACATACAAGATGAGAAATCAATTGAATAAAACACTAGATAATTCTGAATCCAAAACACACCTCTCAAGTATTTAGAGATCATAATTTTAATAAATATTTTCATGGAAAGAATATATTGTTATCTCTTTGGAACATCACATACTTCACTCTGCTACCATACAGCACTACAGTCAAGAAAGACTCCTTGACTTGATATTGAATAGTTATGTGATCCTGCCATGGCAGAAAGAGAGGTTTTTAAAGATGCTGAAAAGGATACCTAACCCAAAACAATATTCTTGAATTATTCATTTTGCCACAATGCAGTTGGAAACTGATCCCCACAGGTCTCCTTTCCACTGCTCTCCAACCCCCTTCATTGTTCCTTTGGAGACTTCATCTCAAGTCCTCACTATTCACAAACCTTTTCTGGAACCCAGCATGAGTATGCAAAGCCATCAATAATTTATTTTTTTCCACTTTGGGTGGTGATAATGTTACTATATCAGCACAAAAATGATCCAGGTGAATAATGCTAACAATAAGAGTGCTACCTTAGATGTCCCAAACACATTTCCTCCCTGGAGTGCAGAATGTTCTATCTATCGGCTCATTTGTCCTTTCAAAAGAGGCAGATACTGTTATGTTATTAAGTTAGTAGAGAAGCATAAAGGTTTAAGCCACAGCCATCAGCAGAAAAGGTAGGATTAAATAAGAAAATGCATAGGGTCTAACTTAATAATCACCATACACTGAAGACAGAAGTTATATTTTCTCCCTCTTCTGAAAATCCTCACTTGCACAGTGTAAAATCAATAAATACAATAAATTAAACTAATATTGGCATGCACTTTACACTTTACCAATACTCCCTGTGTACTACCATTCCTAATCCTCAACACTTGCCTGAGAAAGGATATTTTCATCTTCATTTTCTAGATGAAATTGAGGCTCAGAGAGGTGAATTTACTTGTCTGAGATTGGGAAACTGGCAGGTGTGAAGCCAAGACTCAAGTCAAGATCTTCCAACTCTAAATCAATTCTTTTGTTGTTATACTTCTGACTAGCAGTTGATAAGAGGGAATTTTATCCACATTTCAAATCAGACAGGAGCTCACAGTGCTTCATATTGTTGTATAGGATAAGAAGATGGAACTTAATTCACTCAGACCATTAAAGGCTTCTGGCTCAACTGGAAACATGCAAACAACTACCACAACAAGGTCTGGTTTTACTAAAAAAAAATAAATACACACACACACACACACACACAATAACATCAGATTTTATTGACCTTGAAAACATTTCCAAGTCTCTTCTCAAGAGTGGTCAGTCTGACCCCTAAAAAAGAAGGGAGGCCATTTAGAAGACAAGAAAGAAATGTAAATCAGATGGGAGCATGATTGAGGTAGCTAACAATTTATGCAGAGACATAGCATCAAAATGCTAAATATTAACTATGTTAGGAATGAGCAGTCTCGGCATGGTTTTCTATTTCAGAAGGTTAAAGAGGAGGTGCGTTTTAACATTAGGACCATTAAAGCCGTAAGGAAAAGGAGTAAGTACAAGCTGTCCAGCTAATGGACATTTTAGGATGGATGTATGCAGACAGATCTGTGCTCAGACTTGGGAGCTAGAGACAAGACACTGAGGTAGAAAGGGCAGGCCTCTGCTCAGGTGCTCACAGAATGGTGCTGACAACCATCCACAGGGTGCCATCTGGACCCTGGCTTGTCCTAGACACTAAATGCTAGTCACCTCCTCCTTTCTTCACAGGCCTGGAGGAATTGCCTCGTTTTGCAGCTGAGAAAACTGAGGTTCAGAGAGGCTAATTCTTCCCAAGTCCCAAGCCAGAAAGCAATTGAGCTGGGGAATTTGTTTTTTTGTTTTTTTTTTTTTTTTTTTGCTTACCACTTGGCTATTTATTGGCTGTTTTTTTTTTTTTTATTTTATTTTATTTTTTTAATATATGAAATTTACTGTCAAATTGGTTTCCATACAACACCCAGTGCTCATCCCAAAAGGTGCCCTCCTCAATACCCATCACCCACCCTGCCCTCCCTCCCACCCTGCCCTCCCTCCCACCCCCCATCAACCCTCAGTTTGTTCTCAGTTTTTAACAGTCTCTTATGCTTTGGCTCTCTCCCACTCTAACCTCTTTTTTTTTTTTTTTTTCCTTCCCCTCCCCCATGGGTTTCTGTTATGTTTCTCAGGATCCACATAAGAGTGAAACCATATGGTATCTGTCTTTGTCTGTATGGCTTATTTCACTTAGCATCACACTCTCCAGTTCCATCCACGTTGCTACAAAAGGCCATATTTCATTTTTTCTCATTGCCACGTAGTATTCCATTGTGTATATAAACCACAATTTCTTTATCCATTCATCAGTTGATGGACATTTAGGCTCTTTCCATAATTTGGCTATTGTTGAGAGTGCCGCTATAAACATTGGGGTACAGGTGCCCCTATGCATCAGTACTCCTGGATCCCTTGGATAAATTCCTAGCAGTGCTATTGCTGGGTCATAGGGTAGGTCTATTTTTAATTTTCTGAGGAACCTCCACACTGCTTTCCAGAGCGGCTGCACCAATTTGCATTCCCACCAACAGTGCAAGAGGGTTCCTGTTTCTCCACATCCTCTCCAGCATCTATAGTCTCCTGATTTCTTCATTTTGGCCACTCTGACTGGATAAAGGACCTGAATGTGAGACAGGAAACCATCAAAACCTTAGAGGAGAAAGCAGGAAAAGACCTCTCTGACCTCAGCCGTAGCAATCTCTTACTCGGCACATCCCCAAATGCAAGGGAATTAAAAGCAAAAGTGAATTACTGGGACCTTATGAAGATAAAAAGCTTCTGCACAGCAAAGGAAACAACCAACAAAACTAAAAGGCAACCAACGGAATGGGAAAAGATATTTGCAAATGACACATCGGACAAAGGGCTAGTATCCAAAATCTATAAAGAGCTCATCAAACTCCACACCCGAAAAACAAATAACCCAGTGAAGAAATGGGCAGAAAACATGAATAGACACTTCTCTAAAGAAGACATCCGGATGGCCAACAGGCACATGAAAAGATGTTCAACGTCGCTCCTTATCAGGGAAATACAAATCAAAACCACACTCAGAGCTGGGGAATTTGACTTTGAGGTTGGGCCTCCTCCTCACCACACCCTCTGGCCAGGCAAAGGAGGGTTATTCTACTGAGCAACAGAACACACGAGCTGAGAGTTTCAGGGCTGAAGCGAGGTGGCAAAAAGGAAAAGAAAGGATCCACGAAGCCTCTCCCTACTCGCTGATTCCCCACACCCTCGGTCACAGACCACTGCCCTCCTCCGGGCTCCTCGTCTCACCCGAGTGCTGAGGGAGAAAGGGAGTAGACAAGGTGGTCGAGCCCCTGCCCTGTTTCCTTCTAACAATCATTATTCATGACCAGCCAGGGAAACTGTGACTTGAGCCAGGGTCACAGCAAGGTGGCTTTCCAGGGGGCCACCTTGGCAGTCATCACTAAAACACTAAAAACCCTGAAATGTGGCCTCTCAGGCTTCCAGGCACATGTGGAATGCATTATGTTTCTAATCATAACACTGCCAAAGCTGCGTTCAAATAAGGAGCTTGTGAGAGAAACTACCCAAATTAGGAAACCAACGTGGGCACAACAGATTCGGCCTTCAACCTCTCCTGCACACTGCCAACATTTTTCTCCTCTTGCCTGATACTGCCATTTAAACATCCTGTTAACTGACAGAATTTTTCATAAGGCAACCTCTGTTTGGGGAGAACTTGTACCAGGTTTATTTATAATTGTCCTATTTCCCAGCATTGAATCTGTTATGTTCACTGCTGCTTTTGTTATTAGGAAATATTCACCTTTCCTCCCCCAAAAGACTCTGGTCCTCTGGTCTTTCGTTTCTAGAAAGATCACTAGGCTCCTCAATCTCAGAATCTGACTAGCTATCAGAGTCACTGCCACTTTTTCTGCTTTTAAAGCAGATATTTAAGTATGCTCACTCTTTAATGTACCTCCAAGTGTAGCCCCAAATCTTTGAATTTGGGATACAGAGGATTCTTTTCCCAGAGGTATCTCATGCCTCTTCAGCAGAAATCCTAGGCTGGGGACCTACCTTGGTATCTTGCTTCGTGCCTCAAACCCCAAGCCTCATCCAAGTTCCTAATTTACCTCCCAAAGCTAGGGCACCTCCTTAATCAAAAGACATCCAAGTCAACAGTCATAAACAATTTCATTATCTCCATTACTTCCCACAAAAACCCTATGGGGAAGGTACTATTATTTTAGCTTTCTAGTTAGAAAACTGAGGCACAGAGCGATTGCAAAACTTGTTTAAAATCACATAGCTAGTTAATAACCAGATTTGGAACTACAACAATCAAGCCTCTCTTTCAATTTCTTGTTTGTAAATAACTTCAAACTCACAAAAAAGCTACCAAGAATGGGAATAGTACAAAAACACTGATGTATTCTTTGCCCAGATTCCCCTATTGTTAATAGTTCTTATTTGCTTCATTTGCACTCCTGTTTGCTTGCTCTCTCATCTCCTTACATATAAATAATGTTTTATACGTTATGTACAACAGACATTATATATGATGTTTTCTCCTGAACCATTTAGAAGGAAGTTGAATACATTACGCCCCTTTGCCCTTAAATGATACAATGCGTATTTCCTAAGAAGAGGGATATTCTCTTACATAACCATAGCACAGTTATCTCATTCAGTAAAGCTAACATTAACAATAAAATTATAATCTAATCTATATAATCCAATTTTTCCAATTGACCTAAAAATGTCTTTTATTACATATTTTTTCCTCTTCTACAAGATTCAGTCTAGGATCAGGTTTGCATGTACTTGTCATGTTTCTTTAATCTCTTTTAATCTGAAACATTTCCATAGCTTTTGTCTTCTAGGACACTGACATTTTGAAGAATATAGTTCCTTCCTCCCCTTTTTCTAGCAGTAAATGCCTGATTTGAGGTTTGTCTGATGTGTCCTCACATTTAAGTGACACATTTCTTGCCAGAATATTCATAAGTGATATTATGTGCTTCTCATGGTATCACATTCTGGAAGTACAAAATGTTTATTTGCTCCTCATTGGTGATTTCACTTTGTTTATCTAATCAAGGTGTTGTTTGATTTTTACACCATATAGTTTATAATTATTCCCCTTAAAACTAATAAGCAGCCTGTGGGGAGTCAGTTAAAGAACATGAAAATATACTGTTCCTCATCAAAATACCCCCTCCTCAGATTTAGCATTCAATGATGATTTTTGCTTGAGCCATTCTTAACTAAGATGTTTATAAAATGATGCCTCCACATTTACCAGTCAGTTCTTGGCTTTCTAGAGTAAGTAAGGGCTCTCCCTTTTCCTCCATTTATTTACTTATCTATTTATTGTCAGTATAGGTTTGTGGGTTTCTATTTTCTTTATTGATTTATATTCATACTCTCCCGATTTATTTTGATATTCAAATTGTTTTAGCTTCTCTTATCCTTATGACATACGCTCATCATTGTTTTTAACATTTCCTTATTTTCTTGCATAACGAGATGTTCCAGTCCCCTCTGGAACTTTCTATGCCCCAGGTCGAGATTCATCCATTTCTCTGAGAGATCTTTGCTCTTTTAGTAAAGAATGGTATTAAGGACCAAAATCTGAGCACTGGATGTGCTCAGTACTTATTGAGGGTTTTTTTTTTTTTTTTTTTTTTTTTTTTTTTTTTTTTTTTTTTTTTTTTTTTGCTTCTAGTTCCTTTCAGTACAGCTGGGAAATATATGCATGCATATATACAAATACATGCATACACTTACCTATATATACAAACATGTACATACATGAGCACATGTGCATGCATACACATTTGTAAATATTTTGAAAATAAGTTCACACTAATGCCTCCAATTTGGAGCACAGTCTCTTAATCACTGCATAGTATTTGTTCTTTGCTTCCACATGTTTGGGGAAAAAAGCAAGATAGAAACTATTATGACAGCTTTACACCTGCTGCTTAAAATTTCACCCCTATTCTGGGGGCAACATTATGTGTCCTTAAAAGTGCACATTTGTCTTTGGTCCATATTTGAGCTCTTTCTCCTTGAAAGACTGCAGGCTTGTGAGGGATGAAGGCTTGAGTTTCTCCTGGAATTCAGAATCTTTGACTCCCACTGGTTTAAATACTTTGAAGTCATTCACAAAAAATACATCATATCCTTAGCAGCCAGTCTGTCCACCATGGACTTCAGATCTGAGAGGCTGACAAAGAAAAGTGAAGGAATGTAGGCAAAGACCTTCTGGGTGGGGATGAAAGAATGTGGTGGCAAAAGAGCATGGGGTACCTTAAGTCTTTAGATGTTGAAGTGGGTGGGTGGGGAAGAGTCCCCAGAGATGGATACAAGGTAGCTCAGTGACTCTGTTCTCTGACTTTCCAGGTCTATTCAGGAGGAAAAAAAGTAACTATATTCAAAAACAGGTAGTCATTGAACATTATGGCAACCCCCCAGCCCATCAACGCAAACCCACAACAGAGCCTAGAACTAAATGCAATGAACCAGCCTCAAGAGTAATGACCTGAGTAGCATAGGCCGTACTCAGGCACAACACAGGACTTCAGAAGAGTCCTGCTTACCAGTACTCATCAGCTTCAGCTTTCCTTTATGGTAATTGTATTGAGGCAGCAGTATATGATAGCTTTGCAACCAAAGGGAACTGAGTTCTAGTTTTCAGTCTGTTATATTAATAACTGTGTGGTCTTGGATTATAATGACCTCTCTGAGCCTTGACTTCTTTATTTATAGAATGAAAATACTGCAAGATTGTTACATGAATTTGAGGTTGTAAACGTAAAACCATAGCATGTAGACTTTAGATAAATGCAGAGTTTCTTAAGACTAATACAGGGGTTCATAATACCTTATGTATGCTACATCTTTACATATGTCCCTAAGAAAAATAGTCCAAGGTGCTGCACAGAAGGGCCTAGAGCTTGATATCATGAGAGAACTGAGCTGGACCAAATCCATAACCATAAGTTATCTCCCAGTGTGAATTAACTAATAGCTAAGAAGACTTTCCTATGCTAATCAGCCAGAATTTTACAGAAACATAATAGTTTGGAATCAGGTCCCTTGTTATTGAATTTTTAGCGCTTTCAAAACTGAGAACATCCCTGCTCTTGGGCCATTGTTATCCTGAGAACACCTACAATATTGCATTTTCTTTGGAACTTAAGTGGGCAGATAATGGTGTGGCCAAGGGCTGAAATGAAATACAAACAGTCCCTTGTTGAGGTATGCTCTGACTGGGCTGCCCTCCTCACAGGCAGTGTTCACCTTCAAAAAGTGTGCCTTTTTCCAACTTCCCGAGCCCATGACTGCATGTCCACAAACAACCAGTGTGGCTGGCTCTCACTTCTACCTGAAGATAACTGGAAGGTAAAATGTAACTTCTGTTCTTTTCCTACCCAGTAACCAACTCAAAGAGCATAGCGGTTAATGGATATTGCTATGGCAGATTCATATGGGAGCACACATCTAGCAATACTTCCCTGGAAGGGAGTGCCTCAAGCCCGCAGTCTCAAAACCTCTGTTTTCCAAGCACCATTGCCCTAAGCCAAATGCCTTTGCAAGCTACCCAGGACAGGTGCATCTGTCACCCAGGTCTGAGGGGATGGGAGTGGAAGGTACTATGTGAACAGCAGACAGCATGTCCTACCTAAAGTCCTTCACATTCGGTTGTTTTAACACGAGAGTGGCCAAAACAAATGAATTAGCTTGTTGGTGACCCCCTGCCCTTACTTGATGCTTGTTCTTTGTAGGCTTTAATCTGAAGGAGATGATAATGCCAGAGAAGTAAGAGATGGGGTCCTACTCCTGGCTCTACTACCAAAAAGCTCTGAGAACTTCAAGTCACTTGACTTCTCTTGGCCCAGTTTCCTCATAAGATAAGGACATAAAGCCTCAGGTGAACGTGAAGGTCCTTCACCATTTCTTGAGGCTCAGATTCCAGACTGGTCCCAGCCCACCTCCCCAGTGTCTGTGCCTACCTAAAGACTAACCGAGGTTTGAGGAACCTGAAGCTTATACGATCTGGGGGGTAGGGGACTTCTTTAAGAATAATAATACAAAAGTATAAATATCGAAGTAGGTCAACAGTGAATATTTCCTTAAAATGCAAAAAGAAAGCATAAAAATTTTAACTTTTATAAGCCAACCAATTATCAAAAATTTAAAACCCAGGGAAAAACTGACATAAGATTTGTTAATTATCTGCTTGACAAACCCCAGTAAATGCTTTTATTCTCCATTTTTTGGCTGCATAATCTTTGATTTTCTCTTCCTACAACCAGATTCTGTAAGAACTTTCTCTATAGAGAGACTAGAAAGATAATTCAGCTTGCCCTCTAACATAGTTGACCAGAATTTATTATTGGTTATAATTTAGAAAATTTCTTTCAGCTTCACAACTCATTATTGGCACTGTCATGTACATTTTTAATATTGTTGTCAAAGTTGGGAAAATCCTGTATCAAGGGTCATTTATATGTGAACTGTACAATTTCAATCATTCACGTTTCCTTGGGCAGAGACTAAGCTGAAATATTCTTTCAGTTGATGTCACTCATTACCCAAGGCCTTGAGTGACCTCAGCTCTTATCACTTAATACCAGGTACTCTGCAGCCCCACCTTCATGAACAGAGAACTTCTCACAGGCCCCCAACACAGAGCAACCTTCTACAACTCTGTGGCTTTGCAAATGCTGATCCCTCACTTTTAATTGCTCAACTATACCCCATCCCTCTTCTTTAAGGTGCAAGCAGATTCAGCCACCACCCCCCACCCCCCGCTCTTCATTGTTCTGCTCTTTGCTCACACTACTAGAAAAAGAATCCTTCCTGTATTATAGTTCTCTGTCCATTTGTCTGCCTTCCCCACTAGACTCAGATTACCCTGAGAGAAGGCAATGGGTCTTTCCATTTGCCTAGCATAAGGGTCTAGCTCAGAAATGATGCCCAATAAATGTGTCATAAATAGAAATCATCCCATAACATAGACTGCAAGGAGTGCCACAATTCTTTACCTTTCTAAAACAAACCTTACATCCTTCTAATTACTCAACTGTCACTTGGTAATAAAAACAGCAGAACCATTTATTAGGGTGTCTTCCTCCTTCCTTGGGTTTAGGCAGTCCATGAAAGGGAAGGGCTTCTCATCCTGGTTCTTACCTGCCTAGCTTCAGACGTATGAGGGGAGTGACTGTTTATTTTTCTCTGAATGAGATTTATTTAGTTTAAAAAATCCAGATTCATGAAAATGAGGGGCTTGCCCTCAGGCATTAGTCACCATTGGTTACCTGGACATTGTTTCTCCTTCTGCTACTCTAGGAGGTGATGGAGTTGTGATCCTCCGAACTCACCTTTGGCTGGCCCTCAAGGACCCTTTTCCCCCTTCTTCAAAGGTGGCGGCATCTGGGGGAAGCCACCTAAATCACCTAAGAGAGCACCCTCCTTCTGAAGTGTCGTTACCTCAGGAAAGTGCAAATGTGAGCAGGGGACAGGTCTATGCCAACTGCAGAATATTTCAGACTCATTTTCTTCAAGGCCTGGAAAGAACCCCAAAAGGGCTGAGTAAAGAAGTCACCAAACTGGTTACATCTCCACAAGCCTTAGAGGAAAATGCAAAGGAGGAAAGAAAAGGAAGGAAGGAAGGAAAAAAAGGAAGAAAGAAAAAAGAAGGAAGTGAGTGAGGGAGAGAGAGAAAGGGAAGGAGGGAGGAAGGGAGAAAGGAAGGAAGGAAGAAAGGAAGGAAAAAAAGGAAGAAGAAAAAAGGGAGTGAGGGAGAGAGAGAAAGGGAAGGAGGGAGGGAAGAAAGAAGGAAAGAAAAAAGGAAGAAAGAAGGAAGAAAGGAAGGAATGGAGGAAGGGAGGGAGAGGGAGTGGGAGGGAAGGAGGAAGGGAGGGAGAGAGGAAGGAAGGGAGGCTCTCCCCTCTCTTCTTTGTCCTGGGCAAAGAAGCCTAGAAAGTGAAGAACACTGAAGTCTTGTCACCCTTCCTCTGTGGGTGAAGGACACAAGTACTTCTTCATTCATTTTCTGAGTCTGCTCAAGCAAGAAAATAATAATAAAATAAGGCACAGGTTAATTTCTACATTAACTTATTAATACATTAGCCTGGCATGAATGTTTATGGAACACATCAATCAATGAATGGCTTCTCATGGTTCATTCAGCTTCATGAATCTGGATTTTTTAAACTAAATAAATCTCATTCAGAGAAAAATAAACAGTCACTCCCCTCACGCCTCTGAAGCTAGGCAGGTAAGAACCAGGATGAGAAGCCCTTCCCTTGCCTCATTGGGGAGATGGACATGGCTTGTTCATTTCAGCCTCAAAGACAGAGTTTCCTCACCTGCTTCAAAGAAGGGCTGTTGATTCTGCATTTTATAGAAAGTAGTTAAGGCGGGTGAGATCTTGCATTGGGTTTCTATGGACAAACTTCACGCTGCTACTATATTACCTGGGAAAAGAAAAACAAAAAAAAAACAAAAAAAAAATTTTCCCTTAGTCAGAACTTTTTAAAGAGAGACTGGATTATAATGCCTTAACATCCTTTATCAAAAGACAAGAAGAGATTTGCCGAGCCAAGTGCACCCCTAACCTAATGTGTCCTTCCAAGTAAGGCTGATGTTTGTAGTCTAAGGGAGCAATTGGATTTCACTACCTCACATCATCTGGTCATTAACTTACGTAGCAGAACAAAATGGCCCACCAAGCTCTTTTCTAGTTAGCAGGACTTATTTAAATTCCTTTCCCTCCCCCCACCCCATCCTCCTTTTTATAACCAGTGGCAAATTACCAGTATTGATAAACCATTAGAAAATAAAATAAGAGACAATTTTATTGACAGCTAAATGAAGTAATGCCTGGGTTGTGTTGGTTTTAAGCAATTGAGCTTTTTGTATTCATTAAAACTCTGCAAGCAGCATGTGTTAAATTTTTGATATATGCAGTGCGCACTGAAATCTTTATCTACATTAACTGAGACACCAATTTGCACCCCTGCTGCACTCTAATAGGCTGATTTATTGTGGTTTTCTGAGGCCTATTAATGAAAGAGCTTGGAGTTTTTTAGTGGCCTGAATCAATTTTATTTGGGGATGAGGCGGAACTTGTCAAGGTCCATGCCTCTGGTTTTCTCTTCTGTCAGTGTGGATGGATCCTGTGAGCTCTCATGTCATGTGCAGCAGCCAGGCGCTTGACAGACGGGTGTGTGAACAAGAGACTGCTTAGGCATCTGCGCACACTCAGCACGGGATTCCCCAACTATCATCGAGGGGGAGAATGGCTTATGAAGGGTTCTTACAAAAATAAATACAAATAAAACACAAAAACAAAATCCAACAAAGCTGACAATAAGCACCAATCTGAGTGACCATGTTTACTCTTCACCATTATTAGTAAGTTCTTGGACCACCTAGGTTGATGGCTTCTTAAGATCTTACTCCCCTGTTTGAACTTAAAGTCTCTGGTTGGAGAGCCCAGAAGGATGGCAACCTAGTTTTGATCATTCATGTATCCAAAGCACCTAGAATAGAGTCTGAGTTCATTAATATTATCAGGGGATAGACTTCCACACAGAAAGGAAAAAAGAAAAAAAATTATTAAATGATTATTTTTTTAACCAATGTTTGTTACTATTAGTGTAGAATCTGATGAAAGCTATGATCTCTCTCCAGAAAGAGGCTTGGTTGTTCACGAACATTACATTTTCCATACAATTTCAGACTTCCCTAAAGACCCATAGGCAGACCTCAGAGTAAGGTACACTCTGGTCCACGCAGTGCCCAGAAACAAAATTGCTTAATTACTAGAGCTGGGGGAAGCTAACAGAGACCATATGGGGGATGGGAGAGGAGAAGCTGATCCAGTTGGATTACATGATCTTCTGATTACTGTTCCTAGAGATCCTAACTTAGTCAGCCAAGCAAACCATCCAAGAATTAATTTGAAATACTAATCACTGTTCACAGCCCAGAAAATATTAAACAGATAATGAGCAAATTTGTTAAAAGCCACATAAAATGGTCTTCTTTTCTCTTCCAAATCTGTTAGTTGATTTGTTCCCCAGGGTGGCTGAATTACAGAGTTCTTCTTCAATATAGCTTCTTCGTTATGGAGGGAGTTTAGAATATTCACGAGCAGATCTTCCTATCCTGAAGCTGACTGATCCAGAATTAAATTATCCCATCATTTTTGTTATCTTGGAATCGAATCCCAAGGACCTCGGAATGTCTAGCTGAGTCTGAGGAATCACAGGAGGAATCAGCAGCCGCCCTTCCTGTGGGATGAAGGACTGCTGCTGGATTTAACAGATATGGGCTTTTTACATTACTCCTGTTATTTTCAAGGCATTTCTCAGCAAATCCATCAACCGATCAGACCTATTGATTCCTATACAAACATTGATGTTAGCATTCCCATATCACATACTATAAAATTAGGTTTATTTTTGGTGTATGATTTCAGTTCCCAGTAGTCCCCAAGACTGCATATTATCCCACACACCACTCTTAGATGATTATTGTCTTATTTCATCTTGTGCCAGGAAAATCTGATACAGAACCAAAAGTTTCAATCAGGATCATGAAACAGAATCTATCATGAAATCCTGAAACTTTGGCAGAATTCTGACAAGAAACACATTGACCACAAAAGTAGAGAAAATTTAATTTAGAAATTAATACAAAAAAAACTGGTGATAATGTCTTAGATGCGGTACAGTTTGAAAGAAAACATACCAAAATATCAAAAGATCAAGTATTTGGAAAATTGAGCTCATGGATACGATCATTCTTATGTTGCTATGTCATGAACATAATGAAAGTGAAGTAGACTAAAAAGCCACACCACCACCCCCCCAACCAAAAATAGAAATTAACACATTCTTTAGGAGACTCTGAATGCTATTTCTATAACAAGAGGAACTTTTTCATGGTCAGGAAAATGAGCTTGTGAGATTTAGCTTTGTCACCTATCTAGGTAAACCAGGCTAGTTGCCTCATTACTTTGACCTTTGGTTTCCCTGTCTTTACAAGGATAATAATAATTACTTTTAAGGCAGTTAGAAGAATTGAACAGGATTATGTCTATTCAGCACTCAGGGCAGGCCCTGGGAGCACCAAATATGCATTTAGTCAACAGGAGTTGCTTTCTTATGATCACCAAGGAACCAAGGAAGAATTGAATAAGAGAAGAGGAGACTATAGGCAGGTCAGGGCAACTGACAGGACATTAGTGGACTATCCAGTCTTCAACACCAAAATAACTGTTGCAAAAAATATGGAGATTTGTCTTTCAAGGCTGTCTCTTTTGAGATCCTTGGGGGAGGATCAAATGTGGCATCAATGAAGAGATGGGGGTGGTGGGAAGGAATACAGCAGGCCCCGGTGATGACAGGAGAGGCAAAATAGTTGAGAGAAAGTTAAAAATTAAAATAAAAATCAAGGTCCCACCTGTTTGGCAATAATAAAATTTAGAAAGTCACTTCAGAAGGAAAGACAAGTCCTATGAAAGCCAACAAAGCCATGGATAGGTGTTCTCAAAAGGAGAAACACTGCAGGGAATACTCACAGTGAACGAAAATACTGCCCGATTTCACAACAAAACACGGTGGGCTCAACACCAGAAACTATTCTTGGTTTGGATTTTTTTTATGGCACTAAATTTAACCGATTGGAATTCTTTTTTTAAAATAGAATTCTATTCAACCTTTTCAAATGACGAATTTGCATTTAATGAGAAATGTGCACTTTAACACAGGGCTGGCACTCCCAGTCCACAGCTTAGTTCCTCTTGAAGACGCGAGACCCAGATTGTGGCAAGTATTTCTCAGGCATGAATGCCTGGGACGTGCACAGGTGGAAGGGCAGGAAAGATTTCTTCTCCCGACAGGGAATGCCCATGGTGAATCTTCTGTGAGGGAGGCCACTAATCTTGCCTATGAGGATGAAACATGTCAAGGGAAGAGGCATCGGTGTAGACTACATGACTGGTATAATTAACACTATTGTTCAGGAAGGTCTTAGTTATCAAAGGATAAAAGAGTCAGCAGCAAGTTTAAGCAATGCAATAATGTGCCATGGGCGGTTTCTCAAATTCTTGCTTACTTTAGGAAATTATGACGGGCTAATCAAAGAGCACCCTGATCCTATAATAGAGAGAATAAAGGGAGTACTGTAGGACAAAAGAACCCAAATAATCCATTTCTAAGACAACAGCTAACTCTGTTGCTGAGAGTATCAGCAGGTTAATTAAGAAATCTGTTAGTGATGAGGCTGGCACATTTTCATTTCCAGAAGATCCTGCTCGTTAGCACATGAGCATAACTAATGGTTGTTGAATGGTGACATGCCTTGGCAGAAGGGAGGACGTAGAGATGTCTTCTTAGCTCACAGACAAGTCTCCCCTTGCTCGCCCTACCCACCATACTAAGAAAGGAACCTTGTCACTACTTGCATCAGTTGCTACCTATGAAGAGACCAGATCAAGAACTCAGATTCCCATGGATATTAACTTATTCTACTTTTTTTTTCTCTAGGGAGCTAAAAAGAAAGCTACTGACTATAGAATTTTCATAAACTACATGCTATTTCATTGTAGCATGGCATGAAACTTCTGATGGCAAGAAACAGAAAGTCCCAACTTAAATAACAAAGAATTTATTAATGATTTTGTCAAATGTAAGACACCAATGATAACACATACCATTATTTTATGAACCACTAAGAAAGAAAAAAAATAAAACACTGTCAATGTTCATTGACACAACATTCTCTAATGCTTTAAAATGTTTATTTTATCTTCTACTGAGAAGATTTGTGAAACTTAGACATATATCATATATCACATATACACTAAATATTACATATCAGAAGTACATGTACATACATAACCATAAATCAAATATATTGATTTATATTCTCTAATACTCTTTAAGTTCAGAACCATCAATATCCATTTTTTTCCAACCAATATTGTCCTCTGTGACATCAAGAGTGTTGGCGATGCACCATTCCTTAAGAGATTACTCTACAATTGCCTCTTGAATTTTCTTCCAAGCACTGACAGTCATCATGTAAATGTTGATGATGATGCTTCCTTTATGTTTCCAGAAGTTGTCAGTGGAAAGTGTTCAGACAGAAAACAAGATCCCTAACTCTAACATCCTTTAATAGTTGGTTGGCTGAACTGTCCACAAGAGGCTGCAGCTGTCAGTCATGTCACTGGGAATCACAATCAAACTGACACATGCACAGGCAATGACAACTATGTCAGGACCACCCCTGGCCAGCAGTGATTGTAAGACATTATCATGACAAAACATGTTCTGATTTCAGAGATGTTGAACTATGAAATTCAAGTGAAACCTAGAATCAACAAAATGGATTATCTTCCTTAACAAGAAATCTGAAGCTGTGATGGCTGAAGGGAAGGTTAATTCAGTGGCTCAATGATGTCATCAGAGACCCCTTTTCTTTTCACCTTTCTACTCCATCATCCTCAGTTTAGTATCTTGTGCTCAATTCACTGCCTTCATGGACCTAGATGAAGTCAGAGTTTTAGGAGTCATATGCAAACCTGATGACTGGAGGAGGAACGAGAAATGTTTGCTCCTAAGGGTCTCTTTTTATCAGTAAACAAAATAATCCCTTTGGAGAATATCCCAGTCACACAAGAAGTCAAAGAATGAACATCATTGTTGAGCTCTATCCCATTGCTCCTTTGCAGGAATTGGGGTCTAATTTTAACAGATCTTTGCCAAAGGTATCAGAAAGCTGGATTTTTCTGTGGAATACTCTGATTTTTAAAGCATATCTCCAGTCCATCAGTCTCTATACCATTCTATGTCACCTACAGGCAACATGGAAACTAACAGAACTTTAGTCCAAATGTGTTCTACAGGATCCTAGATTTGGGGGAGAAAAAAAAAACTGATCTACACCCCATGCAGCAATACTGGAAATGTAACCTGCATCTACTTCTGTGTATCTGAAGGGCCATGTAGTGCCAGCAGAAATGACACAAAACGGCCATAGATAAGTGCACCCAGGAGAAACAGAACCCATTTCGCTGGATCTATGCCTTTACCAATGGGCAGACTGCTCATAGGTGGTTCACTTCATGGAAATCTCTTGAGTCTTCCCTAGAAGTTCTAACTTGGCAAGGATACTTTGATGGTGCCACAAGAAAGACTAGGTGTCATTCCAGCAAATGACTCAAACCCCAAACCTTACTTTAGTTTGGTGACCGCTCCGCTACTTCCTCCCTTCAATCCCATGGCATCCCAGCCAGCCTCTCCCTGAACAAGGACCCTACCCTGCACTCGGTAGAAGCACCCATCCCCATCTACTTGTCACTCCATGGCTCCAACCCCCTTTCGTTTGGCCTTTCACTTGCTCCTAATTTTTTATTTAATGTTTTTTAATGTTTATTTTTGAGAGAGAGAGAGAGCACAAGCAGGGGAGGAGCAGAGAGAGAAGGAGATACAGAATCTGAAGCAGGCTCCAGGGTCTGAGCTGTCAGCAAAGAGCCCAATGCAGGGCTCGAACTTCGGAATGGTGAGATCATGACCTGAGCCAAGTCAGACACTTAACCAACTGGGCCACCAAGGCGCCCCTCACTTGCTCCTAATGTAATTTGGGCCAACAGTTGTAAACTTTTTCTCCCATTTACTTTACCCATTCCATCATGCTAATTTTTCCTATGTATCTCAGATGAGGTATCTATCCATTCCCTCCAGACTTAGATTGGTCTTCAGTCATGGCTGCCACATATGGGAAAATCTTGACAAACTTCATAAGCCAGCATGAGCAGCTATGGGTTTATGGCCTGGACAGCCAGGATTCCTAGATGTGTGAGAGGAGAAATATTCTTTTCAAACATGACTTCCTTCCCACCTTCCTCTTTCCTAGTCGCCCTAATTCAATTTCTTCCTTCTCCATCTCTTCCTTCTAAAGAATTTTTATATTTTAAATATTTAAATTATACAAGAAATTTAGGCTATTTAAACAAAATAAAAATGAAAACCAAGATCATTTGTTTCTACCACCACAAAAATATCACTGAACGTTTTGGTGTGCCCACCGCCCCCACACACACCCACACCAGTTTTGTTTCACTTTCTATTGCCACTTTTATTGATTGACTTCTTAAAGCTTTGGTGGTTTTCTCTATTTTTGTAAGGTTGAAATCAAATAGTTTTGTTTCATACCTATCTCTGAAAATTCACCTGTAAAAGTTATACCGTTAGTAATTATATGTAGCATTCAGCTAAACCAAGAATATATATTTTGACCTTCTAGACTATAATTAAAGGCAGAAACATTTTTAGTCGTTTTATACCCTCCCGGTTCTTTTCACGTAGACAGTAAAAATTTACCAAGGTAAATTTCAAAATACTTCAAAATACATTTCAAAATATAAAAACCCAGAGACAGTCAAGCAAATTCCTTCCTTACTAATTTTTAATACTATGTAGTATTGGTTAACATACATTAGATCTCTTATGTGCTCAGCTTTGACTAGAAGACTCCATTTCACCCTAAAAGTATTTTATTTTTCTGTAAATTAGAAAACCATCTGAGGGCATTTACACAGCTCCAGGATTTCACAAGTGTCAAAGCAGAACCTGGCATATAGTAGGTGCTTCAATCATGTTTGTCTTTGCAACTCTCTTTGCTACAGACTGTTGCTCCCCTAGGCAAGAATATCGTGATTTTGAAGTGCCTTTAAGATCTGTTCTTGTTACTTAATTACTCAGACTCTCCCTTGACTTTCAGTGTGAAAAAGAAAGTTGATTTTTGAATCTGTGTTTCCAGTGAATGAAAAGATATATAAAACTTGCAGTGCTTTCTAATAAACTCTCACAGCAGAAGAAATAAAGTTTATCTTCTCAAAAAAAAAAAAAAAAGATATCCTCCCAACACACACACACACACACACACACACACACACACACACACACCATAGAAAGTATTGTCATATCCTGTGTGTTTACATTTTATTCCTCATGTTGAAATAGCCACTGAAAGTAAATTGTTTCAAATAATGCTTAGCTTTGCAAAACAAAGTTTTCTAGAACTCGTTTTTGAAAATTCATCTAAATGGAAATTAATTTGGTTTTAAAAACAAATTAAAATCATTTTTACTTCAGCATCCTTGTTTGGATTTTCATGACAGTTCTTAGTTTTAGAACAAGACACCTTTATAGATTCTTCCTAAGGATCTATAAATTTATATATAGCTAGTTTCCCTCACATAGATAATGATGATCAGTGATAAATAGATTAGTAGACCAGGCTGGTAATGTCCCTCCCCCCACCCTCAGTCTCATCTTCATGAACTGTTTGTTTTCTGGTTTGTTTAGCTACTGGGTACGCTCTCCATTAAAATATACTGGCGGACAGAAATAACTTTGCTACATCTGACAAAGAGGTAACATGCATTTATTTGATCTGTTAATCCCAAAGCTAACATTTGAGGGAAGCGGGTGTTTAATCAAATCTTCAGTCCGCCCAATAGCCAACCCTGTGCATGCCATCCTTTCTGAGTCATAAAGGTCAGGCTTGCTTTGCAGCTGCTGCGATTTCATGGTACCATAGCATTTTAGAACTGGAAGGGACCTTGGATCATTTGTGACCTGACCTTCCAGCCACTTTAAAACCGCTGCTCAAAACACATTGTGCATGTAACTTTTCTGTTGTTGGACCCTATGCTCTTTAAAAGAAATGAAACATCTGTTCCAGATGCTTTTATGGGGCAGCTTATTAAAGGGTTGTTTGGTGTAGTCCTTTTATGTTCATGAAGTTTCCGAGTCTTTTGACAAGCACTGGTCAAGATGTTACTTTCTGCAGGGAGGACGCTTGGAGGAAAGGAAGAAGGGAAAGAAACCAACCTCATTGAATGCACACTAGATGCCAGGCGACTTACTTACATAGGCTTTTGTGACACTGGCCTTCAAAAATAACTGTTGTTTCCAATTTACAGATAAAGAAGCTAAGACCCAGAGCGTTTAAAACTTACTTGCTCAATGTCTCAGTTAGTGAATAACAAAGCTGAGATTTAAACCCAGGTCTATCGGGCCCCATATCTGGCAATGTTCTGTTTAATACACCAAACTATTTCCCTTGAGTTTTATTCAAATATCTAAATAGAAAAGCACTTCATGCAGCCACATGGCTACATAGGCATGGTAGACACTTTGCCTCAGGTGAACCTTCAAAGCAATTTGTTCAGAAATCCCAGGGAAAGGGATTCATATTTTCTTCTGTTTGGCTGTGGGATCATAATAATAGAATGTGCTTTGTACAATGATTCCTTTATATCGGATAGCAATGCTTACCCCTTTAGAAACTAATGATGCTTGCTGTTGAAGACTCTACTTGCACATTCGAAAAATACAAGGAACAAGGTCAACTGAGGGCATATTGAGTTTACAAAGAGATTTCTGGTAAATGGGCCTTCGAATCAAGTAGGCAGGTTGCTGCCTGGAGGACTTTCAAGCCACCCAAAACACAGAAATAGGTTTTTCCTTGAAATTCAAGATAACTCTGAAATCAGCACCATCCACACAGCCTGGCCATTCCTCAGTTCCAATTTACATGGAAGACAAAAAGAAAGAGTGACATTCTCCCCTCCCCACACCACACCCCAAACTGTTTTTATTTTTTTTAAAGGCAAAATTAATGGAATTCCCCCTTTCTGGACCCAGAATCCAGAAACAAATCATAAATACCTTTGCATTCCCTTGTAGTACTCTGCAAAACTGATGATTATTCACAACTTTGTTTGAATTACATTCCAGCTCATTTGTTTTTGACCCATTTCTCCCTCAGATTGACACAACCAATATGACAAGGTTAGGTGCAGAAGGCGGCTTGAAAAATATAAAGACAGTTCAACCCAGATGCTGGAAATACAAAGCTGGTCTCCAAGGTAATATTGAAAATCAAAGGTTAGCAATAAGGTTGATGTCACTGAGTATGGATTTTGTCCCAAGGCAGATAGGCACTTTAATCTCAATATTTCTTTAAGCTTACCACTCTACTGAGATAGAGTCATGCCTCATGGCTCTTGGTACCATAGTTCTTAATAGCAAGGGCTCTGCAATACTTACAAGTGATTGTGCTCTATCAGTGCAAAGGGAGTGTAGCCACCAAGAAAGAGGCTTCTTGTTTAATTATCTTTTTATTCATGGGCACCTCCCTTCTCTGCCCTTCTGAAGTACTTGGCTCTTCGTAGGCTAAACACCCGACTATGTGTTCATCCCAAACCCTCATCTATTATTTTCCCATTTTCTTGGGCCCCTCCTTCCTTTGCCCACATGTCGGCTTCAGTTCTCATCATGTCCCAGAAAGATGAACGTCTGCCCTTTCCACCCAGTGAGAGGCTGCATTAAACACGGGGTGGTTACTACTTCTGGAATTCTGTGCTGTCTCTGAAGGGGTTACCTGCTTTTACTTAGGTGGGCAACTTACTGTTGTTAGGATTATTTACCCTACTTTTCTTTCATCCTTTCTATCGCTTTCTCAATATACCCAGTCAAAGTCAGATCATGTTATTAAAGAATCTGAGACGTGTAGCTGGTAAGCAACAATTTATTTTTCTCACCTTTTCAAAGTGTGTCTTGTGGATGATTCTCACTCAGTGACCCAAATAATAAGTGTTCCTGTTATGCAATGGATGAAACAAGCAGAGAAGATTCTTCCTCAGGTAAACCTTAGAGCTCACACAGAAGCAGACATGGTTTTAATCGGGCATAGTCAGCTTATGTTTCTATTTAACTAGAAATGATGAAGTAGAGAAATTCAGGGGAAACTGGAGAGGATGCCAGATAAGAAAAACCATTAATTAGGGGAAAGGAGAGAATTTCTTTCCAAACATGCTTGTTAAACCATTTGACTCTAAAATGGAAACCTAACACTAGAACATGGAAATATTCACATTTGTGGTTTTATTAACATATTTAGATTTTTCAAACACTAGGCTATTTTTTGAAAGTTCGTGACTCAGCAAAATAGGGATGCATCTGACCAACCACTTTTTCCTCCTCCAATTTAAACCCATTTGTACTCTGAGAGAAATTTAATCTGTACATTTATGATTCATGTGTGCTTAACTTGTCAAAATGTTAAGAGCTGTTTGAAATAAAAGAAGCTTTTGGATTCCAATGCTTATATAATTTTTACCCTTAGAATTGAAAAACTGTGCTTTTGCAGAGAGTCAACAATCTGATACTCTATAGGCATATGCATCAGATATGAGAAATTGCGGGGCTAAAGTAAATCATAGGTATATTGCCATTACTTTGAATTTCCATATGCGTACATATATAATACAAGTAAGTCTTAAGCTTAACTTTAAGCAAATGATATACTTTAAATAATAACTTATTTTAATAATTATTCCTTTCTTTGCAAGGTCACTAGGCAATGTTGTTCAAGTTGTATACTGCACAATTCTGGTAAGCACCTGCCTCAAAAACAATATAATCTTCATAGCAATTCTGTTTTTCTGTATTCTCAAATCTTGTTTTTCTTTTCTTAATTCAAGATTCAGGCAAGAACATTATCTGGGAACATCACTGAGCTACAATATCTTTATTAACTAGACCAAATATTCGATCTTGACTTGCCAAATTTGCAAGGACTTGCAGAGACTTCATGCATATTAAGATAGTTAGTGCCTGGTATATTTATATATTTATATATTTATATATATATTATAATCAGGCTTTGGGTTTAACTCTATATTGAGTTAATTATGTCTAGAGGTATATCTTTGGAAAAGTTCCTTTAATCCTTGGAACATTTGTATCTTCAGAAGAAAACCTGGGATAACTCTACGTACCTCAGAGAATGCCAGTAGTGTAGAGCTAACCAATATACCATGGTAGGGCCAACTTGAAAGTTCAGAGTGAATTGTCCACAGAGTAAATCAATAGGAGTGGGGGAGTCTGTGTTTAGAACTGTCAGGCAGAAGGGAAGAGCAGGTTGGAAGCTTTTGGGAAACAACCAATTGGTAGAACAAACTGTAGTGATCAATGATGAACTAGAAACTAAGGGCAGGTCAGAAGAAACAGGTTAATAATCGTTCCAGCTACTAGTGGGTGAAATGGGAGCTGTGAACGTGAGGGCAAACAGAGTTCTCCTTTTACACGAGACCCAGCTCTCGCTGTTGGGCAATGTCCAACTCTTAAAAGGGATGAACTGGGGCAGACAATTTTAAGAGTTACCCAGCACCGTACCTGAACCTAATATGAGATCAACAGATGTAAGTTCCCTTCAGCCCTTCCTAGGACATGGATTCACTTCGTCACGGCAAAGAAAGCATCATGGAGTACCTAACTCACATACTCCCACTTACCAAATATGGTGGATATTTGTTGTTGTTGTTTTATTTTCCCACCATTCTTTCATGTTTGGAATCTGCCTTTCCCTATTTTATGCAACTTTAGAGAGGCTCACTATCTTGGGTTTCCGCATCACCAACCATAGGGGAAGACACATGATGCAAGTTGATCAGAGTCTAACAACAGGCCCATAACAAATAGAACCAGACTATTTTTTTAGGAATTAATTGTATGCTGAGAGAAAAAGGACCTCTTATCTGAGATTACATGCTAAAATGCCCATCTAAACCAGAAGTTGTTGGGAAACAAAACAAAGGGAAAATCAGACTTAATAGATTTTAAAAAGAGACATATATCACCTAGATCCTACCATGCCTGAAGCCTTAGCCTTTTCATTTACATAAGACAATTCGTAGCCAAGATGGCGGGATAGCAAGAAAGGTTTTGTGTGTCTCGCATCCGTGAAACAGAGCCAGACCAACACTAAACCATCCTGCACATCTAGAAAACTGATCTGAGGATTACTACAACAATCTGCACAACCTGAACCACAGAATTCAGCAGGAATTCACCCCAAAAGAAAGAGCACAAAGAAATGACAGCCAGGGATTTAACCAACACAGATACAAGCAAGATGTCTGAACCAGAATTTAGAATCACGATAATAAGAATACTAGCTGGAGTTGAAAATAAACTAGAATCACTTTCTGTAGAGATAAAAGAAGTAAAAACTAGTCATAATGAAATAAAAAATTCTATAACTGAGCTCAATCATGGATGGATGCCACGGCAGCAAGGATGGATGAGACAGAACAGAACCAGCGATATAGAGAACAAACTTATGGAGAATAATGAAGCAGAAAAAAAGGGAGATTAAGGCAAAAGAGCATGATTTGAGAATTAGAGAACTCAGTGATTCATTAAAAAGGAACAACATCAGAATCATAGGGGTCCCAAAAGAGGAAGAGAGAGAAATAGGGGTAGAATGGTTATGTGAGCAAATCATAGCGGAAAACTTTCCTAGCCTGGGGAAAGACACAGACATCTAAATCCAGGGAGCATATCATAGTCAAATTCACAAAATACTCAGGCAAGGAGAGAATCATGAAAGCAGCAAGGGAAAAATAGTCCCTAACCTAAAAGGGAAGACAGATCAGATTTGCAGCAGACCTATCCACAGAAACTTGGCAGGCCAGAAAGGAGTGGCAGGATATATTCAATGTGCTGAATCAGAAAAATATGCAGCCAAGAATTCTTTATCTAGCAAGGCTGTCATTCAAAATAGAAGGAGAGATAAAAAGTTTCCCAAACAAAAATTAAAGGAGTTTGTGACCACTAAAGCAGCCCTGCAAGAAATTTTAAGGGGGACTGTCTGAGGGGAGAAAAGATGAAAATATAAATAAATATAAATAAACAAACAAAGACCAAAAGCAACAAAGATTAGAAAGGACCAGAGAACACCACCAGAAACTCCAACTCTACAAGCATCATAATGGCAATAAATTCATATCTTTCAGCACTCACTCTAAATGTCAATGGACTCAATGCTCCAATCAAAAGACATAGAGTAACAGAATGGATAAGAAAACAAGATCCATCTATATGCCATTTACAAGAGACTCACTTTAGACCTAAAGACACCTTCAGATTGAAAGTAAGGGGATGGAGAACCATCTATCATGCTAATGGCCAACAAAAGAAAGCTGGAGTAGCCATACTTATATCAGGCAATCTAGACTTTAAAATAAAGACTGTATCAAGAGATACAGTAGGGCATTATATCAAAATCAAGGGGTCTATCCACCAAAAAGACCTAACAATTGTAAACATTTATGTGCCAAATGTGGAAGCAACCAAATATATAAATCAATTAATCACAAACATAAAGAAATTCATTGATAGTAATACCATAATAGCAGGAGACTTCAACACCCCACTCACAGCAATGGACAGATCATCTAAACAGAAAGTCAACAAGGAAACAATGGCTTTGAATGACACACTGGACCAGATGGACTTAACAGATATATTCAGAACATTTCATCCTAAAGCAGCAGAATATACATTCTCCTCCAGTGCACATGGAACGTTCTGCAGAATAGACCACATACTGATACACAAGTCAGCCCTCAGCAAGTACAAAAAGATCAAGATCATACCGTGCATATTTTCAGACCACAATGCTACAAAACTCGAAATCAACCACAAGAAAAAATTTGGAAAGGTAACATATACTTGGAGACTGAATAACATCCTACTAAAGAATGAATGGCCTAACCAAGAAGTTAAAGAGGAAATTAAAAATTATATGGAAGTCAACAAAAATGATAACACCACAACCCAAAACCTCTGGGACGCAGCAAAGGTGGTCATAAGAGGAAAGTATATAGCAATCCAGGCCTTCCTAAAGAAGGAAGAAAGATCTCAGATACACAACATAACCTTATGCCTTAAAGAGCTGGAAAAAGAACAGCAAATAAAACCCCAAAACGGGCAGAAGACAGGAAATAATAAAGATTAGAGCAGAAATTAATGCTATTGAAACTAAAAGAAAACAAACAGAATAGATCAATGAAACGAGAAGCTGATTCTTTGAAAGAATTAACAAAA
The DNA here is from genome assembly GCF_018350215.1 of Panthera leo. NCBI lineage: Eukaryota > Metazoa > Chordata > Mammalia > Carnivora > Felidae > Panthera > Panthera leo. Next base: position 88,756,182 of record NC_056687.1, read on the forward strand.
TTGATAAACCACTAGCCAGTTTGATCAAAAAGAAAAAGGAAAGGACCCAAATAAATAAAATCAAGAATGAAAGAGAGATCACAACCAACACAGCAGAAATAAAAGCAATAATAAGAGAATATTATGAGCAGTTATATGCCAATAAAATGGGCAATCTGGAAAAAAATGGGCAAATTCCTAGAAACATATACACTACCAAAACTGAAACAGGAAGAAATACAAAGTTTGAACAGACCCATAACCAGTAAGGAAATCGAATTAGTAATCAAAAATCTGCCAGAAAAACAAGAGTCCAGGGCCAGATGGCTTTCCAGGGGAATTCTACCAAACATTTAAGGAAGAGGTAACACCTATTCTCTTGAAGCTGTTCCAAAAAATAGAAATGGAAGGAAAACTTCCAAACTCTTTCTATGAAGCCAGCATTACCTTGATTCCAAAACCAGACAGAGACCCCACTAAAAAAGGAGAACTATAGACCAATTTCCCTGATGAACATGGGTTCAAAAATCCTCAACAAGATATTAGCCAACCAGATCCAACAATACATTAAAAAAATTATTCACTACAACCAAGCGGCATTTATACCTGGGATGCAGGGCTGGTTCAATATCCGCAAAACAGTTAATGTGATTCATCACATCAATAAAAGAAAGGATAAGAACCATATGATCCTCTCAATAGATGCAGAGAAAGCATTTGACAAAATATAGCATCCTTTCTTGATAAAAACCCTCAAGAAAGTAGGGATAGAAGGAGCATACCTCAAGACCATAAAAGCCATATATGAATGACCCAACGCTAATATCATCCTCAATGGGGAAAAACTGAGAGCTTTCCCCGTAAGGTCAGGAACAAGACAGGGATGTCCACTCTCACCACTGTTATTCAACATAGTATTGGAAATCTTAGCCTCTGCAATCAGACAACACAAAGAAATAAAAGGCATCCAAATCGGCCAGGAGGAGGTCAAACTTTCACTCTTCGCAGATGACATGATACTCTATACAGAAAACCCAAAAGATTCCACCCAAAAACTGCTAGAATTGATTCATGAATTCAGCAAAGTTGCAGGATACAAAATCAATGCACAGAAATCGGTTGCATTCCTATACACCAACAATGAAGTGACAGAAAGAGAAATCAAGGAATCAATCCCATTCACAGTTGCACAAAAAACCATAAAATACCTAGGAATAAATCTAACCAAAGAGGTGAAAAATCTATACACTGAAAACTATAGAAAGCTTATGAAAGAAATTGAAGAAGACACAAAAAAATGGAAAAAAATTCCATGCTCCTGGATAGGAAGAACAAATATTGTTAAAATGTCAATACTACCCAAAGCAATCTACATATTCCATGTAATCCCTATCAAAGTAACACCAGCATTCTTCACAGAGCTAGAACAAATAATCCAAAAATTTGTGTAGAACCAGAAAATAACCCAAATAGCCAAAGCGATCTTGAAAAAGAAAACCAAAGCGGGAGGCATCACAATCCCAGACTTCAAGCTATACTACAAAGCTGTAATCATCAAGACAGTATGGTACTGGCACAAGAACAGACACTCAGATCAATGGAACAGAATAGAGAACCCAGAAATGGCCACAAACATATGGCCAACTAATCTTTGACAAAGCAGGAAAGAATATCCAATGGAATAAAGACAATCTCTTCAGCAAGTGGTGCTAGGAAAACTGGACAGCGACATGCAGAAGAATGAACCTGGACCACTTTCTTACACCATACACAAAAATAAATTCAAAATGGATGAAAGACCTCAATGTAAGACAGGAAGCCATCAAAATCCTTGAGGAGAAAGCAGGCAAAAACCTCTTTGATCTTGGCCACAGCAACTTCTTACTCAACACGTCTCCAGAGGCAAGGGAAACAAAAGCAAAAATGAACTACTGGGACCTCATCAAAGTTAAAAGCTTCTGCACAATGAAGGAAACAATCAGCAAAACTAAAAGGCAACTGACAGAATGGGAGAAGATATTTGTATACGACATATCAGATAAAGGGTTAGTATCTAGAATCTATAAAGAACTTCTCAAACAACACCCAAAAAACAAATAATCCAGTGAAAAATGGGCAAAAGACATGAATAGACACTTCTCCAAAGAAGACATCCAGATGGCCAACCGACACATGAAAAAATGCTCCACATCACTCATCATCAGGGACATACAAATCAAAACCACAATGAGATACCACCTTATACCTGTCAGAATGGCTAACATTAATAACTCAGGCAACAACAGATGTTGGCAAGGATGCAGAGAAAGAGGATCTCTTTTGCCTTGTTGGTGGGAATGCAGACTGGTGCAGCCACTCTGGAAAACAGTATGGAGGTTTCTCAAAAAACTAAAAATAGAACTACCCTACGGCCCAGAAATTGCACTACTAGGTATTTATCCACGGGATACAGGTGTGCTGTTTCGAAGGGACACATGCACCCTCATGTTTATAGCAGCACCATCAACAATAGCCAAAGTATGGAAAGAGCCCAAATGTCCATCAATGGATGAATGGATAAAGAAAATGTAGTGTGTATATATATATATATATATATATATATATATATATATATATATATGTATGTATATATATGTATATATATGTATGTATATGTATGTATATATATACATATATATGTATATATATATGTATATGTATGTATATATATACAATATATATGTATATATATATACACACACACACACACACACACACACAATGGAGTGTTACTCGGCAACCAAAAAGAATGAAATCTTACCATTTGCAACTACGTGGATGGAACTAGAGGGTATTATGCTAAGTGAAATTAGTCAGAGAATGACAAATGTCATATGACTTCACTCATAGGAGGGCTTTAAGAGACAAAACAGATGAACATAAGGGAAGGGAAGCAAAAATAATATAAAAACAGGGACAGGGACAGAGACAAAACAGAAGAGACTCATAAATATGGAGAACAAACAGAGGGTTACTGGAGGGGTTGTGGGAGGGGGGATGGGCTAAATTGGTAAGGGGCACTAAGGAATCCACTCCTGAAATCATTGTTACACCATATGCTAACTGATTTGGATGTAAATTTTAAAAAAAAGACAATTCGTTCTTCTCTTTTACTGAAATTGATTTGAATGGAATTTCCATCCCTTACAACCAATAGACCTGACCGACAACTTTGTTGGGTTTATACTCGGGGACTGAACTTTGACATAGAATATATTAGAAAACATATCATACTCCCTCTTTTTCTTATAAAATTTTAATCTATTCATAAAAATTAAAATAATTAAAATTAAGTCGGATATTTCTGTGCTTGTGCCATTATTCTAGTTATTGGGATAATTTCCAGGTGTCCCTCATATGATAATCCTGTCCTGGTGGGAAAATGAGGCACTGGCAGAATGGTGAGGGCTCTTTCATCCAGTGAGAATACCGTCGTTAATGTAGGCCTAGGCACTATTTGTTCCCAGAGTCTCCCCAAGGCAATCCAGGGGCCATGCAGAGCTGAGAGTCAATCTTGCAACAGGGCAGCAGGGCCTCCCATATTCAATGAGCAAGGTAAGGGTCCAAATGATTTAACACAAAAGGAGGCAAAGGCCTATATCTAGAGCCTGGGCATGGAGTCAGGAATCTGTGAAACCAAATTGGGGAGGTGGGAAGAACCAGCAGATTCTATAGGTAGAGCAAAGGAGAGGCCTGTGAGAAAGTCACATCACTGCTGGATCTATATGATTTCCAAGGTACTACATGGAATAAGGATATGGAGTTGAAAGGCCAGGGCAGGAACAAATATCCACAAGCTTTCTGTGGCCAACTAGACTGTAATTGCTGTTTACCCACACAGATAGAACAAAGAGTTACAGGGAGTAAACAGTCCTCCATTTACTGATTTATTTATTAACACATCATTTTCATTATCATCAATCATGGAGAATTTGCCGCGTACATAGTGTACTACTAGTGATGTAGATGGAGAAAAACCACAGGAGATGGTCTTTGCCCCCTAGCAGCCAGGGCCTAGTTCGGGCTATCTAGATGTGTGTAGAGATAACTAGCATATAACACAGCTTGTGGTGGTTACATATCACCCCAAAGGTTTGGACACTGAAGTTGTGAAATTTTTAGCAAGGCAGACATTCTTGTGTGATCAGAAGAGCCTTCTTAGAAATGGGGGAATAAAGCTTGGTGGGTAGTCATTATGGCAAAGGGAGCCATGTGGGTTTGGAAAGCAGACTGCGCTCTACTGCTAATTAGGTATGAGGCTTTGGGCAAGGTCTTAGTTTCTCATCTCATTTTTCCTCCTTTGCAAATGGAGAATAATACTGCAAATACCCAGGGTTAAGGGCAAGATGAAATAAGGTAAGTAGTGCTGGGCTCCAAAAGCCTCAAAGCGGCCCCCACATGCCTGGAGTAGCTGAGGAGGAACAAAATGAACAGGAGAAACAAGAGACCTTGGGCCTAGCAGTAAGGGACAATAGAACGTCTAGTTGGGTGGGAGGGTCAACAACATTTCCCATTTCACCTTTTTTTTTAAAAAAAATTCTGGTAGGACTTATGTGGCACTGAGGCCCATAGCACACACCCTTCCCCATCTTGTAATAGACCTATGCTGGCAATATAACAGCAATCATCCCTGAAGAATTTAGATATCACTGCAAGGACAATGTGGGCAGAAACCCTGAATTAACTGAGAATTAGTCCCCGGCATCAGGCAAGGGCTCAAAATAGTAAGGAAGGTATTTTAGAATGTGTAGAAGGTTATATTGTTTGGACAATGGAGCTTATGAGTTATAATTTACACCAACTAATCATGTCAAACACTCACAGGCAATCAACAAGTATTTGTTCTCTTCCTCCCCTTTTCCCATTCCCCAACATTTTAAAGAATGAATAGGACTCTGAATAGAATCTGTGAAAGTAGAGTTATCAGGTGCAGATGCCTTTTACAGATCTGCCTTTGTGTCCATAAAAATAATTCAAAGCACATGTTTCTCGTGATGACAGGAAAGTCATTTTACTGCCACATAGAAAGGACATCACATTTAAAAAATCATTTATATATATCCCCATCTATGGCTTCTCATCCTGGAGAAGTTGACAAAATTGTGACTCATCTGTGACCAATTTTTGGAAGGTGTGGAAATGGAAGCCAGTGTCCACTTATCCACAAGTAGAGTGTGTGTACTCCAGGGAAGAGGAAATGTCTTTCTCTGGTGACATTTAAGAAAATGGCAGGGACAGCTATCATTCAGTGTGGGTTGGCTACAGAGCCGCCCCAAGGCAGTGTCACTGTTGCTGAAAGCAGGGACAGAGACAGCTAGCTCCCAGGGCTCAAAGAAATAGGTCAGGGCTGACAGCAGCAGCTGGTTAGCTCTGCCTTTCCCACACCCCCTCCCCCAGTGCCCTTCTGGTTCCCCAACCTTCACTCTGGTCCCCTTGGACAGCAACACTGTCTCCTCTCTCTTCCTTTGACTTCCTCAGTCCCTCGCTCAAGTTCACAGGAACACAGATCTAAAATGCCTCCCCACCTAGAAAAACTAAGAAACCTTTCCAGGCTGATGGATAGTGAGAACGTTAAAAGTCTTTCTCCTGACTTTCCCAAACTTAAATTTCTTTTAACTCTAGATGCTGAAATTTTGCATTAGACCATAGGCAATATGAAGTCTGCATTGGTTTCTTGAGCTTCATTTAAGTAGGCAGGTATGAAATGTTATTGTAATTCTGAAGATGTTTTAACTACTTATTTATCCAGCATCACCACAAATGAAATGTCTGTCCGTTGATTTTATGGATAATTGATCTCTACCCTATAAGCATGAACACTTCTTTTTCATCTAAAATGTATTCCATAATTCATTATAATTCTATAATTCACTTAATAAATACTCCCTAGTAAGAATTATTACCATACTTCTTGGTTAGTCAGGGTCATTGAGGTGGACCTCAGTGGCTGAGTTTTGCTGAACTAATTTTGTATAATAGAGGAAGGCTAGACCATAAGTGCCCACATAATGTCCTTAGACCTTTGCACGGGTCTCATCTGTGAGGCATCTTTCTGTCACATCCTATGCAACAGAATCTCACAGGGTCACTGCTTGGCCAGGTCAATACCAGGGTGCCCTGCTGATAATAATAAACCATGATCCACTCCTGGGGAATCGTAGAACAGCAAAATTGGAGCAAAGCAGCCTAACTAGATGAGGAATGGAGGAAGCTCTTGGGAAGAGGTAAGAAGAACATGCTTGAAGTTTGGAAAGTCATTGTTTGCAATCTGCTTGATTGATCAGTTTTTACCGGCCTTTTCACATACAAGGTCACTTTTGCTCTGGGGGCTTCTTAAAAAGGGCGGTATGATTTTGGACACTGACATTGACATTATCTTTGTCCTCATCCCAAGCTACTGATTTGCAGTATTGGGCCCTCCTGGGTCTCCCCCAATTCTCACTACTTCCAACCTAATGTCAACGGTTTTGGAGAAAGAGTGAAGGGTGCTAGAAAAGCTCTCACACCACCCCTCCCCCAGCCTGCCACACACACCTCAGCTTGTTCACTGTTGCCCTGAGTTGGCCTGCCCTTCTAACTCAGTGTGCCAGAGGCTGGCTGGCTGGACACTTCTGTCCTCTCATATCCAAAGGCACCTGGTCTTCACAGACTTCCCCCTCACTGCACCAAAGAATATTGCACTTGGGGACACCTAGGTGGCTCAGTAAACTGAGCATCTGACTTTGGCTCAGGTCATCATCTCACATCAGGCTCTCTGCTATCAGCACAGAGCCTGCTTTGGATCCTCTGTCCCCTTCTCTCTGCCCCTCTCCCGCTTGCATGCTTTCTCTCTCTTTCTCTCCCTCAAAAATAAACATTTTTTTAAAAAAGAATATTGCTCTTTGGTTTTCTTTTTAAGTTTTTATTTAAATTCCAGTTAATTAACATAGAGTGTAATATTAGTTCGAGGTGTATAACGTAGTGGTTCCACACCTCCATACAGCACCCCTTGCTCATCACAAAGAGTGTTTTTTTAACATGCAAATATGATCATGTAACTCGCCTTCAGCAGCTTTTTACTGTCCTTACAATCAAGTTCAAAGTGCTCTCAACAGACCCCAAGCAAACTGCTGGCTCTCCTCTTGAGCCTCCTCTCCCCTCAACCCTTCTCACGCTCAGAGCTCACCAGTCGGGGGGTCCCCAGTTCAGCCCTGCCCTCTTCTGACTCAGGGCCCTGTCACCCACAGCCCTTGTACCTGTTCATGTAGCACCTTCCTTGATGTAACAAGACAGAACAAAAATAAAACACTCATCCTTCAGAGCCCAGCTTAAGTGTCAGATCATCGGAGAAACCTTTATTGATGCCCCCAGGAAAGACTAAGTCCCCTTCCAGTAGCTACCCAGGCACTCGCCAGCCTCAATATCCAACTCTCTTGCAATCACTCATTCAATATTAATCTTTTCTCACTAAATTTTACTCCATGGGGACAGTGACAGGGGCAGATGCAGGTGTTGTGGCCTCTGAGCTCCTACAGTGGGGGAGGGGACTTACTCTTTATTAGAACAATACTGAAATACCTTACTTTGCAGATTTTACAAAAAAACATATGCTTGATCACGTGAGCCCTTTTCCAAAGCCTCTCCTAGGGCCTGAAAAGGGCCATTCTCGTGAGGGGGCCTGAAGCCTAAGCGGCTTTAGCTTCATGGTGACTTTGTTCTGGGCAAGGATTATATCACGGCTTTGTTCCTGGCGCCTGACACAACTTTATTTGGGTGACTACTGTTTATTAGTTTTCCAATCACTGAATGAGGAAAAATTAGAAAATCTGCATTTTCAAATATTAAGCCAGTATATATTTGCTGGTAGAAACATGCAGACCTACTATGAATCAAAGAAGTAAGTGGCTCTCTGAGGGTTGAGCAGATCTTGGGTGAAAAGAAGACATCTGCCCCTTTCTCTCTCATGAGGGAAGCCTCCTGAATAGGGCCCTCAGAGAAGTGGGCTGTGGTGGCCACACCAGTTTCAGGCTGTTTCTGATCTTTAGCCCTGACTCCATAGGAAGAAATCTGAATCTCTAATCATGACACTCTTAACCAGGGATCCTTGATGAACCACGTTGCTTGTAGAACTGGGAATATTTCTTTCCATGTTCATGTCTCTGGCTTTCATCAAATTCTCAGAGTGTAGGAGACCTCCCAAAACACAAACTGTTCTTGCAGATTAGTCCGGAAGGTATGAAATCAACAGAAATATCATAACAGCTCAGACAGCTCAGGGGGTCAAATCCCAGCCTGACTTCCTAGAAGAGGGTCTTCACAATTTATTCAACCTCTACGAGTTTACTCAATTGTATCATGGAGCTACTAGTGATTACTCACAAGGGGACCATACACATATATATGTGTATATACTGATGTGTTGTCTGGCCCTGTTCCTGTCTCATAGTGCACACTCAATAAATATTTGTTCTCTTCCCTTCTAAATAAATAGTTTTTCATTGTTTAGCATAATCCCTGTACTGGAGGTAAAGATATTTAAGAATGATTTCTTTATTAACCTATCTATTCACAACCTTATTCAATACCTATTGTGTACCAGACACAGTGCTAAGCACTGGGAAGGGGTAGGGTGGGAATCAAAGACCAATAAAATTATTAGGAGTGAAGGCAAACCAAATAGACTAAAACAAAAATCAAGAAGTAGTTTTGAAAATCTCCTACTTCATGATGATTATGTGTTCTCTCTTGGAGATGAGCCTCTTTGGCTATCTACATTATTCCAAAATATCTGGATAAAAATGAAAAAATGTAGTCATTCATGAGGCTTCTTATGCAGAAGATAGCAATCATCCAGATGTTTCCAAATATTCATGTGTCCACTGTTATCTAGACAACCGTTTTGGAGTACTGAAATTTTCATTCTCAATGAGATGGCGTTGCTTTGGGTACACACAGCTTTGTCGGTTTTGTGTTACAAACCAACAAATATCCTGTCTCTGACATGGGCCAAGTACAACTGGTGCTTGCAAAGCAAAATGAAAAAAAAAAAAAAAGTAATGAGACATTGTGAAAATAAGTGGGTCTTAAAGCCAACATGAAATTATTCAGAACTAGTCTCCTAGTCCTTCTCTCCTCACTCCCCATCTCTCTCACATACACACACATTAACCCTACTTCATCTCCTTCTACTCCCCCTCATGCCTCCCCCAGCCAGCTCCTCCATCATTCCCAGATCAGTAAGGCTTGAAGTGCTGACCAGTGTCCCCTTGCCCTCCTACACACACCTAGCGGGGCCAAATAAAACACAAGATTCCCAGTTAAATCTGAATTTCAGATATACAACAAGTAAATAGTTAGTGTAAGTATGTCCAGATGTTGCATGGGACATACTTATGCTGAAATTATTCTTTGTTTACCTGAAATTCTAATGTAACAGGACATCTTGCATTTTTATTTGTTAAATATGGCAATTCCATTCCATCTCTTCCTAGAGTTTTGTCCTGTGCCCAAGTTACTTCCACTCGTACTCGTTTGGGCCTCGGGTCTCATTTCCATTTCTACACTGGCACATTCCAGTTCTCCGGTTGGTGCTTCTTCTCTGGAGTCCACTCAAAATCCCTGCTCTCCCAAGTCCTGCCTCCAGGAACACCACCAGCTGGGATTATCCACCACTGTGCTCTGCTGGGCTGTCCCACCCCTAGCTTTTCTTTCTCAGACGCCCAGAGCTCTTGATTGCTGGTCTCTTCTCTGCTGTCTCAGGATCCCTTCTCTTCCTGGGTCCCCTTACCTGAAGGGACCGTGACAGAACCCTGACCCTGTGCCCTGCCCTGAGGCTTCTTTGACTCCCTACAAATAAATTTCCAGAATGCCTGATGCATCCCCAAAAGGAGAGCAGAGCTAGAGTCACATCAGCCAAGATAAGGGTTAGTTGTATTCACAAGCTAAAATGAGCATCAGAAAAGGGCCAAACAATGCAGTCAAGAAGGGACTATTTATTTCCTAAGAAGAAATATAACTAAATGGGAAAATGTCTAATAAACCAATACATGAATTAATAGTTGCACAAAACATAATTTATCTCAGAGCCTGCAATTCAACCACATAAGCACTCATAATATCAAAGCTTTTTTATTTCCTCTAAATTTATCAAGGTCTTATTTAATTGCTATAAACACCTAAAGACATGAGCAAATTAACACATAAAATTGCAGGATTTCAGCTGATACATATTCATGAATGCATGTTGTTGTGATCAGGCAAATAATGACCTGAGACATTGATAAATTTGGTAGATGCAAAAGAAAAACAGAGCATACTGTTAGAATTCTCTGCGGATCACAGAGTAGAATCTTTGATAAAGCCCTACTCTAAGAGGCTATTCATAACAATTATTTCTCTATTTCATAACAAGTATTTCTGTAATTCTTCCAGGACGGAAATCAGCAAATGTTTAGTCAGTAAGCTTCATAAAAATACTGTCCCCCCAAACACTTGAAGGCTAGACCCGTACTAAAGAATGCTGGCTTCTTGGAAGCCTAATCCCAGGCCCTGTTGCTCAGAATCAGTTTCACATTCTTACTGGCATTCTTGCTTCCATATCTACTGCCACTCAGAAAGAACTGACAGTTTTCCAAGCATTTGTGGGAATCTCAAGTTACAGCTGTGCCAGGGTCTTCAGAATGAATGTCTTTTATTTGGATGAAAATGTACAGCATGTGTTGGCTCACCCAGAGTTGCTGCCGCGCGGTTATTTTTGAATCCCCAGCCTGCTAACCCCTCTCGTAAGAACCCATCCATACATAGCTCCTGTTCATTAAATCCGTTGTTCTCACCCAAGCAGGCAGTGCTCCTGTGAGCTGGACGCTGCACTTAATCTGAGCATCTGAACAAATGCCTGGGGCAGATAATGAGGCACAGAGGGTGACAGGTCCTACAGACGGTTCTCAGGAAAAGGGCACGATTACACAGCACACAGATAGGAATACTAATTGATTTCAGCTGATCTCAGAGTAAACCTCAGACTCCTTCTCAACATGATATTCCAGTGAGCCATTTCCAATCAATCTAGAGCAAGCAGCAGTTCAACTGTTATTTTTCTCCCCTGTTCAAAGTGAGGTCAACGAGAAAGTTAGGCCCTAGAGGAGCACCAGGGTGTCTCAGTGGGTTAAGTGTCCGACTTTAGCTTAGGTCATGATCTCGTAGTTCATGAGTTCAAGCCCTGCATTGGGCTCTGTGCTGACAGCCCAATGCCTGGAGCCTGCTTCATATTCTGTATCTCCCTCTCTCTGTCTCTCCCCTGCTTGTGCTCTCTCTCTCTCTCTCAAAAATAAATAGACATTAAAAAATTTTTTAAAAAGAAAGTTGGGTCTTAGAATAGAACTACAACAATACTGCCACCAAAATAATAATGTTAAATATTTACTATGTTTCAGAAACTATGGCATATCTACCTGTGTAATAATAATAAACTCATTTGTTCCTCTTTTAAAACTTTTATTCAGTTAGAATTTCGTTGTTAATTTATTCTGTCTTTCATTCATAACAAATTGATTACTGCTTCTGCCAGTTATGGTAGGCTTTGGAATTTAGTTACATAATTTAGCCACAGAAATTCCAGTTACCCCAAACAATTTTTCAGATGCAGAGATTTGCTGATAGCCAGAAATAAATTTCTTAAAATACAGGAAACAAAGACTTTTAGAAAATAGGAAGTCAAAGTTTTAAGTCAAAAGAGTAAAAAACCAACATAGAGAACATAAAATTAATAATATAGTAAATGTTCATGTATTCTGACTAACAAGACATACTGTCATCTAAACATTTACAAGCAAATATTTCCCAGAACACGACAAATTAAGTCTCTAACTTAACTATACATTTTACACGTATAGGCCTTATGACGTAGGTGCTAACACTGTCCCAGTTTTGTAATAACTCACTTCAAGTCACATACAACAATGTTGGAGGTCAGTATTCAAACAGAGGCCTATCTCCCTTTTCATCCTGTACTCTTAGCCATTGTGCTGACAGCTGGACTACCATTGCAGGAAAAGAAATCGACAGCTGCTTCTGTTGTGTGACTTCAAGGGATAATGGGAAAATCCTCTCTGCTCACATCTTCGAGTTCCCCCTCCCAACACAGATCTGTTCACTTTAAGCAGGAGGGAACAACTGGTAGAGCGGAGAGAGCATGAAATACAGAGTCCCAGACCGGCTGCTGACCTTGGGTAAGTAGATGAGCCTCCCTGGGGAGGATTATAACAATAGCTACCCCACAAGACTGTATGGGCATTGCATGAAAATGTCGAGAAGCACATGTTGAACGTGGGAAGGGGCGTGTAACAGTTAGATGCTATTATTAAGATGCAGAACTAGATAAAGCACATGACTTCTCCCAGAAGTGTGTACATTTAGACAATGGTATCTACACAGAGATTCTGAGTGATGTTGGGAAAGGGGTGGTTGTGGAACTCTGGGGGATGGAGCACATGGGGGTCATGAGGAAGGTGCATAAGAATGCCTGACATGGCTGGGGGTGGAGAGGAGGCTGGGGCCCCTGCTTTCCACTTGTCACCTTGGGCAACCATGTGGCTAGAACCATAACCCCCAGATACCAAGACTGGATTTGTACACTACCTTTGTCAGAAAACTCCCAGCTATCAGACACTTTCTATTTAGCTATCATAAGATACAGTCAGGGTCATTGGAGAGCAGTTATTATCCATGGGGATGAGGACCCAAGCACAGAATCCAGGGCTAAGAACAAGAATAAGTACTGCAGTCCCCAGGGCTTGGTCAGTGTAGACCAGCAAAGGGTAATCTTGAAGTTCTCTCACATTCACACCAACCCTTGCCCAATAACCTCAAGGTTACCTTATGGAATCTAATTTCCATTTCTAGATAAAGTCAGTCCAATCCTTTAGCAAGACAGTCAAGCCTTCTATGGGAGCACCTAACTGCTATAGTTTGGTGGCATTTCATCTCTGTGTCTGTAGGTCCTGCACACTTTCTGGGGAGAACTTTGGTTATCTGGACAAACATCAAATACAAGAGATGACCGTGTAAGTACCTCAGGTGCCTCTCATACTTGTCTGGATCACTCACAGAGCCTTATTTGGTATCTACTCCTTGAGGTGGAACCAATTGGACAGGATAGGATGGATTTGCATTGACCTGAACTGAATTTGAATCAGTTGACCTGGTTGCCTTTTCTAACCTTGAATCAGGTAAGGTGAGAAGGTCTCTGTTTCCTTTTAGCCAGTGTCTCAGACCAGCCCCATCTTGGTGCACCCCTATCAGTGAACGGAACACTCTTCTGTTGAGTTGCTGGGAGTCATCTTTGATACTGCTTCCCCTCCATAATCTTCACCTCCCATCACCAAATCCTGCTCATTTTTATCTCATGCTCATCTTAGGAACATATTCACTTTCCACCTTTACCACCACAGCCTTCGCCCAAATCACTGCCATCTCCCACCTTGATTATTCGTGCAACCTACTGAATAGTGTCCCTTTATCTGTTCTTGTCCCACTCCCAAGTTCTAACTCCAGACTTAAAGCAGTGACACACAACCCACACAAACTCCCTCCGCGCGCGCGCACACACACACGCACACACACACACACACACACACACACACACACACACACACTGCAGCAAAACACCAATGTAATCATGTTTCTCCCCTGGCAACCTATCAGGGCTTCTCTGTGCCATTAGGATAAAGGTAAGAATCCTCAGTACAGCCTATGAGCACAGCCTGGACCCTTTCTCCCAGCTGTTCACACTTCTCTGGTCGCCAGCCTCTGGGTCTCCTCAGCCATTCTGGCCATGCAGATCCTCAAATGTTCCACACTCCCTCATAGTCCTGATTCTTTTCACACATTGTCCCCTCAGTCTGACATGCTCTCCATCTGAACCCTTCCCCTGCCACCCACTTTCCTATACCTGAGATCAGTAAACATAGTCTTCCTTCATGCTACAGAAGGTCTTAGAAGGTCTTACCCACTCTCCTGTAATACTCTTCCCCTCCTTCACAACACATATCAGAATGTGTAAGTATACAGATGTGTGATTTTTATTAATGCCATTTTCCCACTAAGCAACAATCACCATGAAAGCAGGGACTGCATATTTTTTACCTACTATCTTCTCCTTAGGGCCTAGTATTGGGCCTGACATATGATAGGGAACAATAGACCTTTGTTGTTGAATGTTGAATGGATGGGCACCACCAGCCTTTCAAATCGCCAAGGATGACTCAGGGAGCAGGGCGATGACGAGCTGTGACCTATGCACCTGTCACTCCTCCCCTCCTCTCACTTGGAGCTTACTCATTTCTGCTTCAGAAATTTTGTGTTTACAATTTACAGTGACATTTCAAAGGCAACAACACTGTAGGTCATAAAAATACTCAGTATGACTATAGACAAGCTTTTATTATTGCGTGGAGTATTTTAGAATAGTTCATTATTTTTAGGGCATTGTTTAGAACAGTTCCTGTCATACAACCATTAAATTCTGACCCTAAGGGCCTTGTCAGGGTCCAATCTTTACCCATTACATCAGCTGGCTCTCATAGAGGCCAGAGAGGAGGCTACCTAGCTCTGTTTGAATGCCTCCTGTGATGGAGGAGGGGCTCATGACCTCTTTTCCACTGTGGAACAGCTATGCTTGTTAGAAAGCTCTGCCTTTTGTCGTTCTGGTATCTGCCTCACTGTAACCCCTCCCCCATGTTCTTGAGCCCACTTACCAAATAACCCTAAGTGCTCGTCCACATGACAACCCTTCAGTTACTGAAGACCACTGACAAGCCACATCCGAGGACTTTTCTTCTATATTTTATGCTTTCTTCAGCCTTGATTTTTTATTTATTGACCACATCTTGCTATTTTATTGCATATATTCTTGTAAGCGGCTTTAAATCCTATGTGGAGTAAGTCTCCATATGAATAAATCCTTGTGCCTTTCCTCTAGATAACAACTCAAGCTCCCCACCTGACAAGTCTTCCCACTACTTTGCATTATGACCTGAGATGTATCCTCTGATCATCCTGACACTTGAATAAGGAATAGTATAGAGCCATCCCCAAACTCAATCTTCACCTCAGACAGCTATTGCCAAGTCCATCAAGGGTCTCTGGGCTCAGTGTCCTAGGACAACAGAGAGAGTTTACATCCATCAGTGGTGTTTCACAGTTTTGTTTGGCAAAACAGTTATTAGTGATGTGCTAAGGACTTAGAAACTCCCCAAAACACCCACCCCTGACATGAGATAACCTAGCCTTCTATGTGAATTAATAGATAGAGACCACAGCAATAGAACACCCTCCTGCCCCTCCACACTCATAGTACACTCCCCCTCTGTTCTCTTTCATGGCTGTATGTCAGCACCGGCTTTTAAAAACATGTTTCCTCAGGGCACCTGGGTGGTTCAGTTGGTTGAGCATCTGACTCCTGATCTTAGCTCAGGTCATGATCTCAAGGTTTGTGGGATTGAGTTCCATGTGCGGATTGGGATTCTCTCTCCCTCTCTCTCTCTCTCTTTCTGTCCCTACCCCCATTCGTGTTCTTTCTCTCTCCCAGAATAATTTAAAAAAAAAACAACCTGTTTATCTGAATCCATTCCTTTCCACTCTGTGGGCCTCCTCCAACAAGGAGTATTTCCAGCTTTTTCAAATAGCTATCACCTTCCCTTCTGCACACAAAATGCTCAGCTCACCTCTAGCCTAAAAATTACTAATAATGAAATATTTAAATCCTATCTTAGCCCAAAGCTGACATCCTAGCCTTTTCTGTGCAAGAATGAGTAAACCTCTGGGAAAAAGCACTGCTGTTATGTGAGAGTAGATCTAGGTTTTGTGAGGACTATCAAATATACAATTTGGGGGTAGGAGGGCTCGTGAAGATAAAGAATTCAAAATTATAAATAAAAAATTAGGTACAGAAGTGAATATTTAAAACAAGGAAAAATTGTAATAAATTACATTTTTAAAAGAATGGACAAGTATTACAGATATCCAGGAAAAAAATGTAATTTTTTAAATTAATTGCCCGACCTCTTTAACATTTCCCTCTTACTTTTTTTTTTTAACTAGCATTCTCTTAAACTGTTTCTTTATTTGACAAGGATTCAACCTGTCTTCCAGTTCAGTTAATCAAACAAACGTGTTTATTATTTATGGTTTAGAATTTTTTTTAGCTATTTCATTGTTGATAATATGTAAGTTGGTAGGAGTTTTCTCAGATTCGTAAAAATCTCTAATCAAGTTTCTCTTATATGTAAACTGAAAGTGTTCCAAACATTTCAAGTTTTTTTGTGCTGTGACTAATCTTAAATCTTCTTTGAACCAACAACACCCATTAACCAGTTTGTCACTGGTATCTCATCACAGTGGTAGATTATGAATTTTTGGTTATCTTATCTGATAGGAAAGAATTTGCATTTTGACTGGGCCTTGACAAGAACCTGATCCTCTTCCTGCAAGTTTATATATCTCATAACCAGAAGGACATGCCACATGCCAACTTCTGGCTCTGTACATTTCACACCTTTTCTCATCCATTACCCACATTTTTCCCAATGCCAGGTTTCCAAAGACGCATTCACACTTGGTGTCATTGACTGTGAGTCCATGCTGGGTGAGCTGTCCCAGTGGGTGGGGAGAGAATCCCTGGAACTATGAGCAGTCACTTAACTACATGCTAAACACATGCAAACCACACAGTATACCCCTAAACTCTAGCAGTTCCCTTTGCTGAAGCTCGAATGCCATTCAACAGCAGGGAAACCATGCTTGAAGGAGAGCCTGAATAGAAAGAGACAGTAGTCTTAACTGGTCATGCTTAAGTGTTAAATACTCCTATACACTGAGTGTTTGTGTTCCTCCAAACTTCATGTGTTGAATCCCTAATCCCCAATGTGATGGTGTTTGGAAATGGGTCCTTTGGGAAGTATTTAGGGCTAGGTTAGGTCAAGAGGATGGGGCCCTCATAATGGAATTAATGCCCTTTTGAAAGAGGATCCTTGTGTGTCTCTCCCTCTCCATTGCCTCCTTTCACTACCCATCACCCCACCTTGTAAGGACATAGAGAAGATGCCTGCTGTCTGCAAACCAGGAAGAAGGCTTTCACCAGACCTTGAGTATGTTAGCACCCTGATGTCAGACTTCCCAGCCTTCAAAACTGTGAGAAATTTCTGTTGTTTAAGTCACCCAGTCTGTGGAATTTGGTTAAAGTAGCCTGAACAAACTAACTCAAATATCTTATATTTATAAGTTTCACGGATCACATAACCATGGGAAGGCATCACGAGGGTCCATCCTAGGTCCTGGGAAAAGTCTGAGCAAGCGAGGAGCCTGAAACTGAAGCCTCATTTGCTTCCTGGTACATCTGCCTTGGCTGTTAAACTATCCTAAGAATCCCCAAGATATGCCCTCCTTGCCACTTAACCCCTTGGAGTTTGGCTTCTACCCTCCCTTCTTATAACTCATCAAGGAACAGCTAACCACTCACTGCATTATCTTTCCCCCAGTCTTTATTCTTCTCAGTCCTCTGCCTTCTTTCTCTGAACCAAGTTACTCCCTTGCCTCTCATTGAACACCTTCCTGACTCATTCACCTCCCATCTGTCTTGCCCACCCTCCCATCTCCCCTCTGTTCTCCCTGAATGATGGTGCCTTCCCAAGTTCTGCCCCTGACTCCTCCTCCCTTCTCTCTTCAGAGCGCTCTTCCTTGGAAATCTCACTCGCAGACTTCCATTATGACTGCAGTGTGTCCAGTCTCCTCCTCTCTAGAAAGGAGCTTTCTCTCTAGAGCCAGTTTAGTTGCTTGCCAACAACTCCCCAACACTTTAATCCACTGTCTTTCTCTCCCCTCTTCTTGCCTCCCCTTGTCTATCAATGCTGATTGATCACTGTTGACTCCTGTTTCACCCTCGGCCACTACATCCCCTTCTCCCCTTTCCTACTGCCACTTCCCTGCTTCTATCCTTAGCATCTCTTAACTACAGTCAAGAGAATTCCACTTATTCAAGAGAATTCACAACCTAGTACTTCCCCACCTCCTTCCACCCAGATGGTTTTTCCTTCTCTTTAGAACTGCTACATGCTTTTTATTTCTCTGATAGAATCTAATATTTCATCTTGTTTTTAGATGGCAATAACACATATAAAGTGTTTATAATGTGCTAAGCATTTTGCACTATCTCATATAATACTCACACCTACCCTCTATTATTATTAATATGATCATTGTTTCTATTTTTAATGAGGAACCAGAGCCTTAGGGGGAAAATGAGTAATTTGCTCAAGGTCATATAGAAAGTGGCAGAGCCAGAAGGTTAGACGCAGTTCTCAGGTTACAAATAATCATAAGCTTAATAAACGATAACAATAGCTACTATTTGTTGTGCACTTGCCACACGCTCTATAAACCTTGCATTATCCTATGAGGTACTATCATCTCCTTCTCACAGAAGTGAAAACTCTAAAAGACCCCAGAACTTACCCCCCTAAGGTTTCCTAGCTGGTAATGCCAAAGTTGGTACTGGAACACAGGTCATTTGCCTACAGAACCTAAGCTGGTTACCATGTCACCATACTGCCTTCCTCTCTGTTGACTTCAGCTTTATTGTCTTGGCCTTTCTGCCTTACAGTAATCTTCCTGAAGGCAAGGCCACTACTGATTCATTTTTTTCATAGTAAAGATAACTTTTTTTATTTCAAAATAATTTCAAAATTACAAAAAGTTGCAAAAACAGTACGATTTCTTTTCCTGAATCATTTCAGAGTCCCTTACCAACAATGTTGCTCTATAAACTATTAATGATTTAGCATAAATTTCCTCTGGAGATATTCCTCTATATTACTACAATAAAACCATCAAAATGAGGAAATTAACATTGATACATCATTACCATCTAATCTCAGATGCCATCCAATTTTTACCAGTTGTCCTACTTATGTTCTTTGGAGCAAAAGGATCCAGCAAAGACTTAAACATTTAGTTCTCTATGTCTTTAGTCCCCTTCAGTCTGGAATAATTCCTTAATCTTTACTCAGTATCCATGTCTTTGACATTTTTGGAAATTGCAGTTCAGTTATTATAAAATGTGCCTCAATTTGAGTCTGTCCAATATTCTCTCATGATTAGATTCAGGTTACAGGTCTTTGGCAGTAATATCTCAGAACTGATACTCAGTTCCTCTGTCTTCCTATCAAGTGGTCAATTTCTTTTCAAACTTTCTGTCATAGGGTTAACTTTGAAAATTGGATTAAGAGGATACCTGACGGATTTCTTCAAGATGCTCTTTTGTCCTCTTAAATACATAAATATTTTGTGAGAGGCACCTCTTTGAGATTATATTATTATTGGCTCCCCATTCAACTTTTACCCAGTTTGCTTTCATATCCATACATGTTTCTTGGCTTAATTGCTACCAAAATGGTAAAAAGTGGTGATGTTCTCCTCCAAGTATTCCTTCTAGATTTATTAGTCATTATTCACTTCTCTCAGTTTATTTATCCACCTATTTATTTATACTAGTAGGGACTCATGGATCCTATTTATTCAGTAAGTTGTAATTCTTTGTTAACATTACCTATTTTGAAGCTCAAATTATCCAAGGTGAGTGTGAATGTGTGGTGTGAGTGTGGGAGTCCCTTCAAGGAGGCTGCCGTGTTCTTTAGCATGTTTCCTTTATTCCTTATGACCTGGGGCATACCAGGCTTCTCTTGTACTTTCCCTGTCCTGGTCCAGGAATCAGTCATTTCTCTAAGCAATCATGGCTCCTTTTAATAGAAAATGGTATTTAGAAATCAAGATCTGATCTGTAGGTGTGCTTGTTATGATTGTGGTGTCACTGTTCTGTAGCTCTCTCAGTGGCCAGAGCTAGAAAGCTAGCAAATGAGTGTGTGTGTGTGTGTGTGTGTGTGTGTGTGTGTGTGTGTGTGTGTAAAACAATGTTTACATCAATACTTTCAATTCCGATCTAATATCACATAGTTCATCCCATTTTTCTCTTTTTTTCCAAATTTATAACTCTCTTCTTAAATAGTATGAAACCATGATCTCCAAAGTATTTATTTATTGGGCCAACCTCCCTATATATACCCAATCTCCTAATGCTGCCACATATCCCCCCCCAACCCTCTTTCTGGATACCCTTCTCACCCTACTGAGACACTTATTTCCCATGCCAGCCTGTCCCCACCCGAACTCTGCATCTTACCTTCCTATACAGTAGCCAGTCTTGCTTATCTCAATCTAATGGCTTCTAGACTGAATTATTCAAAAAGCTCACTAATTTTATAATGAATTTCTGAACTGGCACAATGTTCTTTGCTGAGGGAAAACTCAATTCAAATTTTTTAAATGTTTATTTTTGAGAGAGAGAAAGAGAGAGAGAGAGAGAGAGAGAGAGAGAGAGAGAGAGAACGAGAACACACAGGCAGGGGAGGGACAGAAAGGGAGAGGGACAGAGGATCCGAAGCAGGCTCTGCACTGACAGCAGAGAGCCTGATATGGGGCTCAAACTCACAACCCATGAGATCATGACCTGAGCCAAGGTCTGATGCTTAACCAACTGAGACACATAGGTGCCCCTCACATATTTTTAATCAAATAAAATAAAGCATGTCTACTTGAGGTTTTTCTACATGAATGTTAGTCTTTATTAAGAAAATACAGCTTATACTTTACTATAAAATAATTCCTTGGCAAAAAGAAAGATTAAAAATTAAGTTCTTATTAAGAAGTCTAAATTCAACTTTTAGAAAGCTCAAAGTATCAACCAAAACTTCATCATTTTCCATCCACACGCAGCCTCCCCCCATGTCCATGAGAGTTCCCGACCTTCATTTTTTTCCAGTTCACTACTAAGGAAACAATGTTTAATTTTTTTTCCCAAAAATGTCTTTGTCACTTCATGAATTTAAACTGATTACCCTTAGTTTTTCTCTGTCTAGGCTATTGCCTGAAGTTTAAAACCCTATTTCCATGACACACATTGCTACCTGCTTTTGCCAAGACTCTACTTTCTCCTGAGGCTTGCTCACTTCAAGCCCATCCACCAAGAGTTCTTCTACTGGGAACATAGCTTCTCTACTACACATCTTGATCCAGGATACTTTTCCTTTCTAACTTTTCAAAATTATAAATACATTATAAAAGGGCATATACAGCTTTCTCACAAATATTATATTTCAGTTGGTTGATTTATTTTTAAATTAAGGTGCACACAGATGTGATGTGGTTATAAATAAACAGAACTGTGGCTTAAGGTTTTATTACTTTTATAGTTTATCGTAAATATATAAAAAACAAATATATTTTAAAAAATAGTTGTTCTTCAGGGCTGCCAGAGAGATTAAAGAGTATGACAACCAGTAAACAAAGTTATGGCATCCATATTTCTTAGGCTTAAATTAAAACCTCTAGGACAGGGGTGCCTCCCTGGCTTAGTCAGTAGGGCAGGCAACTCTTGATCTCAGAGTCATGAGTTCAAGCCCCATGCTGGACATAAAGCATACTAAAATGAAATAAAACTAGAGACTTTTGTGAAGGGCTGGATTAGAAAATTCAGTGACTACTGAATAAATGCTACCAAGAAACTTCAAGTCCAACTTATCGATATTAAGGTAAGACAAGAGCTGAGTTTCTAGTACCATCATCCACAGATTGTACAACAATAAGTCATATGTATTATCACATGCATTCCTCACAAGAACCCTTCGAGATAAGCAAGAGTTATAACATGATTGCACAAGCTCACACCTCTTCGACGTGGCAGAGCTAAAATTCAATCCCACGTCTTCATTCACCCCACACATCATGCTGCCTCTCAAAACCAGATTATGTTTGTAATAGGTTTACAATTCCTTAACCACATCTTATGCTGTGCAGCCAAACTCCCTTCTACCTAATGAGGTAGATAAATCAAGCCAATCAAGTCTAAACTCGTGGGGAGAATGCCTTCTGAAAAGATGTTTTCATTAAGGTAACTGGTTTATTCAAAAAATTATTTTCCCTTCACGATAACGAGCAAGGTTTCTAAAGAAATCCCACACTAGATTATATTAAAAACTCAGAAAACCCTTCTGATATTAATTATGTATTTTTTTTAACTGACAAAGTAGAATGAATGCTTTTTCTTCTGGGTTATCATTTTTATATGAAGACAGGACAATAAATTCCATTCATAGACCTTTTCACAGATGGCTATGCTACAGCGATGAGAATATAGGGCAGGAAAAAGAGTCAGTTATTTAATAGTCATTGAGAAGCCCAAAAATTACCATTTCACTTTTTGAGGAATATATTACTTCTACCACTTTAACTTATTGAAAATTCTAAGAATTCTATCACTATGAGCAAAATGTGGTGCTTAACAATTATAAAACTAACATTATTTTTAAAATTCACAAAGTTAGAAAATTAAAATCACATACACCCTCATCATCAAATGATTAACAACTGGTTTCTCTTAAATGTCTTTTCCTGCATTTGCATACTTGGCTTGTTTTTGAACAATTAGGATCTTATAGCAGACTTTCATGTTCTTCTCTTTGTCCATTTATGCTAGCATTTTCCCATGACATTCAACTCTATAATGTGACGTTAGTAGATGAATAACAGTCTTTGCGATGTACCCCAATTTATTTAACCATTATTTGTTTAACTCTATTATTAGAAATGTTGGCTTTTTTATTTTCACTATTAAAAATAGCAATGCAATAAATACCTTTGCAATAAATCTTTGGCCACAACTTTGGATAGATTCCTAGAAGTAAAATTATTGCATGAAAGGACATGAACTTTTTTAAGAATGTTGATTCATATTGTTAAATGCATTTCTAGGAAAATTGTACTGGTTTGTACTTCAACCAGACTCAAAAAAAAAAAAAACCTCTTTGTAGCACTTCATATTTTAACATTATTTTGCCAGTTTGCTAGTCTAAAAATGATCTCATTGTTTTAATGTGGACGCATTTGACTATTAATAGAACCAAATATTTTGCACATGTTGATTTTTCATTTATATGGGTGTATACATTCATATTTCCTTCTGTCTTGTATCCATTTCTCTAATGGGATATTTACATTTTTATTTTCAAATATATTTTTTCATTTGTTAAATAAATAGCTCTTAGCATATTTGTTGCCAATATTATTTACCAGTTAATCATTTGCTTTTAATTTTTATGTAGTCAAATGTTCCACTATGTATTCGGAGCTCATAATGTTTAAAACATGTCATTACACATTTTGGTAAATAGAATAATTTATCTATCAATTTGTTCATTGTGGTTGGACAAGAGACAATAAAGCAAGCTGTTTGATGAGTCTAGTAATCTCTTATCCAGCAGTCTTCACAGGTAGTTTTGGAGAGTAGTTAATTATTCAAAATCACTCTTCCAAACTCAGCTTTCCATAACCCTGAATGAAGCTTTGAATTGACCTGGGCCCTTTGGAAACTTTGTCTCCAGACATAATACAATTTCCTGATTATAAGAAGTAAATCTTATCAAAAGCACCCCAAGAGTCTTCCAGGGGACATCAAATGCTCATTGCCACATAATATTTTGATGTGTTAATTATAAATGAATGTGAAACATAAGGACTATATTTCCTCTAAATAAACAAGAATATAAAGTGGAAAGGTGCCTGGTCAGTTATATCTGGGACAATTTGGAAGGAAAAAGGAGTTTAATTCAAACCTAAAATATAATTCATTTACCAACTGTATATCTGATCTCAAAATAAGTCGAGTCTCTTATGGTCACAGTAATCCCTGAGAGAAGATAGGAATTCCAGATATAGGTCTCTTCAACCTACATTCCAGGGCCCTTTGTGGCAATATTTTTAGAAAGAGGGAAGAACATACAAAGTATATCCCTTCCCCTTTCGTTTCAGTTCTGACGGTATGAAATATTAAGATTCACATCAAGCCAGAGGAATCCTCACCATTGCACTCCACACTGAGCCCGCCCAAGTGAGTGTAAGAGAGACCAGCACTGGTGGCAAAGAGTTACCTTCGAGGAATCGAGCTGATGCTAGCCAAAACTGCCATCTGTCCACAGTGAAATCTGTCAATTGTGGCTATTTATGAAATCTCTAGTTGAACCTATGAATGGCTCAGTCTTACCTTGCCTACTCAATGTTACTCTCTTATCCAAAATCTTACTAAGACTTATACTTGTTCATCTGAAAGGAGACAAGTATAGAATTGTCCCTAAAAATGTTCATGAAATACAGTGTTACGGTAAGAAGTGAAAAGAGGCTGGATTTTGGAATCAATCCTAGGCTCAAATCCTGAGGATACTTGCTCTGTAATATTGGCTATGTCCATTAACATCTCTGTGAAACGGGAGAAGTGATGTCTCTCTGGCCTCACTCACTGG
The DNA here is from genome assembly GCF_018350215.1 of Panthera leo. Lineage (NCBI taxonomy): Eukaryota > Metazoa > Chordata > Mammalia > Carnivora > Felidae > Panthera > Panthera leo. The sequence continues at coordinate 88,780,580 of NC_056687.1, forward strand.
TGGTGGGAAAGAGCCACCAAGAAAACAAACCCATGTGTCTGGCCAGCCGTAGCAGCTTGGTGCACACTTGCACAGGCCTGCCTTGTGATTTTCCAAGTCACACAACAAAGTGGGATTGGGGAGAGCAATGGAAACGGAGGTGTGTGTAAGATTTAAAATATCATGGGAATGTTTAGCCTTCATTTCATTTTTCAGGAGTAATCGACATTCTTTTCACATGATACATCTATGTTTGCAGAACACCAGGATGCGCAAAGGGTCTGCTGCCTGTTTGTTTTATTTACTATCATTATCTGGAATTACTTAGAAATAAACAGAAAACCACAGATGGAGAAAATGCCAGTCTAGCAAAAAAAAAAAAAAAAAAAAAAAAAAAAAGGTCTTTGTCAGTTCCAAAACCGTTAACAAATATTTCCTAAGCAAGATGAGCTTCAGACTCTCTCTTTCAGCCAGCAGACCATGCAAGGGATTACTAGGGATTCCTAAAGCAATCCATTTTTGCTCTCCAATAGGCAATCTTTTTGCCAAACCCCACCTCCTAAAACTCAAATACTCTAGGTCAATTCTGTCTTCATTTTTACCTTAAGTCAGTTCACAAAGTTACTGATAACACCAAGTGAGTGGACTCCAAATGTCTCTCAAAGCCAGAGCAGAAAGAGGGATGGAAAAGCTTAAGGGAAGATTCCTTATCTCAAGACTTTCTATAGAATTCTTTATATTTAAAGAAATACCACTGAAATGTGAAGCCCTCCATAAAATTTTGCAGCATTTAAAAATATTATTGTGCCATAAATCCATGGCTAATTTATCTCAAGGTTTTAAGACATTTGTAACATTTTTATAACTTAATATGTAAAGGAGAAATTTTTCTAAGAATTAACTGTATTTTATGAGTTTTACCATACCTCAGAGCAAATGAAACCCAAACCATCATCAGTTTTCAGCTTATTCCTCATCATAGCTTAACAATGGACTTTTTTGCATAAAACCAGAGGCAACATATTTTCTAAGACAATGTCAAATTCAGGTATCAGGTTTCTTCTTTCCTCCCACACACAAAAAATTATTTCTATATTCATAAGCACACAGGGAATACCGTACTTAGCAGGTTGAGAGCACAAACTTTAGAGTTAGATAAGAAGGATTTTCTGGATTTGCCATCAAGGATTTGTGTGACCTTGGGGACATGATCTACCATTTCTAAGCCTCAATCTCCAGATTTCTAAATTGGGCTGAATAGCATGACCTTTGAAATAGGAGAAAAATCATAATAATTATACTCTACCTCAAAATACGTGAACTGTGTTCCAAGATAGCAGTGGTAAAAGTTCACAATGCACAGAATATTTATGCAGGCATTTTATTGTTATCCTTTTTTTCCCCCTTAAAGCACAGACATGCAAATTCTCAAAGCCTCTGGAGTTAATCATTCTTCTTCCTTCTACTCCCAATACTTAAGTTAATTCGCTGCCTTTTAGCACCACGCCTAGAGGATCACAGAATAGAAAAAACACGGGTACCTCAGATCAATGGTCCTTATAAAATATATGTTTCCTTTATAAGTCAGAGGTTTCCATATGCACGATCTTCAAGAAGTCACATCCCCTCTTTGTCTTTTGGTTTGGTGGGTTTCATGGGATGAAGGCTGATGCCTTCTCTGGGTCTACCATCAAGGATTCGTTCTGAAACGTGTAACATTACATAATAAATAAGTCCATTATGCTGAAGTGAATATCCAAAATGAGAAAATGAGATCTTAAAACTATCTGCATAATTACTCTTACCATGTCTGACCATTACCACAAATAATTTCTCTTGATTTTAGCAAGCAAGCCTCACTATATTTTTCATAAAATGAAGTTTGTGATGAACACTGCCCAAAGAATGCAGCAGATTCCATTTCACTAATAAGCTTGAGGTTGGCTGTAGGCTTTTTGGAAGTGATTAAATATGACAGACATAAGACATGTTTAAGAGTGTGTGAGGTGGCTGAATGGCAAAACTTGACTGAAACGAGAGAGAAAAGATTTTTTAGCTTAAGTTTAAGGGCCAATGTGGGCTGGAGAAGGGTATGGGCTGGAAGCATAGGGAACAATTGAGATACTGGGAGACAGAAAAGAAGCCAGAGAAAGAGTTTCTAAGCAATAGGGAAAATTCTTCCAGGATCCATTAGACCTAGATTATTTTTTCTTGGTGTCCTAAGCTAGGAAATTCCTAAAATCCTTCCAAACTTAGTTGCAGCAGGCATTTTTTAAGAGACTTTTTTTGGCTGATAAAAAGATTAGTAGACACCAACCTTAGTGGAGGAGAGCTACAGTTGCATCCTTACACAGATTTGTGAAGAGACAAGAGTTAAAACAACAGAGACACCGTCAACAGCACTCCATGACTGAGGCAAAAATGCTTTGTATTTTTAAGAGTGAAGGGTGACCAGTGCAGATGAGAAGTGTGAGAACTCGACCCAATCAAGCAAGACCTGCTATTCTGGATTAAAGATGTGTACAAGGTGGGCATGAAAAGCAGATCAGACCACAGAACCAATGTGATGCAAGAGAGAGACAACAGAAACAGGTCAGCTACCATGAGCGTCTATCTTAAGAAGCCAAGTGCCCTGGGGGTGGCGGGGGGGGGGGGGGGGGGGGGAACACAAAGGTCTTGAGGACAGGTTGCCATTCTCCCAGACTCCCCCATTTCCTCTCCACATGGCCTTGGTCAGGTTACACTCTCCCAGCCAGGTTCCTCATCTGAGCAAATATCCGACCTTTACCCTCACTGTGCACGTTGGTGAACACACTTCACACCAAAAAGTGTGAACTGATCGTCAGCAGTGTGAATTCTTTCCTCCAGCAATATAAACCCTCCTAGGTCAGTGTTCTGTAGATGTGGTGGGAGGGCATCTATCCTCCTCCCCGTAAAAACACTTCCATTTCCTTGAAGAAAGTGATTAAGTCACCTCTCGGAACCCTGGTACCCTTCGGGAGGAAAAAAATAGTAAGTTTTCACAAATGCAGACTCTCTTATTCCTCCTCCCCTCCCCCAAAGATTCAATTAACAAGAGGGAAAAGGTGGTGTGTTTTTAACAAGTTCTTCACGCTGAATTGCTTAGAGATGTACATTAGCCCTCCTTTTAGTAATAGGAAAAAATTATCTCGTCATGACTCGACTCTTTCCCACCTCCAGCGGAGGTTTGCAATCAATCAGCCGGACAGCAAGATTGATTTTCTAATTAAGCCGGCATTTGTATCTGCTCGCAGAGCCACAGAAGGCTTCCCTACTGTATCTTCCCAATGCGTTCCTACTTGTATTCGTTTACCCTCACGTTTAAAACCCTTTCAAAGTTGGGGGTGGGGGGTAGATAGCCACTCTCTCTGAGCAAATATCCAATAGGATAACTGCCTGCTTCGGGGGAGAATTACGTGAAGTTACAGAGCGGAAGAGAGAAACATGAACAGGAGCCCATTTGGGTTTGATTTGGCTCACATGTGGATGAAATCTGCCACCCTGGCCCTGTCCCCCTCTCCACCTCCTCCCACCCCCAGGCCCAGCCAGGATACAGCTCCACAGCTCCACTGGCCCAAACAGATGGCTGGGGGAAGGGGGAAGGGGGAAGGAGGGCAGGCTCTTAGCATTTCGAAAAGCTCCACTTCAAGCCCTGCTTGCCAAAAAGGTATAGCGGGCTTTTGTGCCGGCCTCTGTGATGAGATGTGCTGGTGATTTAATTTACTTAGGGGAAGAATATGAAACCCTGAAACAGCTCAGCCAGATTAAGCTTCCTCAGGGACTCCCCCGGAGGAGAAAACTTACTTTAACAATTCTGGATCCTATGGGCCCGTGCCTTGTTGATCAGGACCTTCCTTCAGTGAGAGACACCGGGGAATAAAGCTAAAATCAGTGAGAAAAGCTTGCATCTTTTTAGTTCGTTCCTGGTACATCCATTACCTAATGTTTTATTTAAAAGCTCAGTCTTTCACTAATTCGAAATACTAATTTCAATTTCGGGAACATTCTGACCTGACCTGGGATGGAGTTTATTTATGCTCAGTGTTAAAAAAAGAAAGGAAGTGAGAGAGAAGGGAAAAAAAAAAAAAAAAAAAAAGAGAGAGAAGAAAGAAACAGATGAGGAGGGTGGCTGAGGCAAGGTGACTAGGGGGTGGCCATGTGTGATGGGCTTAGTTAAGAAACAATTTGTTTTAAAGACCTTAAAAAAATAGCCTTTCAACTAGCATCATTCATATCCATTAAGTAGCTGCTGGACTTTGATGGCACGGCTCCAGTCATTCATGTCCCCCTGGGCTACGCAAACAACATGCTCCAAATTGAACTCCTCGTCTTTCCCGGAAGCCACGTCCTCTTTCTGACCTCTCTATTTCTGTATATGGCACCTCTGTGCTCCTAGTCATCAGGCGAAAACCTGGGGATCACTGTGGACTCCATTCTCCCTTGACCCCCAGCCTCTCCTGTGTGCTGTGCTCTATTTCACTGCCAGGGTAATATCCTAATTCTTTCCAGAGAGTATCTTAGAGTCTGTCATCCCATGCTCAAGGACATCCAGTGGCTTCCCACTGAATCCTACTGAGGCATAGACTCCTCAGTTCAGCAGTTCTCTTTAGATTTTCTGATGTGATGTCCATGTTTTGATGGTTTGCATGAGGAGGGTGGTGCCACCCCCAGGGCATTTGGAAATTGTGTCAGAGTTGTGTTTGTTTGCCTCAGTGACTGGAGGTCAGTGTCATTTAATGAGTAGGACATTAACATTACTACAAGTTTAGCCAAACTTCACTCTTCCTCCAAACATATTTCCCCTGGTTATGACCTTATCCAAGTTCAAATCAATCCCACGCGCCATCCCTTTCATACAAACTGTCCTGACCACCACCATCGTGCCTCAACATGCATGCATGCACGCATGCGCGCGCACACACACACACACACACACACACACACAGGACTTCATCTTTCACTTTCCTGAATATCACTTATGGAATTCATCACAATCTGACTTTTACAAATAAATTGGCCTAATTATCTCTCCATTAAATTATAAACTCCTTGAGTACTCATTATTTACCTCTCACACAAGTTACACAAGGCTTTGGATACACCAAGTACTCAACATGTAATCATTAAATTGATCTGGGATGAGGATCAGGAGGAGACCCAGGAAGACAGGCAGATCCTGAAAGACTGAGTAGCGCTGGCAAGGGCAGATCATATTCTTAGAAAGGGGAAGACCAGCCAGGCTGAGGGATCTAGCTCACAGGAGCAGTCTGAGAATGAGACAGTCCTCGAGATGAGAGGTGATTCAGCAAGAGCTCAAGTCCTTGGTGGTCAGGCAGAAAGAAGGGCAAAGAAGACACAAATGAACAGCTCACAGAGGCGTCAGGAAACAAAAGGAAAATTCAGAATCAAAAGTGATCTCAATAAATGATTAAGAACCTGGGTGCCAGTGGTCTTAGCAGGTAGTACCCAGGGCCTCACGGCAGATAAAGGGGAGCAGCTGCGTGGCAATGGACCTGAGACACAGCTGGATTCACGTTTTGCCCCAGGCTCTGAGCTTTTGTGTGGTTCCTCTGAGGGTGGACATCAATCCAGCTCCATTAGCATGAGCTCTGCAGGAGGGACAGCCCACTGGGAGCATTTGGCTTGTGTATAAGCAAGAGGCAGCAGAAGCTTTTAGAAGGCAGAGCTGGGGGTAGGAACATTAGCTGCCTAGCTGTTTGAAGGGAAAGGCTACAGGTGGGAGAAGGAGAAAAGCAATATTTCAGAAGCACGCTCCACTGAGGTAACCTGGACATATGACTAATGGTTGGGAAGAAAAGTGACGTTGCGGAAGAGAAACAATACTTGAGAGGGAATTTTGCAGAGGGCATGGGGGAGGAGAAATGCTGAACAGATAAGTCCATAAGTAACAGCAACTATGCTAGGTGCTAGGATTGAAACCATGGAAATAGAAAGAGAGAAATGAGAGAATGTGCTTATAAAGAAGACTTCGAAGGCAATGGCAATGACATCTCAAAATGCAGAGTCTCCCGGGACTCTGTGGAGAGAACAGAATCAAGTAGTCAAAGAGAAAGACTATAGAGAGCACAGAGAAAGATCCTTTGACTGGCAAGATCACATTAATGTGTTATAACCCATAAACTGGGAGAAGGAACCGGAATGAGTTATAAGAAACTGAAATTAAATGGGGGCGGGGGGTGTGGTACACCTGGGTGGCTCAGTCAGTCAAGTATCTGACTTCAGCTCAGGTCATGATTTCAAAGTTCATGAGTTCAAGCCCCGTGTTGGGCTCTGTGCTGACAGCTCAGAGCCTTGGGCCTGCTTCAGATTCTCCCTCTCTCTCTCTCTCTCTGTGCTTCCCACCTTGTGTTCTCTCTCAAAAAAACATAATACACATTTAAAAAATTAAAAAGATTTTAAAATGGAAAGTCCATATATTTTGGAAAAGTAAAAACCATAAACTACAGAAAGAATAACCAAGAAAATTCATCTATTTATTGGAGGAGACTATTTATTGGAGGAGAATTTGTGTGATGTACCTTATTAGACAGGTGATATTTGAAATATACCTCAAGAAATAGGAAGAATTTCAGTAGGTAAAGAGAAAAGAACTGAGCATTTGTAGGTGATGCAGACATTATGAACAGCAAGTAGCCCAGAATCAGGCAAGTACATCCCAAAGATAGAAGACAAGTGTATTGGACAAAAGAGAATGGAGGAGAGGAGAGAAACAAGAAGAGGCGATTTGCACTACTGGAAAACTGGATCATCATGTAGCTGGTGGCCAGCCATTCAATGTCATGGAAAGGAAGGCACACATGGCATGGGGATATTGAGAAAATATATTCACTGATATATGAAAAAGTTACTTGACTTAAAAAAGTTATATGCATCCCCATGTTTATTGTAGCATGATTTCCAATAGCCAAGATATGGAAGCAGCCCAAATGCCCAGCAATAGATGAGTGGCCAAAAAAGATGTGGTATATATACACAATGAAATATTATTCAGCCATAAAAAAGAATAAAATTGGGGCACCTGGGTGGCTCAGCCAGTTAAGCATCCAACTTTGGATCAGGTCATGATCTCATGGTTTGTGAGTTCAAGCCCCACATCAGGCTCTGTGCTGACAGTTCAGAGCCTGGAGCCTGCTTCAGATTCTCTCTCTCTCTCTCTCTCTCTCTCTCTCTCTCTCTCTCTCTCTCCCCCTTCCTCCCTCCCTCCCTCCCTCCTTCCCTCCCTCCCTCTCTCTCTCCCTCTCATTCTCTCTCTCTACCCCTCCCCTGCTCGTGCTCTCTCAGAAATAAACATTAAAAAAAATTAAATATAAAAAACTAAATATATATTTAAAAAAGAATGCAATCTTGCCATTTGCAACAACATGGAAGGATCTAGATGGTATAATGCTAAGTAAGTCAGAAAAAGACAGGGGCCATATGATTTCACTTATACGTGAATGTAAGAAACAAACCAAATGAACAAAGTAAAAAAGACCAAAAAAAAAAAAAACAACAAAAAATCCAGACTCTTAACTACAGAGAACAAACCGATGGTTACAGAGGGGAGATGGGTGGGGGATGGGGGAAAACAGTGAAGGGCATGAAGGAGCACACTTATCATGATGAGCACAGAGTAATACATAGAACTGTGGAATCACTCACTCTATTGTACACCTGAAACTAATATATAACACTGTATGTTAATCATACTGGAATTTAATAAATAAACATTTAAAAAAGAAAAAAATGTTACTTGTTTCTGTAGAGAATTGCAACATCCAGTTTGTGTTAAGCATCGCCACTTCCCCCCCTTCCCTCTCATGCCACCACATTCTTGGGATGATTTTTCCTTTCAAATCTTGGGAAGGGAAAGAATTCTGTGAGCTTCCTGGACTTGAGCTGCTGCCACTCTCAGCACCTCCCTTTGCTTTTAAGAGTCACGGTTGCATTCACAAAGGAATGGTGACAGAGCTAATTAGAGGGAAAGTTAATTAGAATCTAGAGCTCCTAAAATTTATCCCTTCCTTCAGCAACTCTTCAAGTTCCTGAAAGTGCTGCATAGAGAAACAGATCTGCCCCTATGCAGGTAATTTCCAAGATGGTTAAGAGAGAAGAGAGGAGGGTGGGGCTTGGAAGCACAGGAACAATTCGTGTTTTCACTTCTAATGGTTTGCCATGGGGGGTGACTCTAGGTGCTAGGGATGGATGTCCACAGAGCTGTCTCGGAACAGACTACTCATCCCTTTCAGTGAAAGAGCCCCAAAACTGCATGAGAGAACTAGGCTGAGTAAATCCCCCTTCTCCACACCAGGGCCAATTTCAGAGTCAACTGCGTCATTAATTTAACCCATGGCCCTTTCAACCCAAGGTCCTGTCCTATTCAGAGACATGTCTTCTAAGAGCCAACTGACATTTGGGGCACAAAGGCAAGTGAGCTGAGGCTGAAGGATAGGCAAGTGATTTTTTTTGTTTGTTTTCTTTCTAAATATGTGGAAGAAAATATGGTCACGTGTACGATCCCCTGAAGGGCTCTTTCTTTTGCACTTGGACGATAAATTGCTACCACTTATGAAAGAATAGAAGATTCGTCCCCAGGCATTCATTTTGTTACATCCTGGAGCCAAAATCCATCTCAGGGATAGGTAGGAGGAAAAGGAATTGCTACAGATGGGGGAGAGGGGAAATCTGGTTAATATGAATTTTTCATGAAATTAAATGAAATGAGAGTAACTTCTGGAGTCAGAATGACCTCGGGTCAAAACTTCACTTCAAACTTACAATTAGAACTGCAATTTTCACCTCTCTAAAATAAGGGTAATAATACCTTCTTATGGTCATTGTGAGGACAAAAGGAGATCATGTTCAGACAGCTTAGCTCAGTGCTTTGCATGTCGTATCTATTCTAGGAGAAAGGATTGTGTTGGTGGGGACTTAGAAGGCTCTTCACTAAACAAGATTAATGTTGGGGTATGAGGCATAGAAATAATAGAGGTTGCCACAAAACCAGCTGCCATATAGCCAGGCTTCTTTGCCTGTCTCTCCCTTATGGGAATTTTGGTTCTGGAACCCAGCAGGATGAATCACTGGACACCAAGATGACTGCACATCCAGCATCTATTACTGGTATCTTTCTTAATGTTTTCAACACCATCAAAAAAAAAAAAAAAAAATGGACCAACCAGCCAGTTGGAGCCCATTCAACACTAAATAAACATTTGGAATGAGGCCATGTCTTTTGCAAAATTACAATCCGCTTAAAATAGATGGCCTCAGAGGTCAGTTTCAAATATACTCCATTGGATGTCCACATTTGTTTACCTCTCTCCAAAGGCAATTTGGGGGCAAGCAACCCAGACAGCTGCTCGGGGCATTAGGCACTAAGTACAGACGCTGCTGTTCCTTGAACAGGATGTGCTACGCTACTGCTATTTCAGACAAGGCCTCCATCTACCCATGCCGAAGAAGGCAAGGGCCCCCCAACAAGTGTGCAAGCCTTACAATGGGCATTTAGGGAGGGAAGTGGGAAAAGGGGGGAGGGAGAAAGCTTTCTGCATCTTTCTGATCTGGAGCCCCATTGGGGTCTCTAATTTCTCCTATCCTTAGCAAAATGATCTCTTAGTTTTCTGATAGACAGACAGTCCTAAAACCTTACTGAAAAGCTTTCATGCAATTTTGTCTCAAAGACTGAACTATTTTCACAAAGCACTGTTTAGGTAAAATCAATCAGGAAAATGTGGACTAAATCGTTCCCCTTCATAAAGGCACATGTTGCAAAGAAGGAGATGGGTTTATGGCAAAACTTTCTTGGGTTTCCAAATACTATAACACTAACGATTAGTTTTAGATGTAGACATTTCTCCCTTTTCATCTCCAATAAAGTAGTAATAATAATGGTATCACATACACTTTTTTAGTGGGAAAAAATTTTTAATTGCCAAGAACAGAATTTCCAGACATTGAAGAGACTAATAAATTGGCTGTTAAAACACTTTTTAGGAAATCATTAACTTTGAGTATGCTGTGTAGAGTAGTTCTCAAGTCTTTGATTGATCCATCTTAAAATGAGGAATAAAAGAACTGGCTCTTGCAAGTAAGAATGTTCTTTGTACTTTCAGAATATTTTATTTGAAATGAAATACGAATTCTTCTGAGACAGACTGCCTTGACTGTTCTAGCCCGCACTGATTTTCTCCTTTCCTGACCTTCTGCAGCATGTATAGTCAGTCCACTGCATTCAGGAGCTAATCACCACAGCTTGTGTTTTTGTTTCACATGTATTTGTTTTGTTCCCCCAATTAGATGGTAAGCATTTTGAAGGCAAGGTCTATACCTTATATTTACTATGTATATATTGGGCACCTGTTAAGTTCTAAGTACACAGAACCTTCAGTAAATACTTACTGAAAAAAAATTTTTTTTGGATTACTACAGTTTGAAGAGAGGGTGTCTCATATGAGATGCTGCTTCAATTAGGATTATCCAACATGCAGGCATATTAAAAGCACCTGACTACATATTAGAATTACCTGAGCAACTTTCAAAACATTCTTATACCCTATGCTAGATGCTAGATTCAAACAGAGAGGATAAAAGAGTTATATGCCTTTGCTACCAAGGGGATTATATATTAGGGCCTAATGCAGGCATCACAGGTAATATTAAATAAATATGATGAATAAATTCTTCAGATAGACAAGTTGATCCTATTTTAGCTTCCTCAGCTATCATTAATTTCGGAGAATACACTACAGTGATCTTGACTGGACCTGAGTATTTCTCAAGCCTTCTTCAATAACTTTGTTCCCGACCATCCTCTAAGATGGGGTTAGTTTTACAGATGGCTAACGTCATCTGTTGTGTGCTTGATATTGACTATTTTTTGCTTACAAGCTCTATTTGCAAATTCTAGGGGAAAATAACGTGGAGATGTGGCTTCACATATCATGGACATGATCTATCATTACTATATACTCTGGCAAAGATAAATGCCAGATTTATCCTTACCCCTAAAATACTGGAAGGACCCACTCCCCAAATACTAGACATCAAGCAAAGAAGGCTAGTGATCCCTGAGGAAGCAAAGGAGGTGAGAAGAGCAAGCGCCCCAGCTCACTCCCTAGAGAAATATTACAGATCCTCGTGTAGGGAGGGGAGCCTGGGAAGAGCAGAAGCAGAGGAAACTCAGGAGGGTGAACAGGGAAGCCTGAGCACCAACAGTTCACAGAGCAGAGTACTGGGGGGGAGAGAGAGCTGCACCACCAGAAAAATTCCAAGATTTGCACGAGACCCCTCCTCAAATACTCTACTAAGTACTGAGGAGCAAATGAAAGTGAGGAAACTGCCCAAAAGGATTTAAGCAAACAGTGCCCAGAACAGTGCCTGTTTCCCACAGCCAGAAGAGCAAACCTCAAAAATCATGGTGGATTGACTAGAGCAGGGGTAGGCAAACTATGGTGCCAAGCCAAGTCCAGCCCATCACTGATTTTTGTAAATAATGTTTTACTGAAACACAGCCACACTCACTTCTTTATGTATCTGCTATGGTTGCTTTCGTGCAGCAATGACAAGAGTTGACTAATCAGGACTGAAACTAGAGAGCCCTCAAAGCCCAAAATACTTACTGCCTGGCCCTTTACAGAAAAAGTTTGCTGACAGACGCCTATGTTAAAGTACTAAGAACAGCTTTGTCTCAGCAGTGGGAAAAAATTAACCCTGGACTAAATGCTGCTCTGGTCCTACCTAATAAAGCTTGCTTTTAAAAGCAAGATCTAAAGGGATGAAATTGTTTCTTAATTAGTTACATAACTATGTTCCAGAAGAAAGCTCAAGAATATCTTCAGAAACACAACAGGGCAAAATTCGCAATGCCTGACAAAAGTTACTTAGCAAGCAAAGAAGGAAAACAGAATCCATTAAGTCGGGGGAAAATATCAATCAATTAAAACTGACCCAGAGATGACACATGATAGAATTAATAGACAAAGACATTAAGTTATTATGGCTGTATGCCATGTGTTAGTGATTGAGGAAAGATTGAACATGCTGAATGAATTATATATATATATATATGGATATATATGTGTGTATATGTGTATATATATACACATATATATACATATATATCCATATATATGTATATACATATATATACATACGTATATATGTATGTATGTATACATATGTATATACATATACATATATACACACATATGTATGTATGTATATATGTATGTATACATATGTATATACATATACATATATACATATATGAAATACCCAAATCTAAAAGTTGACCACTAAAATATGTGAGAACATAAGCATGAAGAGTAAGAAAGGTATAAATGGAATTATATTGTTATAAGGTTTCCAAATTGTTAGTGAAGTAATTTAATATCATCTGAAGGTAGATTGTGGTAACACATAAACATATTGTAATCTCTAGAGAAACTACTTTTAAAAAAGTAACACAAAGCATTATGGTGTTAAGTCCATCAAATAAATTCTTTATTCCAAGTTGTCTTCGTTTCTAAACATTTCCTTTGCTTCTTTTTGTTTCCATTTCTATGCTAACATTCCCCATATGTATTCATGTTTCTTGTCAACCTGTTCCATTAAGATTTTAATATACTTCCATGGTTATTCATTTAAAGACTATTTTTAAGAGCAGTTTTAGGTTCACAGTAAAACCGAAAGATTCTGAGATTTTCAATATACCCCCCCATACATACCCTTCCCCATTATCAACACCCCCACCAGAGTGGTACATTTTTTACGATTCATGAAACTACACAGACACATCATAATCCCCCAAAGTCCATAGTTTACATTACAGTTCACTCTCGGTGCACATTTTATGGGTTTGGACTAATGTGTAATAGAACATTTCCATCATTAAGCATTGTGCAGTATATTTTCATTGCTCTAAAGGCTCTCTGGGCTCTGCCTACCCATCCCTCTCACAGCCAACCCCTGGTAATCACTGATCTTTTTACTATTTCTATAGTTTTACCTTTTGCAGAATGGCATATATTTGAAATCGTACAATAGACTTTCAGATTGGCTTCTTTCACTTAGTAATATGCATTTAAGATTCATCTATGTCTTTTTATGGCTTAATAACTCATTTCCTTTTAGCACTAAATAATATTCCATTACCCAGATGTACCACAGTTTATTTATCCATTCACCTGCTGAAGGACATCTTGGTTGCTTCCAAGTTTTGGCAATTATCAATAAAGCTGCTATAAATATTCACATGAAGGCTTCAGTGTAGACACAAGTTGTCGATTCCTCTGGGTAAATATAAAGAAGTGTGATTGCTAGATTGTATGGTAAGTGTATGTTAGCTTTATAAGAGACCATCACAGTGCCTTGCAAAGTGACTGAACCATTTTGCATTCTCGCCAGTGATGAATGAAAGCTTCTATGGCTCCATATCCTCACCAGCGTTTGGTATTGTCATTGTCCAGTATTCAGGCCACTCCAATTGGTATGAAGTGGTATCTCATTGTTCTAATTTGCCTTTCTGTGACATATGACATGGAACATTTTTCACGTGTTTATTTGCCATCTGTGTATTTTCTGTAGGGAGGTATCTAATAAGGTCTTTGACCCATTTTTTAATGTTTTTTTTTCTTTTTTGTTAACTTGTAAGATTTACTTGTGTATTTTATCTGTCTTTTAGCAGATGTGTCTTTTACAAATATTTTCTCCCAGTCTATGACCTGTCTTACTCTCTTGACCTCGTCTTTTGCAGAGTAGAAGTTTTTAATCTTAATAAAATCTAACATCAATTTTTTCTTTCACAGATCATGGCTTTGATGTTGTATCTAAAAAGGCATCACCATGCCCAAGGTATTCTTGGTTTTTCTTCTTTCTTACCTTTGAGGAATATTATAGTTTTGCATTTTATGTTTAGGTCTATTTATTTTGAGTTAATTTTTGTGAAGGGTATAAGGTCTATGACTAGATTCTTTTTACCTGGATGCTCAGCTATTTCTGCATCATTTGTTGAAAAAACTATTTTTCCTTCTACATGGTTATGTTAAAGTCCTTTTCTTGAAAATTTTAACATCTGGGACATGTACCAATTTGCTCCTACTATCTTTTTTCTGATAGTTACGGTTAACATTTTCCAGTTTCTTTACATGTTTTGTGTTTTTTTATTGAATGCTGAACATTATATATAAAAGAATGGTGGATACTGAAGTCAGTAATATTTGCAGATGACATGATGCTATATGTAGAAAACCCTAAAGACTCCACCAAAACCATTAGAATAAATGAAATCAGTACAGTTGTATGATATAAAGTTAATGAATAGAAATATGTTGCATTTATATACACTGATAAAAAAGTGACAGAAAGAGAAATTAAGAAAATGAGTCCATTTGCAATTGCCCCAAAAAGAATAAAATATCTAGGAATAAACTTAACCAAGGATGTGAAAAACCTGTACTCTGGAAACTGTAAGCCACTCATGAAAAAAACTAAAGATGACATGAACAAATGGAAAGATATTCCATGCTCATGGATTGGAAGAATATTGTTAAAATGTCCACACTACCCAGATCAATCTACAGATCCAGTATAATCTCCCTATCACAATACCAACAACATTTTTCGCAGAACTAGAACAAATAATACTAAAATTTATGTGGAACAAGAAAAGAGCCCAAAGAGCAAAAGCAGTCTTGAGAAAGAAGAGCAAAGCTGGGGGTATCACAATCCCCAATTTCAAGATATGCCACAAAGCTGTACTAATCAAATCAGTATTGTACTGGCACAAAAACAGGCACATGGAAAAGAATAGAGAGCCCCGAAATAAACCCCTTTATATGCTTATATGGTCCATTAAGCTAGAACAAAAAAAGCAAGAATATACAATGGGGAAGCGACAGTCTCTTCAAAAAATGGTGCTGAAAAAAAACTGAACAGCGACATATAAAAGAACAAAACTGGACCACTTTCTTACACCGTACACAAAAATAAACTGAAAATGTATTAAGGATCCGAATGTGAGACATAAAGCCATAAAATTGCTAGCAGAAATCATAGGCAGTAATTTCTTTGACACTGGCCTTCACAATATTTTTCTAGATATGTCTCCTTAGGCAAAGGAAACAAAAGCAAAATTAAAGTATTGGGACTACACCAAAATAAAAAAAAACTTCTGCACGGTGAAGGAAACCACCAACAGAATGACAAGGCAACCTACTGAATGATAGATTTTTGCAAATAATATATCCAATAAGGGGTTAAGTACAAAGTATATAAATAACTTATACAACTCAACACCAAAAAACTCCACAACGAATCTAATTAAAAATGGAGGACCTGAACAGACATTTTTCCAAAGAAGACATACAGATGGCAAACCAACACATAAAAAGACACTCAACATCACTAATCCTCAGGGAAATGCAAGTAAAAACCACATGAGACATCACCTTACTTCTGTCAGAATGGCTAAACACACACACACACACACACACACACACGAAAAACAGGTGTTGCTGAGGATGTGGAGAAAGGGGACCCTCTTACACTGTTGGTAGGAACACAAAATGAGGCAGCCACTGCAGAAGATAGTATGGAGTTTTCTCAAAAAGTTAAAAACAGAAATACCTTTTGATCCAGTAATTCTACTAGTGGTTGTTTCCCCCAGAAAACAAAAACACTAATTTAAAAAGATAATATGCACTCCTATGTTTATTGCAGCATTATTTACAATAGCCAAGATACAGAAGCAACCCAAGTGTCCACTGATAGATGAATGGATAAAAAAGATATAGTATATATACATACATACAATAGACTATTACTTATCCATAAAAAAGAATGAGATCTTGCCATTTGTGACAACATAGAGGAACCTAAAGAGTATTATGCTAAGTGAAATAAGCCAAAGAAAGACAATTATCATATGATTTCACTTATATGTGGAATCTAAAAAACAAAGCAAATATACAAAAAGCAGAAACAGACTCATAAGTACAAATAACAACCTGATGGTTGCCAGAGGGAAGAGGGATGAGAGGGATGGGCGAAATGGGTGAAGAATGGGAGGTACACGCTTTCAGTTATGGAACAAATAAGTCACAGAAATAAAAGGTAGAGCATGGAAAACACAGTCAATGATATATATAGTGCTGTATGGTGACAGATGGTAGTTACATTTGCGGTGAACCCAGCATAACCTATAGACTTGTCAAATCAACTGTGTGGTACACCTGAAACTAATGTAATGTGTCAACCATACTTTGATTAAAAAATATTTTTAGGGGCGCCTGGGTGGCTCAGTCAGTTAAGCGGCCGACATCAGCTCAGGTCATGATCTCACGGTCCGTGAGTTCAAGCCCCGCGTCGGGCTCTGTGCTGATAGCTCAGAGCCTGGAGCCTGTTTCAGATTCTGTGTCTCCCTCTCTCTCTGCCCCTCCCCTGTTCATGCTCTGTCTCTCTCTGTCTCAAAAATAAATAAACGTTAAAAAAAATTTTTTTTTAATATTTTTAAATATATAATATTTGTACTACTCCCTCATCCAGAAAGGATATCTCTTTTCTTCTGTCAGGCTACTAGTATGCACTTAGTTCAATCTAACCCTTAGCTGAGTGGGGTCTTGTCTTTTCCACAATCCTATTCAGTTCACTATTGGTTTTATATGTTTTGTGGGCAGAATGGGGACTTTCCTTTCAGCTGGGCTTGAAATCTGTGAACACTTGAGACTCTGTAGATCTCTATGTTTCACAGCCCATTCTCTAGTTTTAAATCGCTAGCTCCACCCCCAGCTTTCTGTGCCTATGAGATCTCCCTCTGCCTCCCTGCCTTATCTTCAACCCCCAGTGGTCTTCTACTTAACACTTAGTGAGGGACTCCTGTGCTCAGAGTTATCCTTTTTATCTCTCCTGCTCTGCCTCAAGTCTTCATAGCCTACCCTATAAACTACCAAGAGGTGAAACCTCTTGGGAGAGAGTCAATGGGGAGATACAGACTTGCTCCATGCCTGAAGTCCTCAGGATGCCAATTCATTATTCCACCTCAAATTCAACTGTTAAAATTTCATTAAAAGTTTGCCTAGTTTTTCCTTACTCCAATATGTGTTGGAGTCACTTCATCTGACTTCCACCAGAATGACAGCATCTCTGGGTCTCTCTCCACTCTTCTAGGAAGAACCTGAATTTTCTGGGATTTAGTTCATTTAGGCTTCTTTGAATCCCTCAAGTCCCTAATGGGTTAAAAGCAAATCTATGATTTTGTAGATAATCTGACTTATTCTCATTGTTAGGATGAGAGCAACAGTTTCTTGGGACTCTCTCCATTCTAACTGGAAGCAGACTCCCTAAGGAGCTTACAGTTTACAATGAGCAATGCAGTTTGGCCATTTGTTACAATGATAACAAAGATAGAAGTAAAACACAAGAAGCATTATATTAATTCAGACTTTAAATTAGTAAAATCTACAGGACCTTAAACCACTGACTCTTGAGACGTAAAGCCAAACTACTTTAATAAATTATTTGACAAATTGTTTGCATAATTTGCCAATTAACAAATTTGAAATTAATAAGATATTTGCATATGTTGAACATTTAACCTGTGGGGGTGAGTTCGCCACAGACCTAAATAAAATTGAAATTAAAATTAATAAAATAAAATGAAATTGAAGAGTTGGTAAGAACTTACAGATCGTTTAATCACACCTAGTCCAAAGAGCTCTCGGTATCTATGAAAGTCTGTTTAGAGCTGCCATATGATAGGAGAAGTCCAGTCTGTTCTGGGTCCCCTTCTCCAAACACTTAATATTGCTTTCATCCGTTTTTTGTGTCAGGTTTTGAGTTACATATCATTTGAAATAGAGGTTCTGATCCTTTTACAACTGTGAAAAATCACAATCAATTTCCCCTATATACACACTTCCA
Organism: Panthera leo; assembly: GCF_018350215.1. Taxonomy (NCBI): domain Eukaryota; kingdom Metazoa; phylum Chordata; class Mammalia; order Carnivora; family Felidae; genus Panthera; species Panthera leo. Next base: position 88,798,499 of record NC_056687.1, read on the forward strand.
AAAATACATACACACAGAGATATACATACATTACCTTGTTAAGGAAACTGAGGTCCAGAGATGTAAAGTGACTCCCCTAAAGTCATGCAGCTAACTGATAGCAGAAATGGTGCCAGAAGCCCTCAAATCCAGTCCATTTTCTTCTCCACATGTTCCTTCTCATCACTAATTAATCTTCCTGCCCTACACTATTGTAAGTCTTCACCACACTGGTCGATTTCACTGTGGAACCATGGATGAGCAGGTTTAGTCGGATTGATGAATGATTCCTAGGGCTTTGGAGACTCTCATGTGACATCAGTTGGACCCAGGTGAAATGGTAATCACTAGTGTATAAATGATTTGGACACTGTAATTTCCCCCTGTGATTTAGTTTGCTTTCTTCTGTTGATTTATTTAGAATGTGCTCTGCTACATCTCCCAACCTTGCTACACTTGCAGTACCAATAAACGTCAAACAGATTAGACAGGCCCATTACTCAATGGGCACATTTCTAAAAATGGTACAAAGGTGAAATCCCAGCAGTTTGAGATGATTGGAGTATTTACAGAATGTTAGGAAAACATCTGCTTCAAAGATTCAGAGGTTCAGGAGTTGATGCAATGTTTTATTAGGAGCCTACACCACCACTAGTCACTGTACAGAAAATATTAAGCCATTATAGAGTGAATGAGTTTTGAGTACCTATTATATAGAATGGGCTGTACAGAGATTGGTCTTCTAATAGCCACTTAGAGTGAATACATTTTGCTTTTATCAAGAGAAAAGAGAATAGAACTCGCTTTTATAGCTTTGCTCAAAGATAAATGTGGGTAGAAAGAGGTATTTTTGTCTTCTGTGTTGACCACTTAGGTTTGGGCATATAGCATCCTTTCTCTGGTATACTGTCACCAAGGCTCAACAAGCGGACAAAAGGTGGTAACAATTTACTAGAACTAATGTTGAATTTTGTCTTCATTTCACCATTGTAACCATTAATAGATCACCAATTCTAGAGCCAAACATTGTACATGTATCATTTATCTTTAAGAATCCTAAGATATAGGTACAATCATTCACAATTTAAACATGAGGAAATTGGGGCTTAGAGAGATTAGTAAATTGCTTGTGGTCCACACTAAGTATCTGGCAAAGCTGGGATTCTAACCCAATCAAATGAATTCTAAAGTTCTTGCTTTTTCTACTATTGTCATTGGTTGTGCAGAATGCATTAGCTTAAGGTTGAAACAACACCGCTTTGCAAAATAGGTTGTTCTGGTTATTTTATAACCACAAGAAGTTTATAAACTTATTTATTTATTTTAGTGTTTATTTATTTTTGAGACAGAGAGAGAGAGAGACAAATTGCGAGTGGGGGAGGGGCAGAGAGTGAGGGAGACACTGAATCCGAAGCAGGCTCCAGGCTCTGAGCTGTCAGCACAGAGCCCGACGTGGGGCTTGAACTCAGGAGTGGTGAGATCATGACCTGAGCCTAAGTTGGATGCTTAAACAAATGAGCCACCCAGGTGCCCCTATAATCTATTTGAAAGCATCATCCGGAGTAATGTCTGTTGGTGGGGACACACCACAATTAGTAATAGATTAGTTTTAGAGACACTTCTGTAATCTCCTCTTTAACAAGATTTAATTACATCTCCAGTGTTTTCTTGGTGATGTTTCCCCTTCTATAGCTAATGGGATAGTTGGTGGGAGTTTGCAAATAAGAAAATGATATGCCTGAAGATGGGGGAAGATAGCATATGAGCTGGGCTTGGCAAGAGCCAACCAGTATTTCCAGTCTGTGAGTCTAAATTCACCATGCAGTTTTATATATGCACACAAATGTACACATGTGCATGCATGCACACGCACCAAAAAAGAAAGGGGGAGAGAAGGAAGGGATTGCTTTCTTCTTGCTTTGCATTTCTGAGGAAATAGCAGTTGAATTAATCGTTTATTGATCACAAATTTTGGCACTATGTCTTTAGAATAGAAAAACATCACTTGATTTTCAATACATATTCTGCTAATTGGTAGGTTTTGCCTCTCAACCAAACTGGAAAGGGGAAGGGTACATGCTAAACCGATTGCCCTACTTAGGCAGCTCCTGGCAGGAATGCTGAGATGGATTAACATGCATAACAGAAGGCTTTTGTGACCCTGGGAGACAGTAGAACCTGAAATAACCTTAATATCCTGTCAACTTTCATTACCAGACCCCACTGAACAAGTAAAGCCTATTTAACAATCTGTCTGGGAAGGAAAAATCCATATCTTGTTTTTTAGCCAGGATTTTTCATCCTGTTCTTTTTTATCCTGGGGATATTTTCTTCCACCTCACTCCTCAGAGCAACATCACTGTGCTACACCAACTTATATGGTGCCCTGATTTCATCAAATTTCTCAGCATTTTTGCCACTCCAGAGCCCTTTCTGCCACAGCCCTGGCTTCCACAAACATACCCTCGGATATCTGGAACACGGGGTCAGTGCTCAACAACCGGCAGCCTGGGGCCTAGAAGTGTGTCTGGGCAGAAATAACTCCATCCCAAAAGTTGTCCAGGTACGGTGCTAGGCACTTTTCAGGCTCAAAAAAAAGAGCAAGAATGAGTCAAACCCAAGAGTCAAAAAGCAAGAGTGTCTTGAATGAGCCCCTGGGCTGTCTCAGATACACACCCCCGCAGATGTCCTGCCACTTTGTCAACTGCATATGCAGAAGGCATCCTGAGGTACCAAGTGCGGTATGTTCCTCAAGGGAGGTGTTCATGGGGAAATTCAAAAAATACCAGGGCACTGGAACAAGTCCAGACTAACTGTGTAACTGCATTCCCCTAGCTTTTTAATAGCACTCTCAAGAAACAGATAGGTCTCTATCTCCACAAATGCTTTCCCAAATTTCCAGTTTAGATGTCGTATCTTGAGGTTCCAAATTTCCTCCATTCACAAGATATTACTTAGCTATCAGTTCATTTCTGTCTGATCAGAGGAGCTGAAATCATGGTTTGAAAAAAAAATCACTAAGCAATCTACAGAGACCTGCGTTCTACAAATTATCAGCTGTGTGATCTTGGGCAAGTCACTTCTCTCATCTGAAACATTAAGAGGGGAGGACATATTAAAATTTGTTGAGTTACCGGGCACTTTATCATCATAGTCTAACTAAATGGTTTCCAATATTTATGCTAGTTTTAATTTTCTATTCTTTTTTTTAAATTTTTTTAATCTTTATTTATTTTTGAGAGAGAGAGAGAGAGACAGAGTGAGAGCAGCGGAGGAGCAGAGAGAGGGAGACACAGAATCCGAAGCAGGCTCCAGGCTCCAAGCTGGCAGCACAGAGCCGGATGCGGGGCTCGAACCCACGAACCGTGAGATCATGACCTGAGCTGAAGTCAGACGTTCAATCGACTGAGCCACCCAGGCGCCCCTAATTTTCTATTCTTTTTACCAAGTGCTTACATTGAGCAAACATTTGTGAGAGATTCTATGGGCCAGGCCTAGAGCTATGCACTCCAGGAGTCATTAATACCAATTTAAAGTTGAAATACAAAGAGATTTTTGTAAAGGCTCATTTTCCCCTGAGGCACCAGTTTTCTTTTTCAACAAAATTTGGAAGAATTGTTCCTTATGGTATTAATGGAGCTGGGGAGTTACCCACCCTGTCACATAATCCCATCAGGAGTCTGTCATTTTACTCTTGGAGGAATTTTTCAATTCCTCCCAGTGAGACGTACTGTGACTTCATTTGTCTGAGCTTCTGTATCTTTACCTCTAAAGTGGAATCTGTAAGTTAGATGTTTAATTAGAAAAAAGAAAACAAAAACAGCAATGAACTGAGTCAAGGGAATGGAGTTCAAGTTCTCAGTGTGGCACCGACCAGTTGAACAATAATGTTAGATGATTGACTTTGTCTTCCTGTGTACCACTTGCCTGATATGGAGAATTTGGGATAGATGAGTTAGCCTATTCCTAAAATTGTTGTACAGCTTTAAGAGAGAGAGAGAGAATTTGTCTAAACCTTCCCTGTATAGTAGCCACTGGACACACGTGTCTACTGAGCATTTGAAATGTGGCTAGTTCAAATCAAAACGTGCCCAAAACAGATGCAACTATGTCATTAATAATTTATAATACTGATTACATAATGAAATGATAAATATATTAAGCAAATATATTGTTAAAATTAATTCCGCCTTTTTAATTTTTGTTTTCATATGGTTAGGAGAAAATTTAAAATTACACATGTGGTTCACATTTGTGGCTCCATTTTCTTTCTGTTGAGCAGCTCAGCCCTAAACACTGTCAGTCACCCACTTACTAAAAAGCCATCAGCCCATGAAGAGTTAAGTAGGCCACATTGTTTTGGTTTGAATTTAAAAAGAAAAAAGAGAGGAAAATGAGGAAGCCTGCCTTTGTCTGTCCCATGGATTCCCCAGGTCCCCTCGCCAGGGAAAACACACGGCTCAGGGCAGGTACTACAGTGCTACACAGCTTTGAGAAAGAGCAAGGCTGAGAACTAGAGAAGTGGCAACACCACTGGCTTTAAGTTTGTTTGTTTGTTTGTTTGTTTTTGAGAGAGAGAGAGAGAGAGAGAGAGAACAAGCAGGGGAGGGGCAGAGAGAGAGACAGAATCCCAAGCAGGCTCCGTGCTATCAGTGCAGAGCCCAACGCAGGGCTTGATCTCACGAACCAGGAGATCATGACCTAAGCCAAAATCAAGAGTTGGGCTCTTAACTGACTGAGCCACCCAGGCACCCGCCCCCTCCCTCTTTCCCCCACTGGCTTTATATTAGAAAACACAGACAGCCACTGACAGGAGAAAAACATGAGCCACTGAAAGGAAACAGGACCAGGAAGGAAAAAGACCTGGAGCAGATTGGAGATGAAAAAGAGTTTTAGGGAAGCTTGAAGTAGGGGAGAAGAGAGAAGGATCTAGACTGCCCACCATAACTCTGCCCCCAGAATAAAGCGTTCTCTCTCCCCTTATTTCACATACACAACTCATGCCATTGTAAGGAGTCTTTGAGGTTGGTATGATCACCCTCATTTTACAAGCGAGGAAACTGAAACTCATACGCATCTCATTCCATTATATGGAGTCTCTGAGGTCTGTGGGATCACCCTCATTTCACAATCGAGGAAACTGAAAGTCAGAGAAGTTATGTAACTCACCCAAGTTTGGACAGCTAGGAAATACAGTGGAGCCAAGATCTGAATCCACACCCTTTGATTTCCATGACTATATATTTCCCACAAACCCACATCACGTGTGCATGTATTTCAACCAATTTTCCTAACTAGCTGGTGGTAGATTTTTAAATTCAGCTAATTCTCTAGTTGTTCTGTGAGGACAGTTTGGAGGCTATCATACTTCACATTTTTAAACTGCTTCCTAAAATATGACAGGGCTAATTTTCAAAACTCTTTTTTTCACTGCTAACTAAACACTGTCCAAATATTAATCAGATTTGAATACTTAGGCTAATAACATAAGCAGGCCTATGGCTCATTTGAATAGCTCAGCCAAACCTGTGAAGAAACACAATTAGCGGATACCCTGTCTGCCTTTCAGTAATTAATAGATTTGGGCAAAAAGCATATTAAAACATTTTAGCCAAAAGAATTAATTTAGTTGATTATGAGAAATCTATTAATATAAATGTGTGAACCCAAGCCCTTAAAATCATGGTCACATAATTTCTCTAATTTACCTTCAACAGAAGTAGAAATATATTTTTCCTTTTCACCTTCACGAACCAAAGACAAATGGAATACATGCATTGTACTTATTTGAAATACAGTTCCACAGTGTTCCATCTGTAATACCCCAAACGCCAGCATTAATCCATCTCTAAATCCATGAGGCTTTCAGTTCAGACCCCAAGGAAGGCATAAGTAATGCATACAGAAAACTGTGCCAGTTCAACACCCACAACAGAAGCCGGAGCCTTCTAAGACTGGATTGGGAATTAGACTTCAAACAAATCTCTAAATTGAGGATTTAAACATACACAAGAGCTGGGCGCTTTTTTTTTTTTTTTTTTTTTAAGGGGGGGGGGGGCGGGCGGAGAGAGGTCGTGGGGATTTTTTTAAGTCTAAGTAACAGAGAACACAACTCTCCAAATCATTTTCTCATTATTTCAGCTCACCCTACATTTTTCATCTGTGCTATAAAATCCTACAAAGAAAGAGGAGCTAAGTATGATCTGCCCCTGGGAAACTCAAGATGTACAAGAAGATCTAAATACACCATCAACAGATGCAGGAGGTGAAAGTTGTTCTCACTGTCTAAGAAATGTATTTGGAAAATAATTCTGAGTTGTTTTAAGTAGCATTTCCTCTCATACATTTAAGTATAAATGTATACTATTTATAGATTAAATTGGGATACAAGAGAGTAATTAGAAGCCACATCTAACAGAAAATCAATAGTCAGTCAGTAATTAGAAGCCACATCTAACAAAAAATCAATAATCAATCAAAAATATAAATTATATGAAATAGAATTTGATTTAGAACAATGCTCAAGAAACTTTCACAAATAACTGTATAACATAAATGAAGGTAGTTGTGTGTGTAAATAAGTTATAGGGGACCTGGGAGATATAGTTTGATAGATAGGAGATGTACACATATATATTTTTTCCCTTTTCAAATCAGGAAATGTATATAAGTATACATATGAAGAAAAGACAAAGTTAAACAGCACAAAATTTCAGGTGCATTTCACCTTATATCATAGATAGACACCTAGAATTTTTTTCTATGAATTATATTTATGTGAATTAAGTATGTTAAATGACCCAAAGTATGGTCATCATTTAGAGTATGGTCATTTGGTAACCCAAAATATGATCATCTGGTGAGCCCTTTATTTTTTTATTATTATTATTATTTTTAACGTTTATTTTTGAGACAGAGAGAGACAGAGCATGAACAGGGATGGGTCAGAGAGAGGGAGACACAGAATATGAAACAGTCTCCAGGCTCTGAGCTGTCAGCACAGAGCCTGATGCGGGGCTCGAACCCACAAACTGAGAGATTATGACCTGAGCCAAAGTCAGACGCTTAACCGACTGAGCCACCCAGGCGCCCCTGGTGAGCCCTTTATTAAAAACAATTAACTACTTCCTCATTTGTTGATGTTACAAATTTTCCTTTCAACAAATAATTATTGGGTACCCACTATGTTCCAGGAATCACATCTATAGCACTAAACAAGGCAGCATAGTCCTATAGTCAAGGAACTTATACATCCACAGAAAACAAGTGAATAACACAATTTCAGTTAATAAGTACAAAGTGTGCTGAGTGCTATGAAGGAAATAAAAAACTGACTAATCAAGACTTTAATGAAGTGACATCTAAACTAACTTCTAAAAGGTAAGCTGTCACTTGCCCGTTAGTCAGAAGGAAAACAAGAATACGTACACTTTGTAGAGTGCACTGGGGTATAGGAAACCATGTCTAAAGGCCTGAGAAGTGAAAAAGGCTGAAGGATAGTGAAAAAGGAGGGGCTGGGGCAGAGAAGTGGGGGCATAGGCTGGGGCTGTGGGAAAGAGACTGGAGTTTAATCCAACCAGTGTTTCTGAACCCTGCCAAGAACTGACTGAAGACGGGTAGTGAGATGAGCCACATGTTAGACTCTTGCATAATTGGAAAGATGATGATAACTGGGCTGAGTGGTTGTAATGGAAATAGAGATAGATCAGTGGACTTGAGGACAGATGGCAACAGGGCTTGTTCATGGATTCAGTGCAGGGCCTGATGAAGAAGTTTGCATCAAAGATCTCTCTCAGGGGAGCTGGGTGGCTCAGTAGGTTAAGCGTCTGACTCTTGGTTTCAGCTCAGGTCATGATCTCACAGTTCGTGAGTTCAAGCCCTGTATCAAGCTCTACACTGAAGGCATGGAGCCTGCTTGGGATTCTCTCTCTCCCTCTTTCTCTGCCCCTTCCCTGCGTACGTACTCTATGTCAAAAATAAATAAATAAACATTTAAAAAAGATATTTCTCAGATATATATACAATCCAGATCTTTACATAAACTCTTCCAATTTAGTATAAGGATTGCATTGTAACAGCATGCACATTGCATGTGAAAATGCACTCTGGTTTAACAAGAATTCATTTAAGTTTCTCAAATACAGATCCTCAATACCATTTATAACTAAATTTCTATGGAAAAAACATGTATTGAGCCAAACATGGAAATCTGCAATTTTCTCTTCCCTTCATAATATATTTAAAGTGAGACTTCATTTCTTTTTTTCTTTTTCATTCCTCTTCAAAATCTTTAATAGCTTCCATCTGTGTTGTTGTTTTCCAAAGCTGACTTAAATCCTCACTGGTTAAGTTAGAAATGATCAAGGAAATCATTTAAGTAGGCTGCTGCTTGGAGTAACCTGCCTCAGTCTAGGCTATGAATCTAAATGGCTAGAGAACAGAATAATAGGAGTGACCAGGCATGTCCACTTCCATAAAATAGAGGAAACTAAAGAGCAAGGAGGACAGTTTTCAACATGTCCAAACCCATACTGTAAGACTTTAGGCTGAACTACTGCACTAACTTGAAAACGTAAAGATCCAGGGAGGGAAAAAAAACCTGACATTAAAAAAATTGCTCAGAATGCTTTGAATTATCAAGTTAATTGGCTTCCATTACTGAGGAATGCTTAGAATTTGGGTTTCCAAAACTTACAAGCCACATGACAGAGCTCCTGTGAACCTACTGATTTCTACTGAGTTTTTGGTTCAGACTTCCTCGTGTGCTACAGTTTTCACCAGCTTATGCCAGGTGTCTGGATAGTATGGGAGTAGAAACTTTAGGTTTTCTCCTAATATCTTCCAAATGACTCACCTGAGCATTGGAGCATGGAGAATGGCCAACAGCAGATTATTGTGGTGTACCTTGCAGACAACCCACAAAGGCACAGAAAGATGTCAATGACCCACTACAATGATCCCAGACAACACCACAGACAGAGGCAAACTGCTAAGAAAGGGGTCACTGTGAGAGCTTTGCTTACAGCTCCCACCAGAGGCCTGGCTCACAGTTGATATTGTGTTGACCCATCTACAAATTGTAGGATTTTCTCCAAATCTGCCCCAGTTGCTCTCTCATCTGCTGAATTTTTAATAAACTTTTATCCCTTGTTTACTCAACTTTTTATTGAACTTTTATATGCACTAAGTAAGATTGTTCTTTGACTTGTAGGATCTTTGCAAAATTTCATCTGTATAAATCTAGGTCAGCTTCGTGAAATTCTGAATATCCTACATGGGAAAAGAGTTACCTAGGCAAAAAGAGATTCATGCCTGGTTCCCATTTGAAATCATTTCTTCTCATTTCTTTTAGTGTAAGTGTCTAAAATTTTAACTTTAAGTACTTTGCAAGTATTTATAATAATAGGTAGAGATGCCTATCAAGACTCAGCCTCCTGGATCTCGTTCAATGTGGAGGAGCTTCACTCTCCTTCCATCCCATGTTTATTGGTCAGGATTCTCCAGAAAAGCAGAAACAACAGGGTGTACACATTTATATAGAGGGGTTTATTATAAAGAACTGGCTCATGTGATTATGGAGGATGGCGAGGCCAAATCTGCAGTGTGGGCCAGTAGGCTGAAGATCCAAGATAGCCAATGTTGCAGACGAAGGCTAAAGACAGTCTGCTGGAGAATTCTCTCTTACTCAGGAAGGCCAGTCTTTTTGTTCTATTTAGGCCTTCAACTGATTGCACAAGGCCCACCACATTATGGAGAATAATCTGCTTTACTCTACTGATTGAAATGTTAACCTCACCCAAAACACCCTGGCAGAAACACCAAGAATAGTGTTCGACCAAATACCTGGCCACCCCATGGCGCCATCAAATTGACATATAAAATTAACCATCGTACCTTGTTATGTACAATCCCTCATTCCTACAAGCACAAGATCCTATCATAGAAAAGGCTAGGCCTCAAATTTCCAGGAAGATTAGGCCCAACTAACAAAGTCATTTAGTAGCAGAAACACAAGTGGGCTTTGATATCAAATATAACTGGGTTCAAAACCTCTACCCACCACTATGGTTCAGGAACCTCAAGGAAGTTATTTGATGTCTCAGAACCTCAGTTCAGTTCTTTGTGGAATGGAGATTCCAATTCCTCTCTCCTTGGTTTATTATGAGGAATCAACTAAATAATATCCCTGAAAGTTCCTGGCACGTGATAGGCTGCCAATGAATCTCATCAGAGCTGGAGTCCCAGCTGCGTTGTTTGCTACTGATATTTAGCTGTGTCTGGCTGCCTGGTAGGGTGGGTCTGCCAGGAGACTGTTTGCTTCAGGAACTGAAGAGCCTCGTGGGAAAGAAGTCATACAGAATGAGACTGTCAGACAAGCTTGGCGCGAGAAGAAAAAGCCTTAGTTATCTGGCGAAAGGCTGGCTTTGACTCTCTGGTGCCAAGTCCCTCCCCCTACCCAGCCCCTTTCAGAAGGATTCATATCAGAGTCCGGGGGAGAAAGGAGACTCTGAACAAAAACAAAGAGAGTTATTTTTGCTGAAAACATCTGGCTCACCCTCTTGTATTTCTTCCACTCTTCTTTCCATATACTCATGGTCACTGAGGAAAATCCTGGCTGGTCCAACTGCCCTGGGATTCATCCTTTAGGTTGGTGGGTTGGGCTAAGCCCAACTCAGAGTCTCAGCACCTGCATTCTCTGCTTGGGTTCTTTGAACGAAGTAAAGCACCTGGTCCTTCCCAAAGCTACATTCTTTGGATAGATTAGTATTTATGTGCACCTCCAGAAGGACTTAGCTCTTCTAACCAAAATATGAAAATCTGCTTCCTGATTAACAACTTACCAAGGCAAGCCACCTGTTACATTAACAGGCACATTTCCCTGGAGGGCCACTATGCCAATTTACCCCCCATAATGCCCCTCTAAGCAAGGAAACTCAGAATCAGAGCAGCATCAGGAATTCACCCTGGGACCCGGCCCAGACATAAATTGGAATGACACCACAGACTTGTTTCAGTTTTACACGCTGAAAATAGCCAAACCTGGTACACCCAGAATTATCCTTTTCAACACTAAGGCTATCTTTGTCTTCCTGGTCCACATTCCCCACCCTGTACCAGCCAGTATCTTTCAGTAGATAAAAACATTTCTGCTTCCCATTCTCACCAAATCTAGTTCTTCTGGATTAGTGCTGACCAACAGAATGTTCTGCAATATCTGTGCTATCCAGTGTGACCGCTATGCATGACGGCTTAACGCGGAAATGTACTAGTGGGACTTAATGAGTGGAATCTTTAATATTATTTAATTTTAATAAGTTGAAATTGCCCCTGATAGCTAGTGACTACCATAGTTGCATCATGCATATCTAGATAATCACTCCTCAACCACATGAGATTCCTTTTCTGTCATTTAATAGATCCATAACCCTGTTTTCAGGGCCCTGGATCCCAGCTCTGTGGCTCTACTCTCTTTGCGAAGTCTCAAATTCTAGTGAATTTGAATTCCCCAGTGAGGAAATTCATAGACAATATTTCCTGGTGGAAGTAGCTCCGTTCAATCCTCAAACAGTCCTGAGGAGGCCAGTTATAAATTGAGTCCTAGGCAAGTTGTTTCAAGGTTCATCACTTGCAAGCCCTGATAATAGAAATTTGAAGAATGAAGAATACCAGTTTGGATGTCTCTCCAATTCCTAAAGACCTTCTGAGTCCCCTTGGATCCCCAGGATGTTAACAATAGACCTTCTTCTATCATCCGCTCTGTCTTACCTATCTGGTCACGCCCTCCCCTGAGCAGACTTATGGGCTACCATCTAACCCTTAAAGGCCAAAAACCCTTAAAGGCCAAGAGTAAAAGTGTTTCCCCATATCCAAATATGTCCAAAAACTTTTTCATTGATGTTTTATTCTGACCAGAGCCACTCTACATGCCATATATATATTTATATATATGAAGCTTGCCCTGGTGGTACAAAACTAAATGGCCCCCAAAATCCATTCTCAGTTTTTAGACTATGTAAGGCCAGGACATATTCACAGATGCCACCCCCGATATTCTCATTCAGTGCGCCTTAGGTGGGTCACAGAAGTCTGAATTTTTCAAGCAACCCAGGCAACACTGACCCAGGTAATTCTTAGAACTCACTTTCAGAAAATATAAACTAGAAAAAAATGACTAAAGTTTCTTAATTCCATCTGTTGTTATGGTACAAGAACAGTGATAGCCAAGCTAAGAGCAAAATAAAAAAATTCAATTGAAAGCACCTTCCAATAATCAAAAGCCTATTCAATGGTCTTTAGTTTTCTTCTGAAACCTCCAGATCACTGATCACCTACAACAATGTACTTGTGTCTTTGCCAAGAATCTCAATCTCCAGGCTTCCTGAACCCACCTGAACATTCAGGGATTGTTCCACTCAGAACAATGCCACAAGCCACTGGCCTGGTCACCCTCCTGCCTTTGTGTCATTCTCAGGGCCCATCTTGCACAGGCACAAGGAATTACTTCTCAGACTATGTGTCTACCCATTCAGAGAGGGGCTTTTCAAACAGCCTGTGACACTTTATGCCCTCCCAGTTTCTCTCATATCCAAGGGTCCCAGGCTTAATTTCCCTGTCTGGACTATGACGCTACTTCTGCTGCTAACCTTGAGTTCTGAAAGTTCTGGAATATAATAACAAGGCTTTTGATGGCAGCAAGCTGGTGACAGGTAAGAAAAACATACACATTAAAAGCAAGATTAGAAAGTTCGTGGACTACGGAAACCTCCATTGCTGCCGAAGGCTCCCAAAGGTTCCCTTGCTTCTAGAACAAATTATTTTTTGCCCTCTGAGGACAAATCTATTTGACACGTGTCTGTCACCTACAAATCAATGGACAAACCAAGCACATTAAATAGGGTTTTAGAACCTGCAGAATTTAGGCTAACTTGGGCAGGAGTCATGATGGTATTTAGGAATACAAGAGGAGGTAGAGGAAAAGTAGGCAGAGATATCTAATTACTTAGAGCAGGGACTAGGGCAAATGACCCAACTGCAGCAACAAACTTAGCAGTTTGGGGGTGGGGGGAAGGATTGGGGGATAGATAAGATCCAAAGGGACAAGATCCAGTATTTAAGTATCAATGTTGTTTGAAGGGCACAATAGTGCAAGACCCAGGTAGCAGCACTCATCCTAGGGGATGTAAATACATTAGGATCCCAATAAATATCAGAAGCTAATGGCATTTTAGAATACAATATGGTTCTGGCGTGGTTTGAAGTAAGGCAGTAAATTAGGATTCAGAAACTCAAATTGGGGCAGGTAGACAACAACAGCCAGCCAAATGGACACAACGCAGAAGAGGGTGTAATCTGAAATGCTGAGACTCGTGCCCTGCACAGTCTCCGGAGCTTAATGCAGGCGGTGAGAAGATTACAGTTGTGCAGAAGGCACCAAAAACTATTGGTGTCATAGCTCAGTCACATCCAGGTCAGTGGACCTCAGTTATGGAAATCACTCAATTTTTAACCCACAGTCTGGGTTACAGGGAGGAATAGGAAAGGGGACTATAACAAAATACTTCACTCTATCAGAATTAGCACAGGAGCTGGGATAGCACAAGTAGGATGAGCAGTCGCCTTGTGCCATTTGGCTTGATGCTATTACTCAAGACAACTGAGCCACACTTCTTGATACCTGGACTCTGCTATTGTACAGCCTACGTCCTAAAACACACCATCTGCCCTAATTGTAGGTTCCATACCCAGATTTGCTATCTATCCTTCACATTACCATCCCAAAGGGAATCCTCTCAAGGAATCCACAGGGCCCGGACTGATGTGCAGGTCTGTCTGGGTGCCCTACATTCAGCTCATGCCCTCCAAGGTACCATCCTTCTCCTCCTTACCTGTCACTCACCTCCCTTAGTTTTGAGAGGACCATCAAAAGATAAATACTCAGGTCTAGCATAGCTAGCCAACATTCTGCAGGTGAAAATAAAAGTGCTTATTAAAAGTATATCAGGGGCACCTACGTGGCTCGGTTGGCTGAGCATCCGACTTCAGCTGAGGTCATGAGTTGTCAGCTTACAGTTTGTGAGTTCGAGCCCTACATTGTGCTTGCTGCTGTCAGCCTGTCCGCACAGAGCCTGCTTGGGATCCTCTGTCCCCCCTCGTTGCCCCTCCCCTACTTGTACTCTCTCAAAAATAAACAAATAATTTTTTAAAAAGTATATCAATGCCAACCCAATGGTAAATAAAATAAAATCAAAGGTATAAGATCACCAAGGGAAAAAATACTTCTTATAGAGAGCAGATGCAAATTTTTCAAGCTTTTAACCAAAAGAAAAGTTAATACAACAATAAAGTGGGGGCGCCTGGGTGGCTCAGTCGGTTAAGCGTCCGACTTCAGCTCAGGTCATGATCTCACGGTTTGTGAGTTCCAGCCTCATATCAGGCTCTGTGCTGACAGCTCAGAGCCTGGACCCTGTTTCAGATTCTGTGTCTCCCTCTCTCTCTGATCCACCCTACTGTCCTCTATCTCTCTGTCTCTCAAAATAAATAAATAAATAAATGTTAAAAAATTAGAAAAGAAAAGAAAAGAAAAGAAAAGAAAATGAAACAAATAATACGGGCAGTGTGTGAACCAAAAATCTGTTCAACCCAAAAGATTTTTCTGCTCAGTGTAAACAGGCCTTAATTTGCATATGCTTATTACTCCTAATTTTCAAGCACACTGGAGGTCAATTAAAAAAATTGATAAACCTATCTCCTGAAAAGACTAGAGAAAAACATTAACATGCCATTAATATGTTCACCAGAAAACAGAACTCAGTAGTCATTGCTAAAGGTAAATGTCCATGTTAACATGACCAGATGGAAAACTAATGAAAAAGTTGTTCTTCTTTTCACACCTCAAATAATGGATGAAATGGAATCTTCATCTGCAATGTAACAGACATACATTGTTTCATACTTAAAAAATAACACCTGTCAAACTCAGAAAAAGGTTTTTTACTATTTATTCTTGCATGCTTCATAATTTACACTGGATTTAATAAATAGTATATTTATTAGGTATCTTAAAAAGTTAGGTTGTTGAAAGAATATTCATAATATCTATAAGAGGTAACCAACCAATACCCACAGAGTTTAAACTGATTGAAGAACATTAGAAGAGGCTTGGAGAAAAAAAAAATATCCCTAGCTGAAACTTTCATTTTGATCACATTATATGTCAAGAATTCTGGGGAAAGTAAATCATGCCCCTCACCCTCAGTAGAGATACTGCAACTTTGGCTTTGAATGGAACTAAAGGAACCCATCTTTCAATCAGCCACTCATTCAGCAAATTTTTGTTGAGTGTCTACCAAATATTTGGCACTCTGCTAGCTGAGAGATTCAAATGAATTCAATAAATTCAACTACAAATTGGAAGAGATGCTCCCATTCCTGCTACATGGTGCTCCCCCATTATCAGGTGACCCATTGAGAGCTATAAACTAGAAACCAGGAGACAGTGATAGGAGAAGAGAGTGAGAACAGAATGTGTAAGTGCTGAGCTGAAAGCCACAGGCAGAGGCTCTAAAGGAGCTTTCAAAAGTATACACTGATGACATGTACTCTGGGATTTACTGAAGATTTTAAACTAAGCAGTAATGCAATCATATCTTTATTTTTAGAATATCTGGAGATAGGATTAGGGTGTGGGTTGAACCTTGCAGCAATGGGGTCAATAACGAGCTGTTGCTGTGATCAAAAGAAAAATATAAGGCAGTTTGGTCTGGAGTGGTGGGAAGATCCAAACATGAAACGATTTGAGCAATAGTTAAGAGTCACCACTGGACCAAGTGATTGAGTGGATCTAAGAGATGGAGACAGAGACAGAGAAGGCAATGATAACGTTTCATGTCATCTCCCTGGACTCTAATTTTCTCATCTATAAAATGGATTTATTATCACAACGTATTTCTAATGCAGGATTGTTGTAGGAATGATACGAAAATAATGAAAGCAGAGTGACTTCGCAAACTTAAAATCTCCATAGGAATGTCTGTTAAAAACAACAAAAAAGATGTTAAGGAAAGAAATTCTCATTTTCGAATTTCAATTCTTTCATATCTGCAGCTATGGAACAGAAGGGTGCCTTCCAGCTCTAACGTTCCCTGATGATTTTCTTGACAAGGTGGAATAATTCATTCAATTCCTTGGAATGAGATGGAAAGACAAGCCAGTAACCACCACTACTTATTTCAAAGATGAGCCTTTAATTCTACTCTGTGCCCTAATATGTGGCAGGCCGGCATTTGTCCGTACAAAGAATCTTCACTATATACTTTCCGTCCCACCCGGGGCTGGATATGAGAATGTGATTAAGACATGGATTCTAGGATGAGCTACCTATATATAGTCTAAGATGCCTTTGTATTACTTAGGTATAATGGAGGCTCTGTATAGCCTACTAAACTTTCCTCCCTCCACCTTACAAAATGAAGGCAAGTCAGCCTTCCTTACAATCCATCAGATAAATGCCCTATTGCTTTCCAGAGTTTTATCCTCTCTTTCTCTAGAAAGAGTTTTATCCTCTTTCTCCATATCTGCCTTAGGTCTCAATGGTGGCACTGGGATCTAGTCCTAACTTTAATATACCTCAACAAAATGAATAGAAAGCCAGATTCATTGATTGTGTGCTTAAATAGCTATAGTCATTACAGTTCTAATTGGTCAAGTTTGACCAATTAATCCCTCATCGATTTAGCCAGAAAGAGTAAACAGAAAAAAAAAAAAATAATAAGTCCACCACTCTTAACCTTCAGAAACTGAGATTATCCTAGTTGCTCCCTTGCCTCCCTTTTCAACAGTAGGCTGGCCTTGAACTCTGTGGATCCCTTATCTCTCTGAACTTACCTTCTTCTCAAGTTTTTATTTAAGAAAATAAAATAGATAAAATAGTACATTTGTTTTGTGTTTTCCTACAGGGACAACTACTTGAAGTTACTGTGATCGGAGAGAAATACAAGCCTCTGGACTTTTTTTCTGGCTGAAAACTATAATTGTCTGCATTCAAATCACTCTTCAAAGCATTAGTTTCACACTTGGATTTCAGCTCAAGTTTAAAAGCCACCAACCATTCTTTCCTTTGCAACTATTTTGTGGTTACTAGCTATAATGAAAAAGGTTCAATCTATGGGGGATAAGAAAAAACTTCTTAACTTACTTCTACTTGGAAAAACACCAGAATAGAAAATCTTAAAGAAAACAAATTGGTCATCCAGCCAACCAGGGTAATTCAGAGAGAGATGTTTAAAGATATATATAAAAAAACAGAATTGAGGGAAGTGACTATTCTAATCTCGTCCTAGTTTTTTTTTTTTTTTTTCTGTTTTGTTTTAAGGATAACATCCGTTCCAATTTTTTTCCAAGTATAGCGTCCCTTATTGTTTCTAGCTCATTAACTTTCCTCCGTCTCTCCCAGAACAACACATTTCACCACTGTTTTGCATATGGGAGGCATAAACAAAAGCATGACATTTTAAGGCATGATCCCATGGGGCCTTCGAGAAGTTTATGTTTCACTGGAAACTCTGAGAATCTTTTGCCCAGCTAGGGAGAACATCTGCTTCCTCTTAGCAACTTTAAATACACTTTGATCCTGACGTCTTTCAATATCACCCACACAATGTATTTGAGGTTTTCCTGAGTAACATGGGAGAGCAGAGTGACATTTGAGTTGGGGGCAAAGTGCCACTTTCCAGGAGACATTCAACCAAAGTTTTTGCTTAGGAATCAAAAAGCTCAGTTTTAGTGCTGCCTATTCTCCATTCTTCCTTAGAAACCTTCTTCTGCAATAACACTTAGCATGTATGTAACATTTTTAAAAACATTAAACAAATTACTCCTCAACCAACCCTTTGTCAGGAAGTCAATTAGGTAGAATATAATTTGTAGATGGAAAACCAAGAAATGAACAGGCTTAATTAGAATTCAGATGTATACTCCAAGCTTCCCATTATCCCTCTCCCCAGACCACCAAGAGTTTCCATATGTCAGCATGATTTTAGTGAAGATCATCTAGTAACATTACTTTGTGATAATTGTCTATTTCAAATTTAAAATGTTCCACCAACTGCATTACTTTGGGTTCCTTTATGTATTCATTCCAAGAGCACCTATTGAGTGCAGAGTAAACCATTTAAATATTTTAGACATTATAATTCATTTTTATTAAATAATAATCTAGTTCAAGAATCAGAAAACTACAGCCTCTAGTCCCTATTTTTGTAAATAAAGTTTTATTGGAACACAGCCATTGCCATTTGTTCAGACATTGTCTATGGCTGCTTTTGTACCATAACCACAGACATGAAAAGGACACTCGATTCAGTAGTTATGATTTACCATGTATGTCCTTTACAGAGTAAGTTTTCCAGCCCCTGCTCTAACTCAATGATTTCTAATTTGTTTTGAGAGAGAGAGAGAGAGCGCAAGTGCAAGCAGGAGAGGAGCAGAGAGAGAAGGAGAAAGAGTATTAAGCAGGCTCCATACCCAGGGCAGAGCCGGATGCAGGGCTAGATCTCACTACCATGAGATCACAACCTGAGTCGAAATCAAGAGTCAGATGCTTAAACTACTGAGGCACTCAGTTGCCCCCCAGTGATTTCTAAAAACCTCATCTAGCTGCACATGGATCTGTCAAGTATCCAGTTAAAGGCCAGATTCTTATTCAGTAAGTTAATGGTAGTGGCTTGTAAGAATCTATATTTTAAAAACTTTGTTCAGGTGATTGCATTGTGTAATTCCATTTGAGAAATGCTGTTCCAGGAGATAGAGTTTAAGGGCATTCAAGAGACAATCCTCTTAAACGGGAGGATGGCCCATGGGAAGAGATTAAGGAAAAGCTTTTTGGAGATGGTAATTATCTGCAAATTTTGATGGATCTGGACTATAGGGAGAAAATAAAGAATTCATTACAGGTAATAAAGAAAATGGTATGAGCCAAGATATGGATATGGGAAGGAACAAGGGTGAGTGAAATGAGTAAGGGAACAGGTCTAATAGAAGATAAGGAGTCACTGAGGAGTTACAAAAGATTTCATTTGCATGGTGTTGAGGATCAGAGCAAGAGATGTCCTTTAAGGCAAATTGAGAAACACTTTCAACCCAAGTTCAAGATCTACAACCTACAGTAGAGCTGGTCCAGTCAAGCAGTGTGTCCCAATCTCTTCAATGAACAACGGAGGACATTTTTTAAATTTTTTTTAATGTTTTTTATTTATTTTTGAGACAGAGAGAGACAGAGCATGAGCAGGGGAGGAGCAGAGAGAGAGGGAGACACAGAATCTGAAGCAGGCTCCAGGCTCCGAGCTGTCAGCACAGAGCCCGATGCGGGGCTCCAACTCACTGACTGTGAGATCATGACCTGAGCTGAAGTCGGACGCCTAACCAACTGAGCCACCCAGGCGCCCAAGGACATTATTAACATGGCAACTTAGGGTCAGCATACAAAATTAGATCGATGGCCACTTCAGGGTTTGCACCTGCAACTTGAACCTCATGAAGGTGTCCACAAACTTTAACATGAATCAGCAACATTTAGTGGGCTTGTAAAAACTCAGAAAGCTTGGTTTTACCTCCGGAGTTTCTGATTCAGTACGTGGACAGCAGTGCCTGAGAATTTGTATTTCTAGCAAGTCCCCAGCTGATACTGACTTGGTGCTGGTCCAGAGATCACCTTTTGAGAACCATCACTCTAACCAAGGAAACAAATGGCTGGAAAAGAGGAGTCATGAAGTGTGCCTGTAAATAGGCTTTGTTGTGTTGAAGCCCACTCAGTTCTATGGCAGATGAACCAAGGCAAATATACGACTATCCTCCAGGCTTGAACTTTTAGAGGTCTTCACCAGTTTGGATGAAAACCAAATTAAAATCACAGAACCATAAATAATAATAGAATTCATACTAAAACAGGTCTTAGAGATCATTTAGTTCAACCTTTTATTTTATAGACTAGATGGAGAAACTGAAAATCAGAGAGATTATGTGGCTTGACTACATTCAGTTCTTAATAACAACCCAAGAGTTTTGTTCTTCAAAAGGAACTTGCGTAATAAAAATGGGTGATATTTAACATTAAGAAACTAAAGTAGGACTTGGTTCATATACCCTGAGTTTATTAAAAAGTTTACAGATGGCAACAACAGATAAACTTTCTCCTAGTAATCATACCAAATATGAAATCCTCATGGAAGGGAGGCCCACATTTGCAGTAATGGATCACCTCCAAAAAAAAAAAAAAAAGGTTACTCAAGATTAGAAATCAATTTTGGCTCTTGAGTAATTGGTCCAATTACTTAATTGGGCTTATTACTATATCACCTTGTGTCATTAAAAAGCAAATGATCACATTACTAATATTGACTATATTTTATTTAGTTCTTGACTGTTTTACTGAATTTCAAGTGCAAGGGAATTGAAGCTTGATTCAGGTTCAAGTCCTAGTCCCTGGTTATGCATAAATGACGAGTCAGGTAACAGCTACAATGGATTGAGAGTGACCTCTAAGCAAAGATGCTTTTAGCTACCTCTGGGCTCTCAGGACACTTAGAAATAATTCAGATAAGGTTTCTTATCAGCTTGGTATTAGCAGCCTGTAAATATGTATCCCCATTCAGCATAATGGGTTCTGACAGAGTAAAAGCCACCTGGAAAACATTTAAATAAATGTCCTTCTTCCGGGGTTGTTCAGCTACTTTTTCCCTGAGGGACAACCAATCAAGGATGCAATATTTTAGTTTAACATGTGGGATGTGTCAGGCTTTTGTCTTTTGTTTTGTTTTCTGTTTGCTTTCATTTGTTTGCTGTCCGTGCTCTTCATCTGTCTTTCAAATACAGACTAAAAAGGATCAGTTTCCTTGTCCAGCCTCATGTCATATGTAGATAAAAATGAGTTAATCTTTAATGAAGCAGAAAGTGAGTTATATAAAGGCAATTTCCTTCCAGGCTTTACATGATGGCTCTTGTTCATTTTATTGGGTTCATCAACCAAATGGTTATTTATTCATATATCCATCCAGCACAGATCGAACACGGCTACGTGGAAGGCATTTTGACAGATTTGGGCCTCCCCACCCCCACCCTGTAATTATTGGAAGAGAAGGAGCAAGGAAACACAGCTCCCACACTAGGCACAGTTTGAGTCCTGATTTCCCTTTGTTCCATTGTGTTGTAGTAATTCCTGCTCTCCGGGTTGGTTAATCATTTTACAAATGAGATTACTCCTCCTCTCTTTTCAAGGTGGTGAAATAAAGAATTTCCTAATTTCTTTGCTTGTCAACTCTAGATATTATGGAATTTTCTGTTCTTTAGAAGTTAAACACAATATTCTTTAACCTGGTATTGCGAGGTGTTCTTTCCTAACTCACCCTAAATGTGAATGAACCAGCACTCAAGTCAGGCCAGTGCAGGCGCTAACTCCTAAGCATGCATGTGTCCCGAGCACCCACCTTTGGGTTCGGCTGCTTTCCTTCCACCTAGAATACACTCCAGTTCTACACAGACTAGAAACCGTTCAAATACCAACTTACAGTTCCACCTGCTGTATTGGGCGCCCTTGGGAACTCACATTAAGCTCCTTTTCCAAACTCCCAGGACACTGATTTTTCTATGCCACGCATTTGGCATATCAAATTCTGCCTTATATTATAAACTATTGTTTTGAAATATGTGTGCTTAAGCTCTTTGAGGACAAATAATAGGACATACAATTCCTTGTATACCTCCTAGAGCTTAACAAATTAATTAATTAAACAATTTTTTTAATGTTTATTTATTTTTGAGAGATAGAGAGTGAGCGAGCACACATAGGTCAGGGAGATGGCAGAGACGGAGACAGAGAAGGAGATGAGAGAATCCCACACAGGCTCCACGCTGTCAGCGCAGAGCCCGACACAGGCCTCGAACACATGAACCATGAGATCATGACCTGAACCGAAACCAACATTCAGACGCTTAACTGACTGAGACACCCAGGCACCCCAAAGCCATGTTAACAAATTATTAAATAGTCAGATTTTTATGAATGGAATAAGGGTAGTTTTAACAATGCTTACAGTAGTGATCATTGTTAGAGAATATTTATTAGAAATTTTCTCCAGCAGAAAAGTGTCCATGGAATCAACTGAAAAGCAAAAAATCAAAACCTATAGTCACTAAAAAAAAAATTAAATTTTCTTAAGCTCTTGCAGTTGAATTTAAAAGGGTTTTGTTTTTTTTTTCCCTAAGAAGCCTGGAGAACTGATATAATCTTACATAATGCAGCCTTGCAGTAAGTAGTATGTTTATTCTTCAAAGAACTTTAGAAATCTTTGCTAATTAATTAACTCATTAATCACTAGCTAAACCAGCATGCCGGAAAGAAGGTTACAAAGAGAAAAGCAAATCGTTGTATCACCAGCAATCTAGAAACCTAACCATAATCTAGAGAGTTGAGACAGGGGTTGTTGTTCATTTGGTGATGCACAGGGGTTGGGGTTTTCACTGTGTGTTTGGTCTGTGGTATGAAGAGGGTTTATCTGGCTTTGATATTAGACAGTGTCTTGCTAAATAGTGCCTGTTCTTAAAAACAGCTCCCAATGCCAGCTTTTTACACACTGGATGCTAGGGTTTTTCATTTCATAGAGTAGAATGGGAGACAAAGAAAACATTATGAACTGCCCTTTATACTGAAGCACCAAAATGTGCTTCAAGAAACATGTAGGAGGGAGATGGAGAGAGTGGCAGAAGAGATGATGCAAAAGAGCAATTCCCAGTTTTAGTAAATGAACCAAATCCCAGAATTAGAAAGAAAATACTCAAATTGGAAGCTAAAAATGTCAGACCATTTTAAATCTAGGATAATGGCAACTTACAAAATTTAGCCTTAAAAAAAATCATCCCCCCATCCCTCAACCTATATTTTGAAGGACATCTATTCAGGCAGTTTCAAATACTTCTAGTGTTGAGATAAACAGGAGGGTGGGGGGAGCGTGCAGAGCAGTCTCATGGTAATGCACAGTCCCGCCGATTTATTCACCCTCAAAGCAATTTTAAAATCAATTCAGTATTTCCTGGATAGGTTGACGTCACCCCGCTCATATCAGAGGGAAGGACTGAGCTGCTTGCTTTGTGCTCATTAAAATTCTGTATACTACACTATCGGGGACCCAATGCTTGTTTTCAGGACAACCATAAAACAAAGCAGTAAGTGTTCTTGTCTCTGGGGCCAAGGTGGGCAGAGCAAAGAGGAGTTGAGTGGGATGAGGTCCGCAGAGGGCAAAGGGGGAGGGGGAAGCATGTAATCGGTTTTGCAGCAAATTCTAGCAATAAAATTAAGTGTCAGCCACATGTAGTTAATAAAGCATCCAAAACACAGAAATGAATTCAAGAGGACTCCAGGAATTCTAATCTGAAAGACACCAGCTAGGAAAGTAGTGACAGACAATCTAATCTGGGGAAAATGACTTTACACCAAAGAAATTGAAAACACCATTCTCAGTTCTTCTTTTATTTTCATTAAGTAGTTTTTCTTCTCACAAGCCATCTATAGAGGAAAATATCTGTCACCCATCTTGGTACTCTTTGCATAAACATAGAACCTAGTTCTTCCACATACAGAGAGGGTGTGTGTGTGCACACACACCCGTTTGTATTCACAAATAAATGAATCTAGATCTGTCAGCAGGATCCCCCAGTCATGATTGCCACAGCAGAGGGACCCTATGAGGCATGGCTGTGCAGGAAGCTAGGCCTGAGGGTTGTATTTGGCTCTGCTCTGATGGAGTCAGGCAGGGTAGCGATGCACTAGAGCTTTATAGAGCTGAGGGGGCAAGGCTGCTATCTTCTCCCCAGTGTAAGTTGCACCTTTTGTACAATTGTGTCACCCAGGGAGGCCTGCTGCTCTCCTAGCCGAAGGAAGAAAGCTCGCAGGAGGAGAGATCCCCTGTGGGCAACCACCCGGAGAGGTGTGCACACCGTGCCTTCTTTGGTCCTGCCTGATGGGCAAAGGAGGCTACCCATTGACCCAAGGAAAAAAAAAAAAAAAAAGACCTCGAATTCAGGACAGGACAGTCATTTTGTTTTTGAACGCTCCATGCCAAGTGTTCTTTCCCCCCAGACAACCGACAAACCCAATTTCAAATAAGATTTAAAAATTCTCAGAGAGGTGCCTGGCTTTTTCTTCTTTCCACTGCTACACACAGGCACAGGCACGACCAGTGGGATCATGCATATGGTAAGGAAGGAGACTGTCATTCTAAGAAGGGCAGGCTGAACTTTCAGAGTTCATTAGAAACACACCCCAGCATAAACGCTTAGGCTCTCATCTCTCTAAGTGGGACTCCGTGTTCAAAAGCAATGAAGAATAGCCTGGAGCCCCAGCTTCCCTCTCCTGCTGAGTCAAGGGGAAATGAAGACAGGCAGAGTTCTTCCAGGAGGGGTTGGCACTTTGCCTGCCTGGCACAGAAAGAAACTAGCCGCCTCTCCACCCACATCCTCAATTTTCAGGGACAGCCTGGTTCCAGATCTCTGCTGGAAACTGTGGCCTGGCCCCCAAGCAGCCTGGACGGTGGGACCTCCTAGGCCATTGGAATGTCCGAGGGAGGGGAACTAGAACTCATGACACAGAGTGACAGAAAGAGGACACCCTCAGTCCTTTGTCTTCCTAGTCTAGGTCATGTTACCATTTGAAATGGCTTGTTGAGGCCACAGCCCAGTGGGCAGGGCACAGCATAACTCCCTAGGACACAGGGAACAAAGGTGGGGTCTTTATACCACCGCTCCTTTAGACCAACCAGGTTCAAACCTCAGCTCTGCCACTTGCCAGCTCTGTGAACTGGGGCAAGTCACGGAACTTCTCTGTGCTTCGTTTTCCTCTTCTACCAATTGGAATAGTAACAATCCCTACCTCATAGAGTATTTATGAGGATTAAATGAGGTGAATTTTCAATGGTTAAGGAAAAGCGACTAGAACACAGCAAACACTATTTCAATGTTAGGGATGATTGTTAGACATGTATCCCACCTGATTTCCCATTGACCTGCTCTTAAAGTCAAGGATAAACAAAGGAGAACCAGGCTACCTGTAACTCAGGCCCCCACTCTTGGGCCCTGCTGGTCTCAGGCTGGCACTGTCCTCAAACCCCACCCCCACCTGCCCATGGCTCTCTCTGGGCTGAATGGAAGCAGAGGTGTTGGCTAACTCAACTAAAAGGCACAAACATCCTCATTACCCTGAAATAATCTAATTAACAGTCTATGAAAGAAGTCACTGCACTGAGAAAGAACCTGGCCCATTTACTGATATAGGAGTTTAGGTTCTGGAAAGCTGTTCTGAATGGAATGCTAGGGCTTATTTACTATTAATGACATAAGGGAGAAAACAGAACCACTGAGACTTTGTTCTTTATTTTACTTTAAGTTCCTATTGCCTATGCATAAAGCACCCACTCCCTAGTGAAGTACACCAATTATCTACAAACTGCTTGCCATGCACCGTGATTGCAGGGGAACGGACCAGAGGTTTCTGAATCTCAAATTGCAATGAAATATGTGTTCCTACCGCTAAGACTAAAGGCTTCCACCTAGAGAAGGACGTGTGAAGAAGGCTGTTTCCCTAGCCTAAGCATACATTTTCCGAACCAAAAGTCAAAACCTAGTATGTCACAGAGAACTTTTGTATGCTTTCTGGGACTGCCCTGAGGCTATCTTAAAGGTAACAGTTTGAATGCCAAAACATAGGGCTTTGGGAACTATGAAAGAAAATAGGACAGAATATTTGACTGACCTAAAAAAAATTCAGGCACTTACCACATTCGTTCATTTGGCGGGGAGGTAAAAGGCAACAAATAGGGAAATATTTTAAAAGTGGAAACCCATAGTTCCATTTGTAAGACTCATTCTCTTGCCTTTATCTTATCTGGGAAGCAAAGAGAAACTGGGAACTGGATCCTGAGTCTGCACGGTGACTCCCAGAGCACTAGAGGTCATGGGTAGAATTGCCAAAGAAAGTCACAACCTCCTGATTCTATGCATGTTCTGTCCCTCAAAAGGGCCAACCATCTGTGCATCTGCCTATATTCTCCTTTTCATCTCAGGTCATTCCAAAGGGTAGAGTGTCCGCTTGAGCATTTGGGGATCTATTCAGGATGCTCTGGGGTTAGAAGAGAGAACCATAAGAGAGGACACTCCCCTGACCCCAGCAGAGCATTACTTCAAATCACAGTAAGTGGCCATGGAGTCAGACTATCTAGACTTTGTCAAACCTTAGCTCCACCACTTAAAGCTGGGGGACCTCTCTGAACCTCAGCTTTAACATCAGGAAAATGGATATAATACCCCATACCTCATTCACTAGAATAACCGTGGTGATGTAAGCAAAGCACACCTGGTTCATGCTAAGAATTCAATGAAAATTAACTGCTGTTTCTGGAAAAGGAAAAATAAATGCATATCCACATCTACTCTAGTAACCATCTGTCTTCTAGTTCTCTCCTAGGGTCTTTGAGAAGAATAAAAATATAGAGCAGTTTTCCTACCATTAAAACGCTTTAATATTTTGGAATCGAACATATAGAAGCAGGAAATTTTCAAATAAAATGATCCAGGCCTCTCCCGATTGGTCCACTGACATACCATCAGCTACATTCCACACAGAGTCTGCTGAACTCTTGGTCCCTACAATGCAGAGATTTTGATCGTTGGCTTGTTAATTACAAAACAAGTTACACTAAAACACAGAACAGTACCACACACGTAACCAGGGCACTGCTTCACCTGGGAGATCTGTAATATAAATTTGAAAGTGAATTCCAAAATTTTTTAAATGTACCCTTTAGTTGTAGAATTATGGTCATTAGAGTTGATCCCCATTTTCTGTTTTGGGTTTTTTGTTGTTGTTGTTTTTTTCTTTTGCAATGTGGACTTTGCAGTGTTTTTAATTTATAAATAAGGGCTTGAACAAGATATGCCCTAAAGGCATTTCTTCTGTAGTCTTTCATTATTCTCTGAAGTCCTCAAATCAAACTCCATGTCACATTTTTAGCAATTAATGAAGGCAGTTTCTGAGAAGGGGAAGTTGAAAGGAAATATGCCTCTACCAAAAGTTGCTTATGCCAACTGCAGGCAGAGCCTTTTCATAATCTTGCAAGCCACAAAATAAGAAAGTCTGAACTCTCTGTGTCATTTGCAGAGAGGGGGCAATCATGATGAAAAGGAAACCACTGAGGGCAGCAGGGAGATTCCAAAAGGCACAAGATATGAAGCAGAATCCTGGAAGCAGATTGCGTGTGGTACAATGGAAGGTAAGGAAACAGAGAGGTGAGGTTGTTTTTAAATATTTAAAGCCCCACCCCCCACCCTCCATTCTGAGTCTAGTCTAGGTATTTTCTCATCTTCACACATTGCATCCTATCAGAAACCGTGGCAGCTTTTCATCTTCCCCAGCCCACCTTTCTCTCACTTTCTTTCACATATCCTGTGCTTTTCATACACATCACATTCCGATTACCAGGTGCACTGTCCACCACCAGAACAGTGTAGGAAAAGCAGTCTAATTAATGATTACCATTTACAATTCTATAGAAGCTGTTGCTCTGCACAGTCAACAATCAGCCTGACTCTGGTTTCCCTCTGTGTAATAGGTTTCATTATCCCTAAGTTGTAACTTAAAAAAAAAAAAAAAATTCTGATATATTCCATTCAACCATTTGGCACATATCTTTCATTCAAAAATGAAAGGAAGAAATTATTCATTTATGAAAGAACCGTACTAATGTGAATCTTTAGAGATTCTTAGCTATCCCATATATGGGGTAATTGTCTTGAAACTGAAAACAAGCATTCAATCTATCAGCAAAGACTTCTCAGGAGCCCATCATTCAAGCTCTTTCACCAGCCACTATGGGGGATGGGATAGATGATTCCTGTTCTTCAAAGAGTTCACAATCTAGTTGAAGGAAACCAAAATTGAAATAATGTGTTTTAGTTGCTAATAACACAACAGTGTAAAACTAGACAAGGGCTGTGTAACAAACATGTTTCCTACTCCATAGATGGCACACGGTGATAAGAGTTGAGAGGAAACAAAGCCACTGTGTTGTGTGGTGGGCTACAAAGGCTTCCCAGCACAGGTGGGGTCTGTCCTGGGCCAGCCCTGCCATGGATGGTAGACTTTGGACTGGCTGGGAGGAGGAGGAGGCCAGGTTCCCCCAAGGGAGGGAGAGTGGGAAGAACGTCTACCAGCCATAGCTACTTGTAAAGCATCTTCAGAAGCCGTGTCTGGATGAAGTCAAAGTTTCATGTAGAGGAGCAAGAGACGGTGATAAAAACAAGGCATCTGGGCTGAAGATAATTTAAAGAGACCCGAGTCTACCATATTGCACTAATTATATCCTCTCAGCCAATAAAAAAAAAATATTTAACCTTCTGCTATGTACAAGGCACTGTTAGGGGTGAGGGAAGGCAGAGGAACAAAAAGGAAAGATCTAATTTGAGCTCAGGAGCTAGACATGAAAACAGGAAATGTTAACAATACAAAAATACACTAAACAGGACCAAAAAAATAATAAAAGGAAGGTGAACTGGCAAATAATTACTCCATCTGTAGAGGAAACCAATTATTTTGTCTGCTAAAAATCGTTTCCTTTCTTCTGAGAATAGAGCCTTCCTTTACTTCTGAGTATCATTCCCCCCAGCCCCCTAGTGAATCCTGTGATATCCACAGGAACTGCCATTTCTTCCACCTCCCTGTTCCCCTGGCCATCACCAATGGAAACTCACCAAGAAGTGAGTTTGAGTTTCAGCAGCACGGAAGTCCCTGGTCCCAGTTCCTTCCAGGAACCAGTTTCATCCTTGATTGTTTTTTCCAATCTTTTTAATAATAATAATACTATGAGAATTGGCTCATCAACTCTCCTTCTCATAACGCTCATTCAAATTGGATGCCTGTCACTTGTAACTCAAGGACTCATATTAAACTTCTGAGTGATTAAAATCTGCCTCACATAGTAATTGTTCACATTCCTTTCTTCAAACTTCTGGATATCCCATGGTCATCTTTGTGTTACCTACAGCGTCTATGTCTGTGATTTGTCCTAAGCAGACAGAATTAGGTAATACTAGCTGCCATAACAGATAAACTCCCAAATCTTAGTTGCCCAACCACTTATGAGATCATTTTTCACTTCCAAAAGTGCATAGTCTTAAAGCAGAGGAGGCTATCCACTAGGTGGTGTTTCTGGGACCAGCTTCTCTTACCTTCTAGCTCCATCTTCCAAGGCCATGTTTTTTTTGTGCTGGATCCTCCATAGGCAGGAGCAGAAAGTATGAAGACGCCTTCTACCTATTAAGTACCTGGGCCCACAACTGACTACATCTCTGCTCTCATTCCACTGGAAGAAGGAGGCACACAGACATGAAGGCTGGGAAATGTGATCCCCAGATAGGCAGCCAGGTCCTGGCAGTGGCTACACACCCTGGAAAGGAGGGAGTGATTGCTGGTGACAAATTAGCCATCTCTTCCACAAAGTCATTCAAGTAATGTTGACCAAATTGACCTTACTACAAGCAAGAAAGAGAAAGAAAGGAAGAGAGAAAGAAGTAGCAAAGTGAAGGAAAAACTCACTGTGAGTTACGGACAGGAAAAGATTGCGTCTGAGTACCTTAGCGAAATGGCAACACCTCAAACACACATTTTTTAAAAATTCTCCCAGATGATTAATCTTGGCATCTAAACTTGGGTAAGTCAAAGCTCAACATTGTCAAAACTCTCTTCACATAAAAGCATGAAACAGTCTCCAAAGAACTCTCCTTAATGGCTGGAAATCCAAGGATACAGATGTCTTCTTAAAAATGGCTGTTTTGCGGGGGGGGCACCTGGGTGGCTCAGCCGGTTAAGCATCTGACTTCAGCTCAGGTCATGATCTCTCAGTTTGTGGGTTTGAGCCCTGCGTCGGGCCTCAGAGCTCAGAGCCTGGAGCCTGTTTCAGATTCCGTGTCTCCCTCTGTCTCTGCCCCTCCCCTGCTTATGCTCTCTCTCTCAAAAATAAATAAACATTAAAAAAAAGCTGTTTCTTCTATTGAATTGAATCCCACCTTCTTTCTCTGTGAGGACAATGAGGGGGAAATGTACAACCCTTGAAACAAACAAGAAACATTTCAAAGCCTTTCCAGAGAGTTTCCAAAAGTTTCAATTTTTTTCCAAAAATGTTGTAAATACAAACTCTATGGTATGAAAATGGAGTTCTGGTTCAGAAGTAGGGTTCTGGAGCAAACATCCATGCTTGGGGGAGGGAAGAGAGTGGAAGAGACAGGAGGTTCCAAAACAAGGCAGGACCTCAGCTGTGGAGGGCTCTGGGAAGGCTTCCCCCAACTCTGACTCCCCAAATATCAGGACAGGTTCTCTGGCACTGAAGGAAACTTGTGAAGAATAGCACCATGTTTAATGTGTTGACTTCCAATGCCTAGCACAGTGCCCAATAACTGCCTAGTATTCAATAAATATTTGGTGAATGAATTAATGAATGGAGCTGGGATTTAGTTATTCTATCTTAGATGCAAAGTGAATATTTGGCCTCAATAACAAAGAAAAAATCTAGAACTGGGGCACAAGATTGGAGCAAGACAAATAAGAGGCATTCAATGCCAAGTTTCTTTAAGTGCTTTTAGTTGGAGACCCATGTGGTCTCAGAGTCAGGAGCAAAGATGAGTCACCAAGCAGAGGTCAAAAAGATTTAGCTAATTAGGTGGCATGTTGAGTCAGGGAGCCAAGTAAATTTTGAGTTTTAAATTATTGTACAACCTAATTGGAGAAGGTCAATGGTAGTAAAAGATCTGATTTCTTCCTTCATAGCTTATCTGTGCTACTCCAAAATGCAGAACCGGTCTTGAGCAAAACCATAAAGTAGACCTCACTCATTCATTTCCTCTCCTGTCACCCCCATAGCAAGTAAATGTACCTCCTTGTGTCCAACAGCTTTATATTTTCCCCATCCACCCCTTACTTCCTAGGTCTTCCTAGGGCAACACCTCCTGATTCAGATCTCCCCATCCTGAATGTACCTTTCTTATGTCACAGTCATTTACACCTGCTCTTGGCTGGTGAGAGATGCCTACTTTGTTAGTCTGTTCATGTGCTCAGAGAGGGCATTAATGGTAAATCCAGCTAAAATATTGTCTTGTTTATTGGGGTCTTCTGGAGACAAAACCTTCACCTGATGGAGTATCTGTAATCATGAAAATTTTCGAGTGAAGCAAGGCCACTGGGGAGGAGATCACGGGGCAGGCTGAACTTCCCTTGCCCTTTAAATCACAGCAGGAGAGGGAGCCGCTCTTTCTGTCAGATCCAGAGACCAGGCTATCAAACCCTTTTAAAACAGCAACTGTCCTGGTTGAACCAACACTGAGAGACCTCTCCTAGTAAAACCTCAGCCCCAGGCCAGTCAGAGAGGTATGGGTTACAGTGGTGGGTGTCTTTTCAAAAGGGTTCCTGAGTCATTTCCCTTTAGACCCCTGACTCCTGCATTTCTGGTTATCTCAAATGCTTCTTATAAATTAATAGGCGAAAACACACAGCAGTGGTCTGTGGTGCCCCTTAAACACTCCTTTGGGGAAAAAAAATTCATTTAAAGAATAAAATTGAACTTCCCCACGATTTGTAACTGTGACCAAACCACACCAGTCTCCACAGTTTACTCATGGCTGAAGGAGGGACATCATGCCATAACCCCAGGAACAGTCTGAAGGTGGTTCTGTCTAAAAAGCACTACAAATTACCAGGCTGCCAAGCTAATAAAAGGGAAGTGTCAGCGACTATTATGCACGCTCACGATTTTACCCCTTTTTCCTTTCTATTGCTACCGCTGCCCTTTAAACGTTTCCCAAACCAATATGAGATATAAGTGAATTCATAGAACTATATATATATGCCTATATCCTTATATATACTTAGATATATTCACACATATGTAAAGTCACTATTCCTAGAAACTTTCCCAACGGAAGCGCTTAAGATCTTCTCTTCAAAATAACAAAGTAGCTTATAGTCTTTATTACAAATTATTATAATAGTCTCACATATTCAGCAGACGGCTCTATAGAAACACGACCATACACACTTTCCCTCTTGAACTGGACAACAATGGTAACAACAACAGAAGACACCAACAGTGATAAGGAAAGTGCTTAAAGCGAGCCCATGCGCTTTATCGAGGAAGGTAAATGAGGTCACCCTGGAGCCTATGGGCCAGAGCTAATTGACATACTCGGGGGTTCGCCTTAAGTGATCAGCTTGCACCTGATGAAACTTGCTTACTTATCTGGTACCCCATGAAACCCATAGATGTGCCTCAGCCAACAGGAGATGGAAGTAGATGTACAGTGGACTGTATTTATGAAGCAGACCCAGGGAAACCAGTACAAATGATAGGAGAGGACAGAGGGGAAATTGAAAGAGAAATCAAGCAGACAGGCCCAGTCCTTTATGAGCTCTGACACCTGAGGATATCACTCTGCCTCCCACAGTTTACAAATAATAGAGCAATGGTGCCAAGTCATAAAGAAAGGTTAGGTCACATCTGAGAGACTGTGTTTATTAAGACAGGGAAATGCTAATGCATCCTAGACAATTATCCATTAAAACTGGTCTTCCGAAGACTTTGATACATCAGATGTATCTTTAAAAACCTAAGCAGTGAAAGCATTTTATTCTTCAATGTTAACAGTATGACGTGACAGTGGGACCACCAAGCAAGCTCAAGAATTGACAATAATAGAGGGAGAAATGGTCAAAGGCGACTCTCTTATTTTTTAACCCATTTTTGTTACTTTAAAGTAGAATCTTTTTAATTTTAGAGGAACTCTTTTAATAAAAAATAATTAGATAAGTGTGTTTTCAAATAAACATTTAAAATTGAAGAATAGTGCTTCTAAAATGCTTCAAGGTATTTATTTGAGTCATTTATTCAAGTGTATCAGTCACACTTCTTGGTTCAGGGGCGACTGTGGTGACAAGTTTTCATTTATCCAAACACAATCCCCTTACCTCAATACAATCTCACGTTTGCTAAGGGTCTATGTAAACAATCTTCTGCTTGTCATTCAAAACCCTTGTGGATTCTAAATCAACTCTATTTAGACAAAGTAGCAATTGTGCCAGGCAGAGTCCTAGCCTCAAGAAATACCTAGATCAATCACCAGGGCTCAGGGCCTAGCCGTAAGGAAGCAGGTAAAAAGTCCCTGCAGTAGAATAAGTGCTATGTTAGAGCTATAAATACAAGGCTTTTCACAAGAACAATGGCAAAAGGTGTGAGTAGGGTTTAGTGTGTGTGTGTGTGTGTGTGTGTGTGTGTATGTATGTATGTACATGTGTATATGTATGAATAAATGGAGGTACGTAGACACATGACACGTTTTGACTGCCGTGACAGTTAAATAGTGAGTCTCTCCTTCATGAAAATGAAAACATAGCACAGTAAGTTGGAATTATACCATCTACCATCAGGTAAATCTGGACTAGAAACCAGATTGTGTCACTCATTAGCTGTGCAGTCTTGAAGAGGTTACTTGACCTCTCTGAGCTCATTTTCACCTATAAAATAATTACAGTAAACTTAGAGAGTTTTTAAAGCTCTTTGTAAAGGAGAATCAAAAATCAGTCATTATAATTCCTTATTATTGGTATGTAAGTTGTTCTTTAAAATAGTGACTGTCGACAGACATTCAGAATAGTCTGTTTCTCATTTTAAAATGTGGTCTAGGGGCGCCTGGGTGGCTCAGTCGGTTAAGCGTCCGACTTCGGCTCAGGTCACGATCTCGTGGTCCATGAGTTCGAGCCCTGCGTCGGGCTCTGGGCTGATGGCTCAGAGCCTGGAGCCTGTTTCCGATTCTGTGTCTCCCTCTCTCTCTGCCCCTCCCCCGTTCATGCTCTGTCTCTCTCTGTCTCAAAAATAAATAAACGTTAAAAAAAATAAAATAAAAATAAAATGTGGTCTAAAATGTTGTGTTCTAGAATATAAACAAGTAAGGGTTGAGCCCTACAAACACGCAGGTATGCATGCCCAAAAGAACAACAAAAACAGCCAGGCAGGGGTAAGAGCCCCAGCTTTTTTGGAAGCTTTCCTGAGTGCCCAAATATTTTTAGATTAATTTTTAAATTGAAGACACACACACACACACACACACACACACACACACACACACACACACACACACACCAAAAGGCATAGAACAAACACCCAGAAATATTTTGCTTCAATTTTACGTGGGTTATTTTTACATATCTGTCTTGCTGTGTGGATTTCATTGAGAATGAAATGAATCCGTGATATTGCTTCCATGGAAACCTGTTTCTTTGTGATTGGCTGAGCGGTATCCAGGCACTTCGACAATACCCCAGAAAGTACAAGTACTGTTAATATTTAACAGACACAGTAAAATCTACCAATCCCATGGCATTTGTTATGCAACTCACTATTAATAAAGAGATTCAGATTCATCCTAACGGTTTCTCACCCTCTAAATATCCTTGAGAGGCTGTTTTGCTTGTTAAAACCTGACATACAAAGAAACATGAGTGAGTGAGGAGGACAGGCCATGGAAGAAGGGGCATAAAACCTTGAAGGTGTGATAAGATAAAACCTTATCATACTTATCATTGCAATTGCCTCCATTTCATTTGTTTTATTTCAAGATAGAACTGGTTTGAAAGAGAAAAGTGATTTGCCCAAAAGGAATGTTTTGCCATTTTGCATTTAATCATGATTGAGAAAGAAAGTATCATGTCACCTAAGACAATTTATATAACCAGGAACATGCTGGTGTGACTAACCAAGCAAGATAAAGCAAATGATACAAAATTAAATGGCCCAAAGGAAACAGTGTGTATTTACCAGTGTCCCTGGGAAATTGAGGGTTTTCTTTTTTTTTAAGCATATATGACTTGGAACTCCCAGTGTGCCTTGAATTAAGAGAAGCACTCATATTAAAAAAAAAAAAAAATCCCAATTTGCAAAAGAGTTGAATTCTCATGTAATCATTTTTTCTACAATACCTACACTGCCTGGATACTTGAGCACTTGTATTTAAAGTTTTATTTACATCGCATCAGGAGTAAATCTACCACTTTAATGGGAGCCACAGTACTGCAAAGAAGCCAGGGTTTTTCATGTTTCCATATATTATCATTCCACTTAGAGTATGTTTGTTTGAATGGCTTATTTGAGATTGAGTTTCTCAACTCCCAGTAAAGGATACAATTTAGAAACCTGAACATATATGTTTAGGTTAAAAGCCTTAAAAATAATAGGGGAAAATTACTATACTTCGAGCTTATATATAAATGACTTTATAGAGAGGTGTTAGTTTTATATATAAATCCAAAGAAAATCAGGTTAGAAAGTGCTACTGGCCAAAATCCCTGGACAATATCTAAAGCTGTGATTTGCTGATAGTCCAGAAAAACAGCTGCACACGTGCTTTCTGTACATCTTTAAACTGATATAATGTCGAATAATAGCATAGGTTTAAAAATGTATATACAGCAGCAGCTCAGCCATGATAAATTAACATAAATTTGTAAAAGACTAAAAAAAAAATCGTACATCAAAACGTTAACCATGATTATCTCTGGGGCCTTTAGTTGATTTTTGTGGGATTTTCTTTTAATTTATATCTTAGTCTCATCACATTTTCTGCATAACTTATATGTTATTTAAAAAGGGGAAAAAATTTAAAGAAACTACCAGCACTCTTTTACTCTTTCTCTGTAAGGACAATTAAACCTTAAATATATAAAGAAACTTACATGTTTTACAGTATCATCCTGGGGTTCCCTGTCTCCCAACTCTTATATTGAATATGAGACATAGTACTCTGATGCTTTGCACATCTTTTTTTTTTTTTTTTTTTAATTCACTTATTTTGAGAGAGAGCAGGAAGGGTCAGAGAGAGAGGGAGACAGAGAGGATTCCAAAAGCAGGCTTCACACTGCCAGCATAAAACCCGATGCGGGACTCCAACTCACAAACCGTGAGATCATGGCCTGAGCTGAAACCAAGAGCCAGATGCTTAACCAAGTGAGCCACCCAGGTGCCCCTGCACATCTTTTTAAACTAAGTTATAAGCCCATTTTCACATCTTAATTTTTGTATGCTTCTCTTGAATGTAACACACTGCAAAGAATCAAGCAGACACTTAACACCAAAAATAACTTACAACAATCCCTTCCTTTTTGTATGTTTTAAAATTCATCCTTGCAGCCAAACATTTCCTAAAGAACTGACAGATAGCACTTCAATCAATTTTCTCTTTAAACTATTTTCCAGGGGTGCCTGGGTGGCACCAACTTCGGCTCAGGTCGTGATCTCACGGTTTGTGAGTTTGAGCCCTGTGTCAGGTTCTGTGCTGACAGCTCAGAGCACTGGAGCCTGCTTCAGGTTCTGTGTCTCCCCTCCCCCCCCCCCCACCCTTCTCCTGCTTGTGCTCTCTCTCTCTCAAAAATAAACATTTTTTAATTAATTAACTAAATTAAAAAATAAAACTATTCTCCAAAGTTTGAAACTCTGAGGTTTTAAAAAATATCTACTTTCCTGGTCATCCATGCAGTTTTGGAGGAAAGGATATATGAAATAATAACATGAGTGAAATCTAAGCAGTTTATGAAGAACAATGCCTAGAAAGGGTCAAGGGACACTTCCATCAGTGCCGCTCACTAAGTGGAGAGACAAACAAGGAAGGCTGTTACCTCCCCATCCAATCACCCTCCCAGTCTATTCCCAGAGTGAAAGCAGCAGCCAGGGCAAATGGAGTTCCAAGGGACTGTCCCAAGATGCATGCATGACAAAGAAGCGGGGCGGTGAGGGGGGGGGCGGTGAAGAGACAGACACCCTATGATGCTGAGATAGAAGAGAAATTGAGTTTCAATGTTGCTCACTTGTCATAAGGAATCTGCATCAGCGAAGTCACTGCAAACATACGTGAGTAAATTAGAAAAAGGTGCCCCTTCCCTGCAGCAGACACAGTCTTAACCAAAGCATGCACCTTGGTGAGTGAACATTCCCACTTACTCCCTGACCAGAAGACCTCATGCAGTAAGCAACCTGCACAACTGTCTGCAGTAGTCCATGAACTAGAAATACAATCAAATTGGGTCTGCCTCTCACTGGAAGGTATTTTTGACTTCTTGCCAATGAAGTATCCCATAGTTAGTTCATATCACACATCTGATACATAACAGGGACCAAGAGATGATTTCTAGAGTCCAGAGGTAAATGACTTATTTCCCCAATGAAAAGGAAAATGGATACCCAACTCATGGAGTATTGTAATGCTTAAATGAGATACTATATGTCAAGCACAGAGCACAATGTCTAGCATGAATCACTCAGTAAAATGTTGGTTCTTTGTCATTTTCTCCTACCAGTACTGAAACTATTTAGATAAAAGCTGCTGTTACAGCGGTAATTTTTTTTTTAATAGAACTCTTCCTTGCTATAAATCCCAAAACCTTCATATTTCCCCACGTAGGAACCAACTTTATTCCCTTCCCCACCACCATCCTCTATACCAAGTACATTTTAGAGTAGCAGGCAGTATGCCATAGACACTGAACCCATCTGGAAGAACTACAAATTAGTTTTGTATGAAATGTTAGTGCAAAACTCAGAGCCAGCTCTGGCTTTCCATTTTATAATGAAACTAAAATTTGGCCCATGTTTGCAAAAATTTTGCCAGCATTTGCTATGGGCCTGTGATTGTCATTAACCCATGCATTTGAACCCATATCAAAGGCAAAGATTCCAGATCTGTTGAGAGCAGGGCAGAAGTGAGGCACATCTCCCAAATGTCACTTTGCACGCTGACCCTGAAAAGAATGAGATGTTGATGCACAAAACCGTTCAGGAAAAATGTGCAGAGTCATAGCTTTCAATGAACTTGGGTCACGGTCCTTCCTGCAGTTCCTTCTCTTCCAAATGAGCCTCAGAGACAGATCAGCTGTTTTTGAATGTTTACCATGGTTTCTGGGGCAGCCACGAGTTCCCTCTTTCCCTATAGCTCTTTAGTTAAAACACTAGAAAAGGGTAGAGAAAGTACTTGCCATATCTTGAGCCAATTCAAAGGCAGTGGTAAGAAGACAGCCAAGTTCTGTGAATATCCCCCATCTTGGCATTGATTGCCAACCAGGCATAGGGTGACACTGTTTTCAACATATCCCTTATCCCCCGTCTGAGGTAGCTGCAGCCCTCTCAGAATTTCTGGGCCCTAGAATCTCACAAGTATAGATAACGACACACACGCACCCCCACCCAGTTATTTGTATTTTAATAAAATGTCATGTCGCCGGTTTTTCTGACCTCTCTTAGCTTTAGCCAGGGACAGTTTCTAGAGGATGAAACCCAAGGCAGTGATCTCACTTGTGGCATCTTAATAAATGAAAAATTGTTCAAATCAGAGAATTTCTATCAAGGCAAGTTTGAAAATAATGGAGGACATTGTACAGAACACACCAGAATTAAGCAACCCAATCAGAATGAAAACGTATACAAAACAACAGAGAGTACAAGTACTTTAAAGCTAAGGAAATGAAAATAGATTCTTTTGAGGTGCGGAACAAGTCAAGGGAGGGAAAAGAGAGAAGAAACAAACCAAGAGCTTTGGGCTCTTCTGAGTTGTAGCCTCTCTTCAGCTGAGCCTATCAGGTGAGACCAGACCTTCCAGGATGCCAAGCAGACAGGAAAATGAGGCCCTGGCTTTGTCTCCATCCTTTGACTCTCACCCAACATTGTACACTCCCTGCATCTGATTGACTTTTTATGAAGGACTCAAGTGCCTCTTGGTAAACAACTCCAAATCCTCGAATCTGACCATCACTCGCACCCGTAAGTTAAGTTGCCGCTATTATGATGCTATTTTTAAAAACCCTCAAAAATAAATACAGTAAAACCTTGGGTTGCAGGTGACTTGTGCTGCGAGTGTTCTGCAAGACGAGTAAACATTTCTAATAAATTTTAACTTGATAAATGAGTGATGTCTTGTAATACGAGTAGTAAGTGAGGCCAAATGTCACATGATCCCAACTGAGCCAATGGCTCTTGAAATTCGCCTTGATACAGGAGTGCTTTGGATTACAAGTATGTTTCAAGAATGAGTTGTGCTCACAAACCAAGGCTTTACTGTATATGAATAAGCATAATGGAATTTTATTGTTTTATATGACTTACCTGCCCTCCCACATACTTTAAGCACCAAGTCCAGATCAATTCGGACAGAAATCAAACATGGCAGGGAACACGGACTGAGAATTTAACTATGTCTCTAGGTTTACTAAGAAAGGATGGAAGATACTTTCCTTGTCTCCATCTCAAGGGAAGAACAAAGATTTGTGACCTGGATGTCACCTAAGGAAGTTTTCAGAACTTTAGGCTCCCAGGTAAGCAGTGAGATTGTTTATGAGCAAAAAGGATCAAAAGTGTCCAAAAGGCATGACTCTATCCAAGTGGACCTTTGTGCCCCATGTAATGCAGGACTACTAATGAGGTCACATGAAGTCTATACTCTGGGCCCTGTGGCCCAGGAGGGATCAAAGATCCCATGGCCCAACTGAACATGTAGACTGCAGCACCATGCTTTTCAATGATCCACTTCTGCAGCAAGACCAGAGGCCTTTCCTCAGATTTTCTGGAAGATATATGACCTTCAGTTTCCTTGAACGACCAAAGGAAATTGCAGGGCAAAAATGGAGGAGATCAAATTTCCAATAACCTTGCAGCGGAGAGGAGGCAACAGAGCCAGATTTACCTAAACATGAACACGAATAAATGTCCTGCTCCCAAAGTTGAGGAGCAAATTCATACCCATTTTCGAAGTTTGACCAAAGCTCAAGAACAAAAATCAACCAGTTGAAAAAACTAAGCCCCTACATCTTTGTAAATGAACAGAATCCCATGTGCTACAGGGTACCCATATTTACCTCAGACACAGCAAGTCAAGTGGAAAACCAGCCAAGCTTGATACGTTCACCCAATTTCTAACCTTCCCAGAGCTAGAAGAAGGTCTGTTTCAAGCAGTTTCAGTTACTGGCCTGAGATGACCCAAGGACTTCCCATTAATAGCCACTCAAAAATAGATTAAAAAAATAAAATCCACACACCAAAATTCCCTCCTTGGCCAATCACCCACTTCACTACATAATAGGAACAGGGCGTCTAATATTTAAGCGGAACTAATGTTACATGTCAGTGCTAAAACTCATGTTTTCTTTTGTATTTTTTTTCACAGAATATATTAACAATGTCTAAAGGTAACAAGAATTCCATAGGGGCATTTTGCCTTTCTAGATAGCAGGTATTCACTGGTTCTTGAATGTTTCAGACAAGGCAGAATTTCTGGCTTATTGTGTTTGAGAGAAAGAAAAGCATTTTGAATCAAAACAGAGGGGGGACTGCAAAGTGAATTCCAGTGAAACATGAGCAAGCAAACGCATCTAAGTAGGTTTTGTTATGGCTTAGCATTCAAGGGATGGGGGAATAAAATAAAAAGTATCCGATTGTTAAATCAAGACTTCCTAGGCTCCCCTGTCTGGTAGTCAATTTGCCAATTGCCTTTTTTCTTCTCTAATCCTATTTTTTCAATACCTCATAACTCAAACCTGATTGATCATTTGATCACATCAGCCTAAACTCATTAGGCCAATTAAATTAGAACGTATGCAGTGGAGAATCAGACTTGCTCAGTTCCAACAGAGCTATCCACAACTGGCCTCCTAAACATCGTTTCAGGCGCTGTGATCTTACGTGGGTGGTTTTTTTTTTTTTTTTTTTTTTTTTTTTTTTAAAGGGGACATATTGCCACTCAGAAGGACTTCTCAGGGCACTGTGAGGGGGAAATAGTACTAAAAACCAGAGCAATCTGACAAAAATAGGATGCCTTGTCACCCAAACTCTTAGGCAGCTCACACATATGGTTCTGTATTTTAAACGTGAAGAAATAGATTGTCTTAAAAGCCTGGTCCTCTTAGCAGAGCAACTCCCAGAGTCCTCTTCTTTCCTCATGAACTTTTGAAGAGAAGGATTGTTCTCAAGAAGCCTCACGAATTCGCTGGCAAGATTGCAGACAGGCAGCAGGGTATGGTTCAGCCAGACATCTACTAATGAGCAGGACATGGGGTGCCCTGGTGAGGGGCTGAATCAAGAAGGTCGGGGGAGGGGGCTTTTCCTTAATTAGTGCACAGAGGGGCCACGTTTATGCAATTTTTCAGGAGGGGACATGTTTCCTTATATCTGTAAAAAGGCACTACATATGCTAACAGCCAGGGAGATGAGTAATAAATTCGTTGGATAATGACTTATCGTCCCCAAACCTGACAATGCTGAAACTAGAAGTGGCACTTTTAGGAAGTTTCCTGAATTCACTTTGGCCCCTTAAAGGGTCTTTGTCCTATCCATCTGCAACCCTGATATTGGAGCTTTTGAAAAAAGTCAACCAGAGGTGTGATGAGCTTCCTTTAAGATAGAGTAAGAGAAGGGGGACGTGGGGCGTGGGAAGAGAGAATGACATGCTTCATATCTAAATTTAAGCACATTTGAGGTCAAGGACTGTGTCTGATTCACTATTGTCTTCTCAGTACCATGCACTCAATAAATCTATGCAGAAGCAATGCATTTATTCTTCCATCTTGCTTGTGTTTTTAGTAAAAAAGAGATGATCAAAACCTATCTTAATTTTTTATATCCACAATATTTAATTCTATGTTAACTTGACAAATAAGGCACTTTGGTGAACATTTTCCAAAATCTGCTAGAGGATCATAGGACCTTAGAGTTAAGAGGGTCTTAGTACAACTTATTTAGTTGCAAATG
This sequence comes from Panthera leo, assembly GCF_018350215.1. NCBI lineage: Eukaryota > Metazoa > Chordata > Mammalia > Carnivora > Felidae > Panthera > Panthera leo. The sequence continues at coordinate 88,840,339 of NC_056687.1, forward strand.
AGACAATGAGTTGCAAATGAGAGGGTTTCCTTGACTTGTATTGAGTTACAAGATCAATTGGAGGCCAAGCCAGAACTAGAGCTCAGGACATCAGTCTCCAAGCACAAAGACTCCCCAGTGGTTCTGTGACTAAGAGAGCAGGCACATGTACCTCTAACATAAAGGTTGTTCCCTTAAGTGTTAGGCTTTGACAACCTCCCATGTGCTGAAAGTTCTTACCCCACACCTGAGGCCCCTTTGCAAGCAATATTCTTTTTTCCTAGTGCTACCTCTGATACCACCCAATCAGCTGTACAGTCTTATAAGCCACCACACACTGCTAGATTCATAAATAGGTAATCAGATATCAGCATTACATTTACATAGATGGGCTCCAAAGAAAGTGCCAACTAGAAGCCTGTCACTTTCAAATCCTTTGTGAAATGAGCCATGGAGAAATAAATAAATGATAACTGCAAGACCACAGAGCAGTTAAATGTGCCATGCACCATCTTTGAACATTGGAAGGACCAGGCCAGAGCAGCAAATAAAGTGGGAAGCCTCTATGGTGTCACAGAAGAATGGCCTGGCTTTTCAAACACTGTACATCAGACATACTACAGAGACTCAGCATAAGGCAGCCAGGATGAAACAAGAATAATCTGGAAGGAGTGCTTACTCATCACCTAATTCCTCTCTTGTAGAAAGCATTCAGTGACTGCTACTAAGCAAAGTGGAAATTGTTTCTAAGGAACTCTGGATTCAAGTCAACCAGTGGAACAGCACTTAAAAGGCTATTTTGTCTAGGCAGTAATTATAGATTTTTCTAAGCTCCATTTCTAATAACTGGAATGGCACGTGTGGCTGGTAACTCAATAGAGAAGTATACGTGAAGGCCATTATAATAGATGGAACATTTTATTCAAATAATAACAAGCCATTCCTTCCTCAGGCAAAAGGATTCAAATGGTTGAATGTGTGGCAAAGTCAAAATTCAGAACCTCAATCACACTGGGTCACACTGGCATTTCTGGCTCAAGATGAACTTGAAAATTATAATAAAGAAAAATCTATGATGAACAACATATTTATGAGTTCAAAACATCCATTTGTCTTCAAAAAGCTTTCTGGAAATAGATTTTCATTGTATTCTGACATAACGTTCTATCTTCTAGATCCAGAAAGTTCAAACTGGACTAACCAACTGTAAGGAAAAAAGATCATCTTATTATACCTTGATACCTTTGTGTTTCTAGCCAATACGTTCTCAACTGAGAATACTCCGTGTCTTGTATTGATCACCATTTCATATTGATAAAGTGCCAGTGTTCAAGATGGTACCTAGAGGACATGATGAAAATTAACTAAATTGTCAAAGTAGAGTGGAGGGTAGTGCATTTATACAGTGAACTTGGACAGTTTTCTAAAATTGGAAGTATTTCTATCAGCAGGATCCAAAGCACAAATTATTTTTGTAAATGTCTTGAGATTACAGAAAAGAAAAAAAAAAGGGGGAGTTTCTGGAAGAAACCTTTATAATTAGCTGTTTAGAACATCCCGATAGTCTATGAAATACCTGGCCAATACTCCCCAAAACTGTCGAGCTCTTCAAACACCACCAAGGTCTTAGAAACTGTCACAGCCAAGAAGCAGCTAAGGAAACATGACTACTGAATATAATGTGGTATCCTAGATGGGACTGTGGAAGGTAAAAAGGACATTAAGAAAAGCTAACGGAATTCGAATTAAGTATGGACTTTAGTTAAAAGTAGTGTATGCACACCAGTTCAAATACAGCATACTAATGTCAGATTCTATTAACAGGGGAAACCGGGCAATGAATTTACAGGATACGCACTGTATTATCTTTTTCATTGTGTTCTGTGTCTTTCTAAAACTACTTTAAAATAAAATTTTATTGTAAAAAATTAAAAGGAAGTTGAATATAGCAAAAAAGAAAAATTAAGGAGGTGGGTATCAAAAGAAAATAGAATAGTCAGAAGTGGGAGCCCTCAATCCATTGGAGCCTGAACTGTCAGCACTGGAGGAAAAAAAAGTCAAAATTCATCTCGAAAAGCCGGAGGAGAGCTGTTTGGAACAATGTGTTAAGAATAGCTGGGAGGTATTCATAAACACAATTAGCACCTTGACGGAAGAGGAGCCAAAAATAAGGCAGCTGTGGGAGAGCAAGCAGGCCAGGGTCGTAAACAGGTCCTACAATGGCATCTAAAAGGAGACAAGGTGACTGAGGAGGAAAGTGTTAGGTAAACAGAGTCCGGGTTTATAACAAGAACCCTTATGTTATGTGTTCTCCCTGGTGCTTCTAATTAGGAGGAAGAGCTGACATTTTTTTTCTACAAAATTGTCATGTTGACATTTTTGTCACTTTTATAAAGGTTTTTATGTCTAGATATAGGCAGCCCCTGTTCCTCACACCTTGAATTGTGCCCAGTAGGAAAGGACCTAAAAACAACTCGTCGCAACTCTGGATCTGACCAGCCTTCCGTTTCAGCAGCGGATTCTTTATTTGGAGGGACTGAATCATCCATTTCTCACCTTTCTCACCAGCCAAGTATTTTTAACTTACTGTCAGCAATGGAGTGAACATAGAGTCTATGAAGGAAAAGACAGTCCATTTTTCACTTTTCTGCTTTTGGTTGCTGAATCCAAGAATGCATTACAGCACAAAGGAAAGTCTTTTATGTAAAAATAATACTGGTTTGTTTAACATTTTTCTCCATTTTGTTGAATGACCAAAATGAGTCTCTGCTACCTAACCAGGAACTGCTTCTTCCCTGGAGGCAGCTTCTTGGTACCAACCTGAGGACAGAAACTGTGTGTGGCAACTGGGAGCTCCCCAATGGCTCCAGGGATGGAAAAGCCATAGAGATGCATCCAGCTCCCTATACCAGAAGGATCTGACCCAGAAGGTGAGCCTCTGTATGCCTGTTCTGTTGGACCTCAAAGATCTGGGGTAAGAAAGAGACAAAGTTTGGACTGCTGCTTAAGAGCCACTGGGCACATGGATACTCAACAAACTAAACTTCATGATAACAGTGTGTTCCAACACCTAAAAGAAACCATCAGGGTTCCATTAGGTTCTTAGGTCTAAACTGAGCAAATGGAAGTAGGGAGTTAAAGGCAACTGATCCAATAAGGAGAGACTGGCATTTTCTCATCATCAATGTAAATGGATAAGATGTCAACTAAACACATTTAATCAAGACTTTTGCCTCTCGTTTTGTTTGTTATTTGCATGAGAGACGTAGAATGGATTTCACAGTCAGGGATAGAAAATGATACAGCTATGACTGGATATTGCAGAATGACGAAATTCAGAGCATGCACTTCCATGTGGTGCAGTGAAAAACAGAAGGAATGAATTATGCCTTGGAACAGGAATGCCAGGTGAGATACCAAAGCCAATTAAGATAATGATGAACAGATATGCTGGCTGAGCACATACTCCATGGCCGAAACTAGAGGCACAAAAGATAGAAGATGAAAGTTAAGGAAACAAAAGGTCATCTGTAAAAGGTGACCAGAATGAGGTGCTGAAAATATGGAGGTTTGAAGACCAGCGCTGAGGAAGGGTCTGACATAGGAGGCAGAGTGACAGTCAGTGTAGAAGGAGATAGTGAAACTCAACTTATACAAGTCTGAGAAAAGTGCAAAGGGTCTGAGAAATGTCCTCCAAGTCTTTGAAGACACATTGAAAGGCAAAGCCAAACTCAAGCCTATAAAAGGAAAGTAAATAATTCTAGTAAGCACTTATGCAACAATTGCTATATGTCAGATGCATATAAATCTATTAACTCACTTAATATTTACAATAATCCTATGAGGTAGGGACTTCATTGTCCCATTTTACTGTCCTATTTTATATGTCCTATTTTATAGATGAGGAAATGGAGGCACAAAGTGGTCAGGTGACTTGCCCAAGGTTACACAAGTGATCATAGTAGCCATCATATGCTGATTTACATCACACAAAAGAGGACTGCCACCAGGAAAGAACATGCACATTCAGTTTAGAGCTGTGTTAGGATCTAAAATAATTTTAGTTGGCCCTTAAACAATACAGGTTTGAACTCGTCCATTTACATAAGGATTATTTACGATAAATATGGTACAGTACTGTAAATGTATGCTCTCTTCCTTGTGATTTTTTAATAGCATTTTCTTTTCTGTAGACTACTTTATTGTAAGAGTACAGTATATTACATATAAATTGTGTTAACTGTTTATTTTATCAGTAATGATTCTGGTCAACAGTAGGCTATTAGCTAAGTTTTGAAGGAGTCAAAAGTTATACACAGAATTTTGACTGCAGAAGGAATTGATATCCCTAACTCCCTTGTTGTTCAAGGGTCAGCTATATTTTAAAGTAAACTATTTGGAACCACTTTGTTTCTCCATATTTGTTCCTTCACTCCACCATGCCACAAATATCTTGTGAATGCCTACAATGCAGGATTTGGGAATATAAAACATTAGAAACAAACAAAAAAAAACTCTTCCTGAGCATATGTTTAGGGAGGGGCAACAGACAAATAAAATAAATAATAATATATAGTATAAAGATAAAGCGGGAAGAAGGACAGGAGTGGCATCTAAAATTTTCAATAGTGTGGTCACAGTTCTAACTGAGATCTAAAGGTTGTAAGGGAGCAAACCATGCAGATATTCGGAGAGAGCATTCTAGGCAGAAGAAACAGTAAGCATAAATACCCTCAGGCCAGAATAGGACATAATATCCCAGAGGATTTTGTGAATAGAATGGATTTAACTTTGGCTAAATCCCTAGGCCAAGATTAAAAATGTTTTGGTTTTTTTTTTATTCCATATATAAATGAAGTACAAATCATCTCCAAATTACATGTATTTGGGTTTTTAATTCCAGTATAATTAATATATAATGCTATATTAGTTTCAGGTGTACAATATAGTAATTCAACACTTCCATACAATACCCAGTGCTCATCACAACCAGTGCACTCCTTAATCCCCTTCACGTATTTCACCCATCTCCCCAACACATCCCCTTGGTAACCATCAGTTTGTTCTCTATAGCTAAGAGTCTGTTTTTCTTGGTTCATCTTTTTTCTTTGCTCATTTTTTTGTTTGTTTCTTAAATTCCACATAAGAATGAAATCATATGGTATTTGTTTTCTCTGACTTATTTCACATTATACTCGGTAGCTCCATCCATGTCATTGCAAGTGGCAAGATTTCATTCCTTTTAAGGCTAAATAATATTCCATTGTGTATATATACCACATATTCTTTATCCAAGAGTTGGTATCCAAAATATATAAAGAACTTATCAAACTCAACAGCCAAAAAACAAATAATCCCATTTAAAATGGGCAGAAGACATGAACAGACATTTCTCCAAAGAAGACATCCAGATGGCCAACAGGCACATGAAAAGATGCTCAACATCACTCATCATCAGGGAAACACAAGACAAAATTGCAATGAGCTATCACCTCACACCTGTGAAAATGACTAAAATAAAAAACATAAGAAGCAACAAGCGTTGACAAGGATACAGAGAAAAAGGCACCCTTGTGCACTGTCGGCAGAAATGCAGACTGGTGCAGCCACTCTGGAAAACAGTATGGAGAGGTTCCTCAAAAAGTTAAAACTAGAACTACCCTACAATCCAGCAACCGCACTACTAGGTGTTTACCCCCAAAATACAAACACACTAATTCAAAGGGATAAATACACCCCTATGTTTATAAATTACATATATTTACATACTGTTCTATCTAGAAGGATTTCCCTTTATAGATCATCCTTCCAGAAATAACTCAAAAAGCCACCAACACCTGTCAAATTGTTCTTTCACCCTTTGTGAGAAGTAGTACATGCCTTTTCCAAATTCTTTAGAGCACCTGTCACTTCCCACCCAGCTTTTGATTGGAGTTAACTTTTTGTTTCATCTCCCTTTAAATTGTACCTCGAAGGCAGGAAATGGATCTGTTTCATTGTTTTATTCTCTACAGAGTTTAGCCTTGTTCATGGAAAGTGTTCAATAAATATTTTTTAGAAGGTTTGAATATGTGTTTTCTATCAAATTAAGTACCAAATTAGAATATCGTTAACTTCACATCCACATTTTATTGTAATGAGGAAATATTTTTAACCATACTTTCTTGAATTTTGGGTTGCTTAATACCCAAAAAGGTTTTTGCCAAAATATTGCAACTCATCAATATGCAAAGTTTCAAGCTAATATTTTAAGCTCCAACAATCTTAAGGAGTAACACATTTTTCCCACACAATCATAAACAGAAAGAAAAAGGATTAATTTCAACAACCTTGCTGTAAATAAATAAAAATGACAGATTGTGAAGTATCTCTGCTTGTCATCAAAAATTTTTTTAAATATATTTAAATATCTCAAGTATGTAAAACATTTAAAAACTAGGCTGAATTTAGATTTTTGCTCAATCTGGCACTGACCGGTGACTTATGCCCTATTATCTCCTGAGGGAAAATTCATTAAAAAGATGTCTTTTTGTAAGAGAACTACAAAATCTGACATGGGATTGTTAAGATATTATAGCCAATAAGTCATTCCAAAAGTGAAGAAGTATAGAGACAATGTAAGACAGAGTACTATAGCATTTAAAATAATTTGCTCTGAATTTGTCCTTATTCCTCTCATGTAGAAAGGAGTGTAAATAGATGCCATGTAACTAATTTGAAATTGACCAGACATTTCAGCTCCATGATTATTATTGCTTTGAAAAGGATAGAAAATAAATGGGAAAATCAATAGGAGAAACAAACTCATTTGGGGGAAACAAAGTCCTTATTTGGAATTGTTTCCTCTTCTGTGCCTCTCTCCCTGACTTCAGGTGACACCTGCTCAGGTGTGGGGGTCTCCTTGAAGGAGGCTCACCCAGGGAAGCTGGTCCCTTGGCCTGAGGAATGCTGTTCTACAAAGCTCCATCTGGCCTCCAGTTTGACAGTAGATGAGCACTGCTGATGCTAGCTCAGAAGGCTTCTGCTCATGACCCATAGATGCACCAGAACTTTGTATCCTGTGGACGAAGGGCTGAGAAGGGAAGGCAGTACCACCGTTCTAGCCATCACACTCTAGAGACTCCCCAGCCTCAAGGAAAAACAAGTTAATAATACTCTTTGGGCCCTCCTGGATTTAAAAAATGAGCCAAAGTAAAAATTTTGTCCTCCTCTCCCCTTCTCTTTTCCTAATCCAGCAGTACCCTTCCTTCCAAGTTTACAATAACATCACTACCTCAATTGTACTGGATATAATTTTTTTCCCAAAACCAATCCTAATTGTCATTCCTACCTTGCACAAATATTCATACCATAAATATTTCTGGAGTACCTACCACGTGACTCGCTATGCTAGGCTTGGAAGACAAAATTCTGAACAAGACAGATGTGGTCCTGATATTCACTAAGGATAAAAGCAAAGAATGAGCACCCTGAAGTAACCCTCGGTCAACTTCCTTCTTGATGCAAGATGGTATATTTAAGAACTTATCACATAATGAAAGATGTTAGTACACACTGATAGAAAGTGAGGTCATCAGGGAGAATCAGGCTGTATCATGACACAGGAGGAGATTTGTCAAGTTCCACAAGCCACAATAACCCTCACACTGCCCCCCCCCCCCCGCACCCTAATTCCAATGCTAACCTTACCATGTCCTCTGCTAACCAAAATAATGTCAATGCATTTTCCATTCTCAACAATCCTATTTGCCCCTGCAGTCTATAGGGAGTAAGTGATGCTGGGGCTAAGGGAAAGAGAGTACATTTTTGGCTTTGTATTTCCAAAACTGATTCATGAACCAGCAGAGGCAGACCCTTGAGGTGGGGAGGGAGGGACTTTTAGAGATTCTGAAGATTGGGCTTTGATTATCAAAAGCTAAAGCCTGGAGGACAAAGCACTCAGAGCAGGAAACCTCAAAGTGAGAACTGGATGCCCAAAAAGCAGTTTTCCCACCACTTGGATAAGAACTATGTCTGAAGGTCTGGCATTCTGTGAGGACCTGAAGAGTGGCCTGGCACACTGCCCCCTCTCTGGACTGAAACAGGACGACCATAGTTGTGTCCGTACCAGATGTAATAGGTGAGAGAGGGGGAATCTCAGAGCAGAAGAGGCTCTGAGATTTCCTGGCTTTGCACCGTGTGCTTCAGACATAGTGTAGCTCACACAAAAGCCCAGAGTCCACTATAATGTAAAAGGGCTTAAAAAAATATAGGCAGGAGAGCCCCAAGGTGGTACCCAAAGTCATGAATTCTGCAGTAAAAGAACTAACAGTTCTAGAGAAGGTACATTCTGCCCCTCCTCCCAAAGAAGTCACAGAAGTAGCGAAGAGGTGGGGTGATCATTCATGGTCCTGGGGCAGGGGTTTACATATTACATAAACCCTTCATTTGTAACAAATGAATAACCCAGAGCAAGTTCCAATAGAATTTACCAAGGATTGTTAGGAACCCAATAATAGCTATGGCCACAGAAGGGGCAATACCACAGGTCTACCCAGCTGTCTTGACACAGGGAGTGTGTAGAGCACAGCGGTTTTAGCGCATGGACTCTGGCGTCAGGGAGCCCGAGTTCCAAATCCAATTCCGCACTGATTCACATGACAGCCTGTGTGAAGCTCAGATGCACTAATTAGGATAAGTGAAGGAAGTGAGTTTCAAAAACTGCATGATGTATGCTTTCATTTATATGACATTCTGGGGGAAAAAATATAATTAAAGGACAAAAAAGATACCAATAGTCATTGGGCCTGGGGGCAGAAAGGGGTTGACTAAAATGGGGCCCTGGCAGGTAACAGAACTGCTCTGTATCTACCTGCCGTTTGTAAAAACTCATACAAATGCACACCACAAAGAGCATATTTTGCTGGATATTCATTTCTAAAAAGGTCTTGAAAAAAAATCTCTATTTGTCACTTCATGGCTAAATGATCTTTCCCTGGTTATTAAATCTCTTTGTATTTCCATTCTTTAGCTCAAAGATAAATAAAAACTTGTTAAATTAGTTTTTGTGATTAAGGTGCTTAGAACAGTCTGCCACACCAGACATCCTCAGTACACGATAGTCATCATCACCTGATCACTGTTGTCATGCCTGGTCTGTGCCAGGTGTAGTGGATTCTGTGCCTAGGTGTAATGGACACTCTGTTCAGATCTCCTCTTCATTCATGCACCCATGTCCCAGATGCTGGGGAGGTTAGCTGTGGACCCTCCCAGCTGCTTTCCTCACCAGGATTTGCCCTCCGGTACACATCCGTCATCAACTATTGGTGGAACCTAGGTGTAAGCTTGGGTTGATGTGGAGAAACAAAGGCCCAGCCTCCCTGTCCAAATTTGGGACAATTCTGACAGGCCCTCCCAGCTCCAGAACCCCCTGCAGGATTAGTTTTGGCCTCAACTGCGACCACACTGTGAGTCCAACACTGCTCATCTGTGATGCCTTCTTCATGGTCAGGAAAGAAATCAGTGGGCAATCTCTGTAGCCAGACCACCTGGGTTCATCTCCTGGTTTTGCTAGAGCCATGGCCTCTTGGAAGTCACTTACCTCCTCTGTGGGCAGCTTTTCTCATGGGCTTCTGGCAAAGACAAACTGAGATAATGAACAGTACCCGGCATATAGCAAACACTGAGAATTCTTAACTGTTATCACCCAGCTCACAGTGATCCAGCCTTCGTCGGACTTCCGTGACCCTCCTTGTCCAGGCAACTTCACTTAGCTTAGTCCATGGTATTATTTATAGTTTTCATGTATATTTATGTTTTTCTGTTGCTTTATCTCAACTACAAGTGACTATTAGTCCTATTTCAGTTTGCAAAATAGGGATTCAGAGAAATTAAGCGATTCGCCCAAGATAAGACAAGCCAGATGGTGTCATGCCAATTTGTTCTCAGAACTTGGGCTTTTCCCATTAGACCACACCAGTTACATAAGGAGCTACTGAGAAAGTTGCTCCTTATACATATTTAAGTTTATGTATTATGTAAAATGCAGTTCTTAATAAAGAGACAATCATGTTGAAGTTGAAAGAACATTAAAGAGTGATATTCCAACACCCTCTCCTTAATACAGGCATCTTCTACATTTCTACCAAGTTACTGGTTGTCTGGCCTCTGAATATTGTCAGTGACCAAGAACTCCCAGCTTCCTGAGGCAGCTTGGTTTTGTGCCGCTCTTTCCATCAGAAGGGAGCTATTTTAAGCGGCTTTTCCTAACTACTACTTTCCCTCATTGGTCCTAGTTCTGTCTGTGGATCCACACCAAATAAAATAAATCTTTCATCCATGCACTAGCCTCCAAGTATTTGAAAACAGTTATTATATTCGCATTCTTGTTTCCAAGCTAAATAATGCAGATGTCTTCCACCAACCCGCCCCCACACAAAGCTTCAGTCACCTCTCTATCTTGTGTGTGTTCTTCTGGACACATCCCAGTTTGCCAACATTCTGAGATATAATACCTAAATCCAAAGAGATTCCCATCTCTAAATTAAGCAAAGTCAGAGAAAAAAAATGACACTAAAACCCTCATTGATATAAATACTAACACTTCCATCAAACATTTCAGCCAAGGGACTACCTTTTTTTTTTTTTTTTTTTTGGAAGTCATGTCACTCTGGGGACTCATGCAAAACTTACTGTCAGCTAGGCTTACCAAGTATGTGTTCCAAATCATTCCCACCCTTTCCTATCATCATCGTGTTGTTTCATTATGATTACCCACTTGAAATTTATCTGGTTGGACATAATCCATTATTTCAACATGTCAAGATCATTTTGTCAACTAATCTACATCTAAAATACTATCTTTCTCCAACTTGAATCCATTTGAGAATTTCATCAGCCTGCCAGTGAAGTCTACCTCCAAAATATTTATGAAAATAATGGCCTGGAAAGTGACAGTGAGAAAGACTTCCCTCAAGCATGCTGCTGACCTCTCATTCATGCCCCTTTGAGGTTCTGTGTTCAACCAGTTACAAATCTCACTCAGCACTATGAAACCTGCATCCCTCCACATTTTCCTCAAAGATGCCATGAGCAACTTTGTCAGGTGCTGACCAAAATCTCAGTGTGCTACGTTCTGTCATTCCCATGATCGCCTGATCTGCCAGCCCTCTGCTGCGCTTTCACAGAGTTTCAGCTCAAGGATAAAAGGTATTGAATATTAAGTTAAGGGGCAAACAAGGACCTTTGGGTGAAGTTCACAGGATCTGCTGTAGAGGGGCCCTGAAGACTACGAACTACCCAAAGAGAAGACACAGCCTATGCACAGAAGCTAATGAGAACAAGACACATTTGAAAAACTAAACCCACATAGCAAGAGGGGGGACGTGCAAGGGGAAAAGAGTGAAGAGATTTGAGGGTGGAGAGAGAGAAGAGGGGCCAGACCTTATAAGGTATGTGAGGGAATTTGGACTTTATCTTGAGGGCAATGGAGAGCCATTGACTGATGTTAACATAAGAGTGACACGATTAAATTTGCATTTTACAAAGATCACACACTGTTCTGGGGACTTCTTCGAGAGGGAAATGGGAATAGTTAACCTCTAAGGTCCAGACCAATGTAAAGAGTCTGCAGTTCTATTGCTTAGCTGATTAAGAAACCCAAAGGAAGATTGGCTTCCACTGGAGAATTGCACTTTCTTGTTCCTCATAAAATTATCTACACTCATCATTCCCTTTGGGTGTATTGTGGTGTGCTGTGTTGTGTTATGTTGGGTGTGAGAGAGAGAGAGAGGAAATTGAGGGGAGTTAATGTAGCTAGCATCACAATATCCTTGTGTGTCATAGAACAAGTTCTCACTGTCACTGCCACCCTTCCTGCTCAACAAGCTGGGCTGCTAAGAGATGAAACAATCAGTGAGCCTAATTCATAAGCTGCAAAGTACACAAGCTCCAAGTACCAATATTGAAAGAACCAAGGAAGTGACAAAAGGTTGACAGAGACTTGATTAAAATTTCATTTTTTCCAAGCACCATGCTGTCAAAAAAATGTAGCAGATGATTAGGTGGTAAATTCAGGATTCCTTATGTCACTTGTTTTTCTTTTTAACTTTTTTTAATGTTTATTTATTTTTGAGAGAGAGAGACAGAGTGTGAGCTGGGGAAGGACAGAGAGAGAGGGAGACACAGAATCCAAAGCAGGCTCCAGGCTCTGAGCTGTCAGCACAGAGCCCAACATGGGGCTTGAACCTGCAAACTGTGAGATTATGACCTGAGCCGGAGTCAGACACCCACGCGACTGAGCCACCCAGGCTCCCTTCCTTATGTCACTTGTTAGGAAAGGTTACCCATAACTTGTAAACAAGAACCAAAGGATGAGTGTGTATTGTTTCAATGTCACACTGAAATAATGTTCAACAGGCCTGCTCGCGGATTGCTTAATTTTCTAAAACTATCTACTATTGCTTGACTTTGCTATTTAAAATATAAATCAAAAGGGGCACCTGGGTGGCTCGGCCCATTAAGTGTCTGATTTCGGCTCAGATCATGATCTCACAGTTCGTGGGTTTGAGCCCCGCATCGAGCTCTGTGCTGACAGCTCAGAGCCTGGAGCCTGTTTCAGATTCTGTGTCTTCCTCTGTCTCTGCCCCTCCCATGTTCTCTCTCTCTTGCTCCCCCTTTTAACATTAATGAATGTTTTAACTAAACATTAAATTTTTTTTTTAATTTTCTTAAAGAAATATATGAATCAAAGGCTCAGGTTCTGTGAAGTTACATGTTATCTTACAGACCTGTGTCTAATACATAATATTTTGTCCCAGTGAAAAAATAACCCCAAATGTTATAGTTTATTGTACTATTGGACATTAATGAGTTTGTTTTGAATTTAGCAATCTAATTAACATTCTTTTATTAAATTACCTATAAACACCCTGCCCCTCAAATGTTCTTTGAACCAGCTTTATGGTTTACTGACTTCCTCATTAATAAATGAGTCAGATAATATCTTTGGCATGTGTTCATTCTGTATTTGTCTGAAATTCATGTTTTAACTTTTTGAAAATTAGTCTTTGACATTGTTAGCACTCAAGAATTTAGTGTGAGTTTTCACTGTATCCTATCTCTCTACTGAATTTTAAGGTCTGATTGCTGGGGAGCAGGGGGATTTTTTTTTTCATAATGGATTTTTTCTTCTCCTTTCTTCATTTTGTGTCGGCTCTATCAAGTAGAACAGCCCCGGGGAGACTTTTACATCCTTATTCCTGGCATCTAAGAAAACAACAACACATAGGAGGAATATTTACACTGTGGGGGGGGGGGTGGGCGGCGGGGGCACAGAAGAAAAGGAGGTATGTATCTTTTCCTTTTGGCCACTTCTCCATTTTTCCCGCCAAAATCCTGCCCCCCCCCCCCCCGCCGCCACCCACCAAAATACATCTCCTCCTTCTAAGTTGTGAGGGAATTCTTGTCTATGTAAACAGAATATATGGACTTTTAAAGGTTTTTTGGGTCTTTTTTTTTTTTTTAAGTAATTGCTATACCCAATGTGGGGCTCTAACTCATAACCTGGAGATGAAGAGTTGCATGCTCTCTGACTGAGACAATCAGGTGCCCCTAAATAGAATATATGTTTCAAACCAAATTAGAATGCTCCTTACTGTTTTATTGGTACACTGGGATCTGGGGTGGCCTCTTTTATTCAATCCTACAGAGTTCCTGCAGCTATCAGTTTCTTACCCTGTGTGATAAACACGCATGAAACCAGGTGCTGGGTTCTGGTGTAAGACTATTTGTTTGGTGGTAGTTTCTTACAGACACATGAAAACCAATACAAAAAATAGAAGACTGAATTAATGAAAAATCTCATCAAGGTCTAATGCCTAACAGAACCCAAAGCTTCTGTTTCATTTCCTATGGAGATTATGCTTTTCAATGACAATAAATAGGGATATATTTACTTATACATGTATGACCATCATCTGAATTTTCCATATACATTGAACCTGTTTTCCCCCTTCATAAACAAAAGGGGTTTATCCCCAAATATCATATAGACAGGACAGAGAGGAAATAAACAACCCACGCCCCCTACCGTCATGCTAATTCACAGTTAAATAGCTCTTCTTGATGTCACTTAGAATCACCTAGTCTTCTTAAAATCTGTCATCTGGGTTCATGTGGCTTATTTTTTTAACACAATATTGGTTTTAGTAACCCAGATTTGTGATGATTTCGATTGTTAGCATCAACTTTAGCTCCTTCTATGCCAGAAACATTTCCGGTTTCAAAACCATTCAGGCAATAAGTATTATGCTGTTCTTTCTCCGACTTTTACAGGATCTGACAACTAGAGCCACTGCCATCAAGGTACATTATACACCAAGTATGGTTCTCAAACATGGGATGTACAGAGACTGCCATTAATACTGTAGCAGGAACCTTTGGGATCATGTGGGCTTTTGGAAAATAATCTCTGACAGATGTGGCTAGGCCAAAGAGTCTCCTACCATGGCAGCTATAGACCCATCCAGGGGACATGTTTGTTTTCCTCGAGCCGCTGAGTCCCTGTGACAACCCCAGGCTTGGGGTGATCTCGGTGGCTATGGGCAGAGAGATGGGAGGCCCTAGAGGGCTGAGACTCTACAAACCCGCTGGACCCAGAATCACCCATTTGGAAATCCTGGGACTGAGTGCCCCACACCCTACCGCCCAGGGGCTGAGCTGATAAAGAGGGGAGGAGGCTAAAAAGGGAAAGGCTGCCCAGCATTTAGTAAATGAGCTGCCTGAAAATAATTTGAATAGTGAGAAGCAGCAGTTTTCTCTGCTCTCGATTTTCTGTGGTTTCATTTATTTACTTAATTACTTCAGCCCCACCTCATTTCAAAAACAAGTGGGGGAAGGCTTGGAGTGAGTTAAGCAGTGCTCCACTGAACATGCACCCAGGAAGCAATTTGCTTCTCACTGTTCCAGGTCTGTTTTTAGCTTCGGAACAATTAAGCAAGAGCACAGAAGCTCTCCCAGGCTGCGCCTGCCCCCACAGCAACAGCCACCTCACTGTGACAGGGGGAGGGCGGATGAGGAGAAAGCCTATTAACCTTTTCTGTGCCCCAGACAACAGTTTGGTTTCAGCTGAGATCCAGGAGGGGTTGACAGGAAAGGCTCCAGGATCCTTCCAAATGCACCCTCCTGCCTTGTTGTTCATCTGTCCTCTCAGCCATTTGGAAGGAAAGGCACTACTTCTTTCTAGAGTAGCTCAGCATTCCTTTACATCGGACAAGAGAGGAGCAGAAGGTGCGGTCAAAGCAAGCAGCATACCCCGCCACACACACAGAAGACACTGGATAAAAGAGGTTATACATTTCCTGTGGATGAGTCTAAAGAGAACAAATTGCCCACTCAGAGAGCGCAGGGTACAATACACAAATAGAAGGTAATTTGGGTCGATATCTATCATAAGCTAAGAGGAGAGTGGGTGGGGGAAGGGCTGTTCTGAAGCTGCAGAAAGAATGATTTGGGTACAGCCACTGTTGATTAAGCACTTCTTTATACTAGGGGCACGGAACACAGAAATGACCAAAAACCAGGCCTCGTCCTGGCCTTTGAAGTGCTCATTGAGGTACCTCAATGGAGTGGAACTGTGTTTAACTGAGGGTTGTATTCTTAGAGTCAGCTCTCAGGGACAAAATTGGAATAAACTTTATGCAAGATTTCACTTGAAAATCCTTTAAGAAAGGGCTGGATTTTCTTCCAGTGTTAGAAGTGATTATTCTTTGATTGGGTCCCCGGTGAAATACTTAGTTGTCTTGCATTCAGGTTCAGATCATGTGAAAAAGTAAAATATTTAAACACTAGATTCTTCTTCAGCATGGAGAGATATCCACTAATGGAAACTTGAGAAACCGAGATCAGCAAACAAAGCATGAGACTTATGTATCCCAGCTTAAGCGCACTCCTTTTTCAATAAATGCACGCTTTTTCTATAGACTTGTCTCCTTTTTTTCTTGCTTTCTCACTTTCTTGGTTTTTTGATCTAGCGATCTCTCCTTGCTTTCTTCTCAGCACCTACCCTCTTTGTCTTTGGTTTATAGGTCGGATTGCATAAGTTAAACAAATAGAAGGTGCAAGTCTTCTGGACCTCACTTTAAGCAATGTGATGAGTGTTATGACAGAATAAAAGTTGAACTAAAATACCAAAGAGGATGGTTTTTAATGGCAGGAGTTAACCTGCTCTGGATTAATGAATTCAGACATGTTAATTCCAAAGAAGCATTATGATTAAGAATGACCTAGAATCTTCCTAACCCATTCATCAGCAGGGAGACTGCCAAGGCTTTGGCTGAGAGTTCCCCACTGTCTCCATACCGATGGGGTTTGGGCTCCTATCACCAAGCAGTTATGACAACCCCTGGGACCACCACCATTGTGTGCTGGCAATCCTAGCATGATGAGTCTTCAGTTATTATAATGCCATATTTGAAAACAAAATCATATGTTGATTTTTTTTTAATTTTTGGAATAATTCCAAGATTTGGGTGCTCTCAATCTTGTTTTTAAAAATCTACAGTGCTATTAAAACCCCTGAGAAAAGGATAGAAAATTCTGCCTGGAGGGTAAGAGATGCCTTCACAGAAGAGGCAGTCTTTGAACCCAGCCTGAAAGAAATGGGTCGAAGAGGATTCCAGGAGGGCTGTGGGGTGAACCATTACTGGTGGCAAAAGGACTGGCACAGAGATATTCTTCTTTATTAAAGAAGTAAAATCACAAAGTAAAAGAAATCTGCCATGATCATTCTCTTATCTCCCCTTTGTCTCTATTTTGCTTGTCCCAAATCCCTCTTATCACCTGCCAGAAGCAAGGCTCTTCAGTCCATGGTCTGTTCCAGGCAGAAGCCCAAACTTACAGTCCATACTATGACACGTTCCTGGTTCACCTAGTAAACAGTAAAACCATGTGTGTGGTTGTTTTAGCTAAGGTGCTCAAGTTGATAAGATCCTAATGCTCTTACCTCTTCCATCGAACTTTCCCCCAATCTGCTCTCTACTGAATTCAGCTTTTCTTTGTCCATATCCCAGCCCTCTCTGAAGCTCTGATACAACACTTGAGCACATACTATACTCACTCATTATGTGTTGGCCCAGGTTTGTCTCCCCTGCCAGGTACAAGTCTCCCTTGGCAGCAGGGACATATCCTGCTCGTATGAAACTGAGCTCAACCAGCCTTCTCACAAATAGAATTGTTCTCTGGGAGAGTAGAGAAAGAATGAAGAGATGCACTGTTTTTATTAATAACTGACGACATGATGAAAATATTGGCTTCAGAAACGGACTCCTTTGCTACCTTTGTGCTATCCATGCTTTAAATATCTTCTATTTTCATTTTTATTTTTGGAGATGTGTCATGATAAAAATGAAAGGGCTTACGACACCAAATGTAGAACCCGCTCTAACAGCTTGGCTCTGCTTTGTAAAGCCTTCTGGTTCTCTAATTCATTTTACTCTTAGTAAAAACTGACTAGAAATGATTGTTTAAAAAAAACCCAGAAGCTTCTTTCGACATCAAGTAGTCTTTACCATGCAACATTGTAATGATTTAAGGGCAAATCAAATTTAAAGCATATGGATTAATTTTCCCTTTAAAATGCATAGGGATTTGAAATGTTTATTGCACTATAACTTTTCCATTGAAAACAAAGTGGCCAGACATAATAATGTTAATGTGTTCCATGCAAAACAAAATTCACTTGGTCTTACCTCTTTTTACCTAAAACATTTTTAAGTTTGATCTTTAATAACATAAATTCATTGATTATTAAATTCACTAAACTCATCCAATAAGCCAGTATCAAATGCCTTAAAAAAGCCTTATCATCTGTTATACCCCAGCCTTCTTTTCTCCTAACTAGAAAGGATTAGCCCTTCTTCTTAGCATGCATTTTCCTTTAAATGTTGTTTTCATTTCTTAATGAGGATCTCCACATTTAAATTGTATAGCTAAAGACTGAATCCAGAAAAGCAACCTGATGTCTCTTCTCCAGCAAAATCATTTTCTTATGTCTAGGATCTATGTAGTCTGTCAGAAATTCAAATTAAAAGTCCCTAATTTGAGAAACCCACCTTAGAAATGACTGGCATGTATTGCTGATATAGAAAAAAGTAAAGTAATAAGTCCCAATTCTGGCAAAGAAGCAATGATTCTGGCCATTTCATTCATTGTTGGTGGCAGTTATAATTAAGTTCCTTCAAAACAGACATTGGATACCAAGAACTATGAACACATCCAATATAGTAGCTATACATATATTCTGTTTCTCAGATATACAGTTAACCCGCAAATTTTTTATAAGGATCATAGAATTCAGATTTTACCAGGGTGGGCCCAGGACTACAAAACCTTTCTTTGCATTATTACAGTATAATTATTTGGAGAGCAGCAGTATATGGAGAAAAAAAAGAACCCTCATAAGTATTAGTGGGAATGCCAATTGGTGCAGCCACTATGGAAAACAGGTTGCTTAAAAATTAAAAATAGAACTACCCTGTGATCCAGTAATTCCACTACTGGATATTCATTCTCATTCTCATTCTCTCTCTCTCTCTCTCTCTCTCTCTCACACACACACACACACACACACGCATGCACGCACCTGAAAACACTAATTCAAAAAGATATATGCACACATATATTTATTGCAGCACTATTTACAATACCCAAGATACGAAAGTAACCCAAGTGTCCATCCATAGATAAATAAAGAACAGGTGGTATATATATGCACAATGGAATATTACTAAGCCATAAGAAAGAATGAGATCTTGTAATTTGTAACAATGTAGATGGAGCTCAAGAGCATGAAGCTAAATGAAATGTCAGTCAGAGAAAGACAAATACTGTATGATTCCACTCACAGAATTTAAGAAACAAAACAAATAAACAGACCCTTAAATACAGAGAACGCACTGGTGGTTGCCAGAGGGGAGATGGATGGAGGGATGAGTGAAATAGACAAAGGGGATTAAAGGGTATAAATTTCCAGTTACGAATTGAATCACAGGGATGAAAAGTACAAGGTAGGAAATATAGTTAATAAGATTGTAATAACATTTGGTGACAGACGGTGACTACACTTACCGTGGTGAGCAGTAATGTATAGAATTGCTGAATCATTATATTGTATATCTGAAACTAATATAACACTGTAAGTTAATTATAAAAAAAAAAAAAAATTGAGCTGTGAGGAAAGGGATCTGGCAAGCCTGGTCCTTAGAGAAAATTTAAGTCTGAAAGGCACAAGGGCAATGCTTGTCAGTGGAGGGCTGGGAGAGAGGAGGAAGACACCTGTGGATTTAGACAAACACCAGTGAAAGTCCCAGTTCAGCCACTCTGTGTCATGGAGCCAATCATTTAACTTATTCTCCCCTTGGTTTCCTCACCGGCAAATTGTGGGCCACAAACACTTCTACTACAGGTGTGAGAAGAAAGCAATGAAGTCTGGAAAACACCTAGAAATAAGTGCTTACCTCGGTGTAAGTGCTTAGTAAGTAGTAAAGTTAAGGTTTTCTAGAAAACATAAGACACACAGAGGCCTCAGTTGCAATGATGCCGACTTTGTTAGGGTTCAACGATAACTTTGTCACTGAGGAGAGGAAGGAATAATGAATTCTGCCTGCTTAATCACCACTGTGTACAGAGTGCCTGTCACAGTTCCTGGCAAACAGTAGGAGTTCAACACAGGATTTTTTTTTTTTTTAATTATTTTTTTTTTTTTTTTGAGACAGAGAGAAACAGAGCATGAACAGGGGAGGGTCAGAGAGACAGGGAGTCACAGAGTGTGAAGCAGGCTCCAGGCTCCGAACTGTCAGCACAGAGCCCGATGCAGGGCTCGAACTCACAAGCTGTGAGATCATGACGTGAGCCAAAGTCGGAAGCTCAACCGATTGAGCCACCCAGGCACCCCAACACAGGATTTTCTTTCAATGTTGCATTCCCTTCACTTATCTGCCCCTAATGCTATTTCACCATAAATACCAAAACCAGAAATCAATCAATACTTCTGAATGAACGTTGAATGTGTATTTTTAAATAGTCAAAAGTAAGGTGATCATCCATCTATCTGGGATATCTTTCAAGAAATGCAGAAATTAAAAAAAAAACCCTTTGAGGCTTACACTTATATCAGAATTCCAACATTATTTTTGAGAGGTAGAAATAATCTTCTTTAATTAAAGTGGTGGCTTTAATACAAACCCACTGAGCTGCTCCAGGATAACTCCCGTATGTAAAGGTTGGGAGCTCTGCTTCTATTTGATCCTTTTGATTCATCAGAGGGTTGGGCTCAAGATTCATGATGAAGACCTGAACTTCAGCTTATTGAGCACACCAGGATTTACAACAACAAAATACACAGCTACACATTATGTAGAACATGAGTTATTCCATCTATTGTGAGAAAGGGACATTTTTACATCACAAACCTTTGTTACGAATATCTTTATATACTGCATAGACACTCATCACACCCCACCAAATTCGTGAAGAGATAGGAAGTCAGGGAGTTACCTAATTTGTGTCAAGAGAAGGGAAAAGATGTGTCAACAACAACATTTTCTCCATCTCAAAGACAGGTTAGAACTCTAACTGTTGCTGATTCATTGGAATTTCCCTGCTTCCTCTTTCACTGAAATGTTTTCTCTTTTCTGTTGAAGTAATAAATTGAAATCAGTAGAGCAGGGCAGAGCAAGATAATTCATGACAACAAATGGCATCTGAAATAATTGTCCTTGGTACACTATGGATATAGCTAAATCTATCTAGTCAGACTCAGTAGGACCAGATTTTTCTTGAAGATTCAGAAAATAATTTAAAATCATGAGACTTTAACCATCAAGTAAAATAAATTCAGTTGTGCTCAGCTTTAGTGTTATATTTTTAAGAATTTTTTTTTTTTACCGTGAATGAGATGAGGGGTAGCAGTTAACCAAAATAAACACTTCCAACCATTCTAGATAAAGAAAAGTTTCATCTGTGTACCTTTTTTCTCCTCCCTCTTTGCTCCTCCTGCTCTTCCATTTGCTTGCCTTTTCCTCCTCTGAGCGGTTTTCATTATTCCTGCTGCCCCAGACTCTCTTCAGACACGCCTCGATTATTGCTAGAAACCCTGATGAACACTGGTCCACAAGTAATGCTCAGCAGAATTGAGGCAATGGAGTTGTTCACCACTGGGTCCAGAAGAAGAGAGCAAACAGTGCCCTGGGAAAAAGATTTGCTGGGGCCAGCCTCCTTTCTCATACACCTGTTATGAAATTATGAGCAAATATTTAAAAGTCTTCAGGTATTAGTTTCTTTTTCTGAATAAGAACATCTCCTCTGTCTAAAGTTCATCTCCTGAGATCTTTACAGTTATAAATAGAAAGGACTTTCCCCACTCTCTCTTTCACACTGACTCTGACCTCCTACAACTGCCCAGGGAAGCCAACAACCAGTGAGTAAGTAATCAATCACTCTAGTTATCATCTGGCTAACCATGTGCTCCCAGAAACATACTTTTCATTCAAAGACTGATTTAAAGAGTATCTAATAATAACTCAGGTATGTAGAATTCATTCACTTTAGATGACTCTTCAGTACTTCTCCTCTTTAAAAAAAAAAATGACTAGAAATATTCTTTCTCTGTCAAGGATGTTTTCTCCTTTATATACACTCTGTCCCTGAATCTGAGTGTCTCTAACGTTCTGAAAGAAGACATTTAAAAAAAAAAAACTTTTTTAATGTTTATTTATTTTTGAGAGAGAGAGAGTGTGTGTGTATCAAAGCACTAGTGGGGAAGGGGACAGGGATACACAGAATCTGAAGTAGGATCCAGGCTCTGAGCTGTCAGCACAGAGCCTGACACAGGGCTCGAACTCACGAACTGAGAGATCATGACCTGAGCCAAAGTCAGACACTTAACCAACTGAGCCACTCAGGTGCCCCTGAAAGAAGACATTTTTAAATAGATTTTACATAGTTGTTGCCCAGTTACTAATTTGACAGAAAACCATTCAGGGCAAACAGGAATTGAGCCTGTAACACTCACTAAATATTGATAGAATACCTAACACTGCTATGTGAAGATATTCAACAAATATGCAACATAGTTCCTGATTTCAAAAATTTTACAACTCACTGGTGGAGATAATATTCATTGGATTTTGGGATGAAAAAGGAATACAAGTTGATCATTGTACAGACGGAAACAGGAAAAATAATTCACTATCTAGAGAATAAAACACAAAAGGGAAAAAGATGGTTTGACCACCCACAACATAAATGAAGTCCCTTCCCCACCTCCTCGTATTAGCAAGGCGACTGCCCTACTATTGGAAAAAAATCCAGAGAAGCATCCAACAGTGACATTATCCTGCAAAGATTATCAGCAGATGACAATTACAGAGCATCTCAGCGTAAGTTTTAAGTAGCTGGCTGGAGACATCTTAAAAAAAAAAAAAAAAGCAGAAAACACCAGAGCTCCTCAGAGAAGGCCTGCTGCATGCCTTCCAGCATCTGCTGCATTTGACAGATGGAGAAAAGGGTGGAGCAGACACTCTGAGGCAGAGGTGCCAAAGGGCTCTCAAAGCCACTCATTCAGGCAAGTCCTATGACAGCTGTGCAACTGTGGCTCCTGGACACAAAAGGTCAGCCTCAAGATGACAGGAGAGTAGAGTTCCTTTTTTGTTTTTGTTTTTCTTTTAGATATGGCTGGCCATCAATATGGGATGCAGCCAATTCATTGTAGATTTATGTTATTTTCTGTTAATTAAGCTTTTCATTATCACTTTGCAAAAATGTGCTTGTGACTTTTTTTATATATATATTCCCAAGAGAACTGAAAAAGGAAGCCTTTTTTTGCACTTCACCTGACCATTTCCCATGAAAGTAATGATCTGTTGAATGTACATGGATGGAAGAGCCCCAAGGGATTATTATTGTGGGAAGGGAGAAAAATGGCAGAAAAGACTCATAGGTGAAAGATACTAGAATGTGACATGGCCTGATGGGACATGTTTGGATTATTTAAAAAAAAAAAAAAAATTAGCGTTTAATTATTTATTTATTTTAATTTTTTTTAACGTTTTATTTATTTTTGAGAGCAAGAGACAGAGTGTGAGTGGGGGAGGGGCAGAGAAAGAGGGAGACACAGAATCCGAAGCAGGCTCCAGGCTCTGAGCTGTCAGCACAGAGCCCGATGAGGGGCTCGAACCCACGAACTGGGAGATAATGACCTGAGCCGAAGTCTGATGCTTAACTGAAGAGCCACCCAGGCGCCCACGTTTATTTATTTTTGAGAGACAGAGCACGAGTGGAGGAGGAGCAGAGAGAGAGAGACAGAATCTGAAGCAGGCTCCAGGCTCTGAGCTGTCAGCACAGAGTCCGACACGGGGCTCAAACCCACGAACTGTGAGATCATGACCTGAGCGAAGCTGGCTTCTTAACTGACTGAGCTACCCAGGTGCCCCCTTGTTTAGATTATTTAAAAAGAGAAAAATAGATTCCAAATGAACTACAAGAAGATAAAAGGCTAAAACTAATGGCGAAAAATTAAGCATTAAACAAGTGGTAGCAGCTTTGAGTTCAACAGATGTTGATAATGTTTGGGGGCAGGGAGGGAAGCAGAGCAGCTACTGGTAAAGAACAATATTCAGGGGGTGCCTGGGTGGCTCAGTAGGTTCAGTATCTGGCTTGATTTCAGCTCAGGTCATGATCTCAGGGCTTGTGTCAGGCTCTACACTGTCAAGGCAGAGCTTGCTTGGGATTCTCTCTCTCCCTCTTTCTGCCCCTCCCCAGCTGGCTCGCTCACTCTGCCTCTAAATACATACATACATAAACATTTTTTTAAAAAAGAACAATTTTCAGTGCAGGTGGAAGAAGCAATGCTCTATGACCCAAGATATTTGTTGCTCACCTGCTTTTTTGACTTTAATGTTTAGGGTTCTGCTCCAATGCTTAAGCAGTTATTTGTGGCTTTCATTGGCAAAGCCATTCTTTTTCTTTCTACTGGACAAATAAGAATGGGGTCAACCCATTCAGCAAGAGTGAAGGCGTTCAGTAGGGTCTACTTAGATTTGAATATTTTGTTTATAATCCATACCCTGTGATGGTTCCTTCTGTGGCACATGAGCTAGACCACAGTGCCCCCATATTTGGTCAAACATCGGTCGGGATACTGCCGAAAGGCTCACACTCTCTCTCTCTCTTTCTCTCTCCCTCTCTTTTTTAGATAAGATAAATATTTAAATCAGTAGACTTTGAATAAAGCAAATTACCATCCATAATGACTGGGCCTCATCCAATCTGTTGAAGGTCCTCAGGGGGAAAAACTAAGGTTCCCCCAAGGAAGAGGAAATTCTGTCTCCAGACTGCCTTTAGACTCAATTTGCAACATCAGTTCTTTCCTGGGTTTCCACTCTGCCAGTCTGCCTTGCCAATTTCAGACTTGACAGCCCCATAAGTCACATGAGCGAATTCCTTAAAATAAGTATCTCTTAATAGACAGTTTTCCTATTGGTTCTGTTTCACTGGAAAACACTGACTAATATGCACACCTTTAGGATTTAAAATCATTAACTTCAAATTAAAAAGGAATTTGACTTTATTCAGACATTCTGAATAAAGAATGACTTTTTATTAAATAAACTTAAGTGAAACTTACATAACTGATTCTAGAAACATAAAAAAAAAAAAAAAAAAAAAAAAAAACTTCTGGACTAAGTTGCAAACCTAGGATCCTAGGAACCCAATAATATAGTCTGGATTCATGATTATCCTCTATTTTTTTTTTTTCCATCTTTTCATCTTACACTCTATCAGTGTTTCCAAGTAGGACCAGGTACCCAGTTATATTTTTGTCAAAATTTTGCTACCTCTCCAGAAAGTCTTCTATACCCTCTCTGAATACATTCCCTTTCTTAACTGTTCTTTTCTTTAAAAGGACCATTGTAGTAAAAATAACAAGTACTGGGGCGCCTGGGTGGCGCAGTCGGTTAAGCGTCCGACTTCAGCCAGGTCACAATCTCGCGGTCCGTGGGTTTGAGCCCCGCGTCAGGCTCTGGGCTGATGGCTCGGAGCCTGGAGCCTGTTTCCGATTCTGTGTCTCCCTCTCTCTCTGCCCCTCCCCCGTTCATGCTCTGTCTCTCTCTGTCCCAAAAATAAATAAAAAATGTTGAAAAAAAAAATTTAAAAAAAAAAATAACAAGTACTTTGAGGTCAAAGCAATGTGAGTTTTAATCCTGGATCCAAAGCAAGCATTAGCTGTGTGATCTTGCCCAAGTTACTTAAACTCTCTGAAAATCAATTTTCTTATCTCTCAAGATCTTCACAGTCAGTGTGCATAATAAATAAGGTAATGAATGCCCTGAACATTCTATTTATAAAGAAGGGACTGATTGCCACGAAAACCTGTATCTTGTAACTTATGTAACTTCTTCGTTTCCTTAGTTTAAAAGTTGCTGATAACAAAACAGATAAACAAATTAGGAAGTAAATAATGTCTCTGCCATGGTTAGCAGCTGAAAAGAAAGCCCAAGTTACCGCAACTTAATAAAAATTGTATTTCTTACTCATATTACAGACCAATGTGGGATGATGGGGGGTAGTCTGATCCACACAGTCATTCATGAGCCCAGACACTTTCAGTCTTGGGATTCTACCCTCATATTGGCCCTTAAAGTTCTCTCTTTAAAGCCCGCTGTTGAGAAAGAAAGGCAGAGAAAAGAGTGATGAGCATGCATGGCAGCTTTTATGGGCCATTCCTAAAATGGCACCTATCACACCAGTTCACATCCAATTGGCCAGAACTCTATTGCATGGCCTTCCCTAGAAAATGTAGTGTTGCCTTATGCCCAGGGAGATGAAAACAAAGATGTTGATGAACTGGGGCATACGTTTCTATCTCCTGAGCCCTAAAAACCTATTCGTTTTATCAAGTTTGTCCACCTGTAACTTCCCATTGCTTGTACACATGCTTTGATCTGTTTTCAGGACTTTGTGTCTTACACAGATTCATAGGAACACATGTTTCCCTGTCAGCAGAATTTAATGCTGGGGAAAGAGGTTAGCCATAAGACCCTTGGTGTCTAAAGTAGGAAACAGAGCTGCTTAGAGGGAAGAGGGAAAAATAGACTCATAGTGCAAAAGAAAACAGTAAATTTCACACTACTCTAATGAGATCATCAAAAGTCTACCCAACCACAAGAATCAAGTATGAGAAGCTCTGTCTTCTATGACAATGTTGCCTTGTAAGGCAAGGGAGTACCTAACCCTTCTGAGCTTTTTAAATCCCACACCCAGAAACAGTCGTGAGGGGCCAGAGCCTCACAGAACATCCGAGAAGTCAGTCTACCTGTGGGTTGCAAATGCCAACAGTAAGTGATGGTGGTCAGGAAAAGGTACTCACTCTCATGGACTCTTTCAAAGCCCTAAGAGAGGTTGAGGTAGAAACAAACATAAGGGGCACCTGAGTGGCTCAGTCAGTTAAGCATTGGACTTTGACTCAGGTCATGATCTCATAGTTTATGAGTTCAGGCCCTGCATCAGGCTCTGCGCTGACAGCTCCGAACTCAGAACCTGGAGCCTGCTTCAGATTCTCTGTCTCCCTCTCGCTCTGCCCCTCCCCCACTTGCACTCGCTCACGCTCGCTCTCTCAAAAATAAACAATAAAAAAAGATACAAACATAAGGCAGACTCCCCAACTTACCACTTTCTTTTCTTTCTTCTGAATCTTATCCACATTGTGTGTTCATGAGAAAGCCCCAATTTTCTACTGTACCCACCCTATGGGCTCCTTCCCACCCTGTCCAAACAGAAATCTTTACCTGAAGGCATGTAGCACCCCCAGGACATGATAGTGAGTTGAGACCAAAGGGACACCCCACACACCCCTTACTAAACTGTCAGCTTCACCCCTGTTTAGCTACCATGCTAGAATGTTCCAACACTAGCATTGGGATTAGGCAGTGGAGGCCTCTGAAAAACTAGAGCTATTATCTGACAGTGCTAATTGTCACTATTATTATTACTATCCACTATTAAAGTGGTTACTGTGTGCTCACAACTTTATGTATATTATGCGATTAATCCTACCATAACCTTAGCAGTATTATTACCTCCATTTTAAAAAGGAAAACAAAGTTTTAGTGAGGTTAAGCAAACAGCCTAGGGCAGCATAGCTAATAAAAAGACAGAGCCAGGATTCAAACCTAATTTCTGTCTGACGCCTCCTACATGAAGCAATTACGGCTAACGTTTGTTGAGAGCTTACCACATGCCAGTCATTGTTCTAAGCAATTCACTGGTGTTAACAATCATATAGAGCAGATACTGTTATTATCGCCAGTTTGCCAATGACGACACAGAAGCCCCGAGTGAAGTGATTGCCCAAGCCCTTCAAACATTAAGTGGGAGGGTTGGGACTGGAACACAGGACTCTCTGCTTCAAGACTGGGTAACTCTTTCTGCAAGTCATTCTGTTTTAACTATAAAAATTTCAGAAATAGGCGTGCCTGTGGCTAAGTCAGTTAAGTGTCCGATTTTGACTCAGGTCATGATCTCATGGTTCTTGGGTTCAAGCCCCACGTGGGGCTCTGTGCTGACAGCTCAGAGCCTGGAGCCTGCTTCAGATTCTGTGTGTGTGTGTCTCTCTCTCTCTGCCCCTCCCCCACTCATTCTCTCTCTCTCTCTCAAAAATAAATGAACATTAAAAAAAATTCTTTGAATTTAAAAAATATTTAGAAAGATCATATATATCTATGATATGCCATCACCTAGATTTACAAATCATTAGCGTTTTGCCATATTTGCCTCAATTTTTATTGTTGATGTATTTTAACATAAGCTACAGATATCATAACATTTCCCTCCCTAGTACTTCAGCACATATCCCTAAACAAAGCTATTTTCTTACATAATCACTTTACTATTATCACATCTGACAAAACTTATTAGTAATTCCCTAATATCACATTCAAAATTTTTGAACTGTTCCAAAAATATCTTTTTCACAGCTGATTTGTTCACATCTATATCCTTGGAAGGCCATAGCATTTGCTTATGATGTGACTCTAAAAACACCTCCTCCCCACTCTCTTTTTGTACCATGGCATTAGTTTTTGAAAAGTCTAGACTGGTTGTCTATAAAATGATCTGGCTTCTAGATTTTTTCATGACTTCCGTATGGTGCTTAAGTTTTTCCTCTAGCTTCTGTCTTCCCTACGAAGTGGAAGTTATATGTAAAGCCTGAATAGACTCACTGTTGGCAAGAATACTTCATAGGTGATATCGCTACATCACATTGTACCACATCTGGATCTTCACAGTATCTGGTCACCCTATCAAAAGTGGGGTCAATTGCACCTAAGGAGTCAAGGTAATGACATCCAGATACTTCTACTGCAGACCCACATTCCTTTCCTTTCAATCAGCAAGCAATCTGGGGGAGTATGTGATGATGGTCCCCATCAAGCCCTCATTCAGTGTGCCAGCATCCATTGAAGAATCTTGCTTGTATTATCAATCTATCAGGGGCTGCAAATGGTGACTTTCCAACCATATTATTCCATCTACATTCAGAGCTGGCATTTTTCTACAAGGAAAAGTTTTCCTTCATCACTCAGGGCTACTTGGTTTTCCCAAAATACAGGGGTGTTTTTCTGAAAAAAAAAAACAATATTTAATTATTTTAAATTACCAATTATCGGAGTAAGGAATTAGTGAAATAATCACCTCCAGTGGTGGAAAACAAGTTTTGTTTTGGGAGATTTTTTAAGGGTCATTACATAGTTTAAGGGTCATTGAGAGTACATTATGTTCAATCATTATTTTATTTTCAAGTTGTCTCATACTTGGTAACTACATACTCTCAACTCTAATGCTACCAAACCTGGATTAGGGCCTAAATTCAAATCCTGTGTTCCACATAGTATCTGGGTGGCTCTTGCTCTCTGTGCCTCTGTCTCTTCAGAAATAAAATTGGAATAAGTAACCATATACAGCTTAAAAGGTAGTAACTACATGAGACAGGTCAAGACCAAGCTTAGCAAAGGGTGTGACACAGAATGTGATACGTGTTGACTATTCCTATTTTCAAACCAATAACATTACCATCTCATACTAAGTCTGCATTAAGGAATGGACTAGAGTCTAGGGATTGAGTGGTGGAGGGAAGACCAAGGGTCACTAAAGTCTTAGAGAGACAGTTATCACCCTCAAAGCAGCACAATGGTGGAGGGTTTGGGAAAGTTAAGGAACAGGTAATGGAACAAGGTGCCCCCGTGGATGGAAAGGAGCCAAAAGAAAAGTGACAATTCCCTGAAAAACAACATTTTGTTTATTGTTATTTCAGTTTTCCCAAGGTCTCCTATATTCTGAAATGTCAAAAAGAATGCTGCTGAAGCCAGAGCTGAGTGACAGCTCCAGAACCTGTCAGGGCCCGTTCCTGGCAGCAGGTCACCTGCCTACCTGTGCTGCCAGCCCACAGCAGGCCACAGGTGGGGTTAATGGCGGCGGCTGCTTGGTTCTTGAGAGGCTGTGAGGAGAGATTACAGGTAAGGAGACAGGGTCAATGTCATTTTAAAAGGACAAAAATCATATAAGGTATGAAAAATATGTATTTTCCTGTCAAAACCTCCCACAGGGACTGAAAGGATTTTAAGTGAAAAATATAATTTAAAATGATATTAAAGTGAGAAAGAGGGTGGCTCAGTCGATTGAGCATCTGCCTCTTAATTTCGGCTCAGGTCATGATCCCAGGGTCATAGGATCAAGCCCCACATCAGGTGCTTCACTGGGTGTGGAGCCCTCTTAGGATTCTCTAGCTCTCTGCCCCTTTCCCCTGCTGATGCTCTCTACCTCTCTTAGAAAAAAAAATAAATAAATAAATTAATTAATTAATTA
The DNA here is from genome assembly GCF_018350215.1 of Panthera leo. NCBI lineage: Eukaryota > Metazoa > Chordata > Mammalia > Carnivora > Felidae > Panthera > Panthera leo. The sequence continues at coordinate 88,870,216 of NC_056687.1, forward strand.
ATTAAATAAAACAGAGAAAGATTAATATAGTTTCTTTGAATTGTACTGAGAAGCACTGGTCTTCCCCCAAGCCAAAGTAAAGGAGAAGAAAATGCCACTTAATCTGAAACTTTGAGAGGCACCTGGGTGGCTCAGTTGGTTAAGCGACCAACTTCGGCTCAGGTCATGATCCCACAGTTTGTGAGTTTGAGTCCCTTTTCAGGCTCTGTGCTGACAGCTCCAAACCTGGAGCCGGCTTCGGATTGTGTCTCCCACTCACGTGCTCTCTCTCTCTCTTTCTCAAAAATAAATAAAACAGTAAAAAAAATTTTTTTAACTGAAACATTGACGGAAAATTTTGAATTTTATATTATTTTTCTTCAGTGCCACAATGTCCATTTCATTCTGGAGCTATATTTCTATTGTAAATGCATAGTAATCAAAAGGAAAAAGAAGTTAATAGAAAGCTTGCTAATGGGGCGCCTAAGTGGCACAGTCGGTTAAGCGTCTGACTTCAGCCAGGTCACGATCTCACGGTCCGTGAGTTCGAGCCCCGCGTCAGGCTCTAGGCTGATGGCTCGGAGCCTGGAGCCTGTTTCCGATTCTGTGTCTCCCTCTCTCTCTGCCCCTCCCCCGTTCATGCTCTGTCTCTCTCTGTCCCAAAAATAAATAAAAAAAAAAAGTTGAAAAAAAAAATTAAAAAAAAAAAAAAGAAAGAAAGAAAGCTTGCTAAGAGGGATTTCTTGAAATTAAGAGCTGTTGTGCCTCCCCCTCCCCCCAGGCTCTACCCTTCAGAATATTTGCTAGGTCACCACCCCCCCATCCATCCTAGACACGAGCAGTGGTGTTATAGACAAAAAATCACATAGAGACCATGTTCCTTACTGAGCATGCTCATGCACATGGAGTATGAGGGAACGTGAAGGAGGGAGGGAGGGTGGTGGGTGCTTCCTTTTTTTTTTTTTAACCTTTGCTTGCAAAAAATTTGTTTCCCTCAGAACTCACCAGGTGCTGAGGTTTATAGAAATGACTGGAGTTATATCATTCATCCAAATCTTCCTGCCTCTTCATTAGGTGTGGTGCTCACGGCACCCGAAACTCCCAGGCAGGCCTCTTTTCAATGCATGTTAACTTGGCTTTATAATCACATTCAGTGACTAGCACGCCTCAGTAGAATGTTGAGTGATTCGAAAAACACTTGGCTCCCAGACAAGAATAGTAAAACAAAGCTAAGTGTGTAACACTTAACAAAGGAACATTCAGAATTTTCCTTCTGGCAGAATCAAAGCAGCAAAGAACACCCTCACCCTCTTCTCCCAAATAAAAATCAGGGAAAACATCCTGGAAAATAAATCCCAAGAACTAGAAGTCAGTTACTGTTAAGAAACACGAAGTTTTAGACCATTCATTCTCATGTTGTACTTCTAACCAAGGCCATTAAATAATCTCAGAAAATTTTGGCTGATTATCTTCTTTCTGCTTGGTTGGTATTTCTGTACCAAAATGTTCAGATGGGAGGGAAATAAAGGCCCAGCAGCTCAAATTCAAAAAAAAGTTTGAACTGGAACTCATTTATTTGTATTTCAAAATTCTGAGGCAGATTACCTGGAAGGTATCCCAAACCTCAGAAGCCAAAAGTTCTGCCAAACATTTTTCGGCTTGGCAATTGGTAATATAATACAGCCAGATCATTAAAGAAATCCTGTTCTGAATTCCCTTGAAGTTTCTAAGGCAAAGTTTAAACAAAAATTATTTCCTTCAGAGACTCGTATGCATGATAAGATTCCATCTGTGCATAAGGAATCAGCGTAGATTAAACGCCTTGACTAAGAAAAAACAAACACAACAAAAATAAACCTACATTTCATTTCTAACTCTAGACCTGCATGACTGTGTGTTCGTGAAGCAAAAAATCTGTCCTATCTGAAGAAGGAGTTGTTGATTACCCTCTTTGCCTTATCATGGCTGTATCATTCCTTTGTTTTTCAACAATCATGTATTGAAAACACATTATAAAGAAGGTCCCGTGCCAGACACCACGTAAAGAAACAAAGACGAAGATACATAAACCTTGTCCTAATGGGACATAATATACGGTCAGTAGGCAGGGAAAGAAGATACATAGAAATAAGTGATAGGATGTCAATAAGATGGCAAGAATTACATACCTCAGGAAGGATAAGATAAGGTGCTCTGGGCATTCAGAGAAGGGAAATGTTATTTACAATCAAGAGGTCAGGACAGATTTCAGAAAGGAGGCGGCATGAGAGCTGTGTCTTTAAGGGTATATGGAATTTGGACAAAATGGAGAAGGCCGTTGAGTATCACGTAGTGCCTTATTGTCTAAAACACTATATCTGCTCATTTCCACCCTGGGTCGTATTTAAGTCCACTTAGATCTTTAAGCCAAAACTGATTATGTGAGAACATGTATTTCTTTCTTGCGTGTTAAAATCAAGCTGGATACAATCTCACAATTCTATGTAATCACAGTTTATGTTATGTGCTGCAATTTATTTTTTCCATCTGAATTGTTTCAAGACAACTTCTTCCTAAATTAACTTTACCAGGAACAGATTAAACCCATGAAATCCAGTGGTGTCATGAAGGCATCCACTACTCAAAACCATTGGGAAAACGGAAGTCTGAATTATTCAGCCTCGTAAGCGCATTCCCACTTTCCCTGTGAAGTGTGCTTATAAAAAGGATCATCTCTTTGCCATCATTCCATTGTGTCAATCTATGGGATGATCAAAATCCACTTTTCTAATCCAACTCATCTAAATCAGCATTTACTGGGAAGTTACTTCTCCAAAGACACTGAGCCACTTTCCGAAGATACAGATGAACTGCAGGCGTCTCACAGCCTAGAGGCCTCAGAGCCATCTCTAATGCAGAGTAAAATTATAGACAGAATCTGTGTACACATAGATTCCTGAAAGCACAAGGGATGAGTATATTTGATACTCACACTCTATGTAAGAAATGAAGTTGGGGTTTTTTTTGCATATTTAGATTTATATTCCTGTTATTTAGCCATCTAATTGTAAGAGAGGCTCAAAATGTTCTTTAAACTTTTTGAAATCCCCCTTAGAGCCTATTGATACATAGATCACAAAAAGCTAATACTATTTAAATGATCTGCCAATAATCATATTGCCAATAATCAGACAAAAGACTGGTTTTATTTACCAAACTGGAATCTGAGTGATTTTTCCTATTTTGCAATGTTCAAAGATTTGCCACGATTGAAGATGTTGAAACTGTATCACATACTTTGAAGGCAATTTTAAAATATACAAGTCTAGGATACCACTAACCTGTGCCTCAGTTTCCTCATCTTTAAAATGGGGATTATAACACATAGCATTTATAGAGGTAAAATGAATTAGTACCATGTAAGAACAGCATGTAAACCATGGTATCATAAAAGTGTATTATTGATTGTATTATCATTATTGTCCTCAATAATTGTCATATAGAAGTTCACCAATGTAGGACCATTGACTAAAACATATGTGTTGTTTAATAGATATACCAAAATTTATATATCCCTGGGTGTGTTAGCCTTTCATAAAATGACTTACAATCCTACTTCTTAAGTTAAAAATGGACATCAATTCTGAGACATAGCTTATGCATTAAAAACACCACACGTATATACTCAGCACTTTATGGTTTTACAAAGCACATTTATAGTGAAGGAATTAATTTTTCTTTCACATTATATAATTCAGCTCCACTGCCAATCATAAATGACAAGCATTTAATGTATTTGCCCATTTTGGCTCCTGCTCGAAATATATCTAAGTATCGAAATTGTTCAGGCATACCTTGTTTTATTGTGCTTTGCTTTATTGTACTTTGCAAATACTGCTGTTTATATTTTATTTATTTTTTATTTTATTTTTATTTATTTATTTTTTTTTACAGATCGAAGGTTTGTGGCAACCCTGTGTGGAGCAAACCTATCAGCACCATTTTTCCGACAGCATTTGCTCATGCTCACTGCATATCTCTGTGTCACATTTTGGTAATTCTCCCAATACGTCAAATTTCTCCACTATGAGCGTATTTGTCAGGGTGATCTGTGATGAGTGATCTCTGATGTTACTCTGTGGTGTCATGAACCACACTCAAATAAAATGGCAAGCTTAACAAATGTTGTTGTGTTCTGACTGCTCCACGGACCCGCCATTCCCTCATCTACCTCACCTCTACTTGGGCCTCCCTATTCCCCGAGACACAACAATATTGAAATTAGGCCAATTAGTAACTCTACAATGGCCTCTCAGGGAAAGAGTCACACGTCTCTCACTTTAACTCAAAGGCTATAAATGATTCAGTTTAGAAAGGAAAGCATGTCAGAAGCTGAAATGGGCCAAAAGCTGGGCCTCTTGTACCAAATGTTATCCAAATTGTAAATGCAAAGGAAAAGTTTTTAAAGGAAGTTAAAAGTGATGCCTCAGCAAATATATAAAAGATAAGAAAGCAAAACAGCCTAATTGCTTACATGCAGAAAATTGTAGTGGTCTGGGTAGATCACACCAGCCACCACATACCCTTAAGCCAGTGCCTAGAGCAAGGCCCTAACTCTCTTCAAGTCTATGAAGGCTGAGAGAGGCAAGAAAGTTGCGTTAGAAGTATGAAGCTGGCAGAGTTTGGTTCATGAAGTTTAAGGAAAGAAGACATCTCCATAAAATAAACGTACAAGGTGAGGCATCAAGTGCTGATATAGAAGCTGCTGCAAGTTTTCTAGAAGATCTAGCTAACTAATGAAGGTGGCTATACTAAACAACAGATTTTCAATGCAGAGATGCCATCTAGGACTTTCATTGCTAGAGAGGAGAAATCAATGCCTGGTTTAAAATTTTCAATGGACAGGCTGACTCTCCTGCTAAGGGCTAACATACCTGGTGACTTTAAGTTGAAGCCAATGCTCATTCACCATTCTGAAAATCCTAAGGCTCTTAAAAATTATGCTAAATCTACTCTGCCTGTGCTCTATAAGTGGAACAAAGCCTGGATGACAACACATCTGTAGTGTTTACAACACAGCTTACTATTTTAAGCCCACTGTTAAGATCTACTACTCAGAAAAAAAAAAAGATTCCTTTCAAATTGCTTCTTATTGAAAATGTATCTGGTCACCTAACTGCCCTAATGGATATGTGCAATAGCAGGTTGTTTTCACGCCTGCTAACACAATATCCATTCTTCAGTCCATGGATCAAGGAGTAGTTTCAACGTTGGGTCTTATTATTTAAGAAATATATTTCATCATGCTGTATCTGCCACAACTAGTGATTGCTCTGATGGATCTGGGCAAAGTGACTTGAAAACCTTCTGGAAAGGACTCACCATTCTAGATGCCATAAAGAATATTTGTGATCCATGGCAAGAGGTCAAAATATCAAAATATCAAAATTAAGAAGTAGATTCTAATCCTCCTGGATGAGTTTGAAGGGTTCAAAACTTCAGTGGAGGGAGTAACCATAAATGTGATAGAAACAGCAAGAGAACTAGAATTACAAGTGGAGCCTGAAGATCGGACTGAATGGCTGCAATCTCATGACAAAACTTGAACAGTGAGGAGTTGCTTCATAGGGGATGAGCAAAGAAAGTGGCTTTTGAGATGGAATCTACACCTGGGGAAGATGCTGCAGATTGTTGAAATGACAACAAAGGATTTAGAATATTCCATAAACTTAGTAGATAAACCACAGCAGGTCTGAGAGGACTTACTCCAATTTTAAAAAGTTCTACTGTGGGTAAAATGCTTTCAAACAGCATCACTATGACAGAGAAATCCTTTGTGAAAGGAAGAGCTCATTGACGTCTCAGACTTCTTTGTTGTCTTATTTTAAAAAATTGCCACAGCCAGGCCAGCCTTCAGCAACCACCACCCTGATCAGTCAGCAGCCAACAACATCCAAGCAAGACCTGCCACCAGCAAAAAGATTATGATTCTCTGAAAGCTCAGATGATAGTAGCATTTTTCAGCAACCAAGTACTTTTTAATTAAGGTATGTACATTATTTTAGACATAATGCTATTGAACTTTAATAGACTGCAGTATAAACATAACTTTTATATATATTGTAAAAATGTATATTTTATATACATTGGGAGAATGCATTTGCTTGCTTTATTGTGAGATTTGCTTTATTATGGTGGTCTTTAATCAAACCCCCTGTATCTCCAAGGCATGTCTGTAACTAACATCTGCAGTAGCTTTTTTTAATTTTGTTTTTGATGTTTATTCATTTTTGAGAGAGACAGAGACAGAATGCGAGTGGGTTGGGGCAGAGAGAGAGGGAGGCACAGAATCTAAAGCAGGCTCCAGGCTCCGAGCTGTCAGCACGGAGCCTGACGCAGGGCTCTAACTCACAAGCTGTGAGATCATGACCCGAGCCAAAGTCGGAGGCTCAACTGACTGAGCCACCCAGGCACCCCTTGCAGTGGCTTTTTAACCAATGAACTTCTAAAGGTCTTTTTATTATGATTATAAAATACCTATGCAAACATTCCTGTGAACCCACCCCTCCCAGGCTCACAGTGTCCCATAGGGGCAGCTGTGTCTTACTAATTCCTTTCTATACCAGTTCCAATAGCTCAGTGGGTAAAAGAGGGGAAAATAAACACACACACTTCTAACTTTCCAGACTACTAACTGGCCTGCCATTTCCCTGGCCAACATCCTCAAAAATATGATAATAAAGTGGTTTGTGCAACCGTGAAAGAGTGGGTCCATTTTCCTGGGTCACAGCCAAGGGAGAAAAGGGAGGTGTCCAAACACAGCTGCACTTACTTCTCCCTGCTCAGCCATTTCAGAGAACTAGATTCACTATACCTGGAAGAAGGTCAAATAAGGGACAAAACAGAAGACCCTCTGGGTTGATTGGTTCTGTACAGATCCTGTAGTGGGCTTCTTCAGGCCTTTGCTACAAAACCCCTCTCTCTTTGGCAATAAAACAATAAATATAGGGCTGACCAAAGACAAAAACCAGTCAAATCCCATTATCACAGGAATTTAATTCAATCTTACTCTTTAACATCTTCAATATAGTTGATTAGAGTGAACATTAATTAACATGAGTGGGTGATAAATTGGCATCTGGATTGTCATTTGTGTTAGAGATTGTGTTACAAAGAAATGGGTCAAAGTTGGACTTTCACCTAATGGCAGACTGAGAAAAGAGAAAGGATATGCGACCTCTATTTTCTACCAGCTGTATACCTAGTGGGTTGGGTAAACACTGTAAGACAGTGTTGACACTCTGTTTTAGTCACACAACTAAAATAAACATTATTTATTGTCATACAACAATCAAGATCAGGAAAATCTTTTCATCCAACCCCTTGCTTTAAAGGGGAGCAAACAGGGGCACCTGGGTGGCTCAGTCAGTTAAGTGTTCAACTTCAGCTCAGTCAGGATCTCATGTTCATGGGTTTGAACCCCATTTTGGGCTCTGCTGACAGCTCAGAGCCTGGAGCCTGCTTCTGATTCTGTGCCTCCCTCTCTCTGTGTCTCTCCCCTGCTTGTGCTCTGTCTCTCAAAAATAAATAAACATTAAAAATATTTTTTTAAATAAAGATAAAGAGGAGCAAGCAAGCACAGAGTAACTTGCCCAGACGAGCGGCCACTTAGGAGGTACCATCTCTAATGAGGTCTCTCTCAAGTTCTAGCATGAAATCTCTTAAGACTGGTCCAGCTTTCGCTGAGCACCCTATTTTCTGTTTACGTGTAACATCTTCGTAAGATGTACCACAAACTTCAGTACTTATTTATTGTATATTATTTACTGTTGCTTTATGCAGGTTAGTCCTCTCTTTAATTTTATCATTAGCTCCTTGAGGGCTAAACAGTGCTGAATCTTTCCACTCTGCCTCCAATGCCTCCTGGCAACAGCACTGAAAATTCGGCATTGACCGAGCTCCTTCCATTTGCAAACAAACCCAGAGGGGCCAGGTTCAACAGAGCTCTGTCCTCCTGGAGTTTACATTGGAATAGGTAGAAAGCTCTACTGCTGTCTACTGTGAAGGTATAGACACAGGGTTTTTTTTTGTTTTGTTTTGTTGTTGTTGTTGTTTCAAATGCAAGTAACAAGGAGATTAATTCACCTAAAAGCATCTAAAAAAAACCCAAAAACCTACTGGAAGTGTGGCCCAAGGACCAGTGCTGGTTTCATATGAAATAAATTCAGAGTAGGCATTTAGAAACTTTTATATCAATTCACAAAGTAAAAATTATGTGCTGAGTCTCATAAAAAAATTACAACTTGTGCTTTATAGGTCTGTGAACAGTGTGGAAATTTAAAAAAAAGAAGAAGAAGAAGAAGAAGAAGAAAGAAGGAGAAGGAGAAGGAGAGAGAGAGAGAGAGAGAGAGAATGGCCTTTCCTCACCAAGAATTTGAGACTCATTTAGATGAACAAGCCTTGACCTGGGGCTGGCAGAGGGGGAGGATTTCCACCGCCAGATACATGGAAGCCGGTGGAGCCAGGATGATCAGCACCATCAACTGAGCGGAGAGGGTGCAGGTAAGGAGTGAGGAAGCACCAACCAGTGAAGAGAGCAGACAGGGGACTCTCCTGTCTGTGGGAGGAGTGCGGGAACCCAGAATTAGTCAGTGAGAGCCAAAGGTGGGGAGATTTCATTTCAAGCTGTAGAGTGTGGACCTTATTGTGTCAGCAATGGAGAGCTATGGAAAGTTTTTGACTGGAAAGTACCATAACAGAGTCTGCCCGTGGGTAGAGAACTCTCAGTAGCTACTTGCTAACTGAACTGTTGTGTATATGGCTCCAGTGACTGTAAACTCAAATGCCTACCCAGGCCTGAAAGGTCCTCTAAACAGGAAGGCTTGCAGATATAGCTGACACTTGTCTCATCTAACGAGGCACCTATTCTCCAGAGCTAGTCTACCATTTTCTTTTGGAAATCCACAGCCCATGACCCAGACAGCCAATCTTTCAAGAGGGAACGAAATGCCAGATTTATCTGCTAATTCCTAAATTTTATTCTTTTAACGTTTATTTATTTTGAGAGACAGAGCACAACTAGGGGAGGGGCAGAGAGAGAGGAAGAGAGAGAATCCCAAGCAGTGTCCATGCTCAGCACGAAGCCCAACATGGGGCTCTTTCCTACAACCACGAGATCATGAGCTGAGCCAAAATCAAGAGTCGGATATTGAACCAACTGAGCCACCCAGGCACCCTGGTAACTCCTAAATTTTAAATGTTAGGCCTAATTCAAACACTTGTTAATAGGCACTATTAAGGCCAAAAAGTCAGGTCTGAAAGATGGATGGATCTGTTGCCCAGTCCTGCAATGTGCACAGCTGCTTTAGCATATAAGAAAGAGGGTTGTTAGATTTGTTAAAGTGATCAACTGCTCTTCATGTACATTTTGGTTCCCAAAGCTTAAAAAGGTTATTTTTAATTCTCATAACATGATGTCTATACTGTCCAGTGGTCCTCTGTCATCAACAATGATTGCTGGCATTACTGATAACTGCCGACGTGTGCCGATGCAGCCAAACCTGATGCATCCCTTAAGTTCCTTCTCATGTGCTGTGGCAGTAAAAATTACATGCAATTACAGACACCCTTTATAGTTCCTGTCAGTACTGCCATCACTAAGGAGTAGGGCTGTGTTTGAGACTTTTTAGTATCTTTATCTCTTAAAACCAGAGCACTTATAATCCCTGGACTGAAACTGGACAGCCCCCCACCCAGCCTCCAGTAAAATAGCCTTGCATTCTGCCCAGGGCTTTTTGCTACTCCCTGTTCTCAGGGGATCTTTGTTCCACTAAGGTTGGCTGGGCCTGATTTTAGCCAAGGTAAAAGCAATGTCAGCATGAAGCTGGCAGCCCCATTAGGGATGCTTCCAAATGAGGGGGACCTTGAAAAGGGACTAGTTTTTATTCCAACAGGTTTCAGAAAAGAAACAAACAAACAAACAAACAAAAAAAACAGACTACCAGTAAATTTTAAATGGGTTTGTTAGAACTGGAGGCAGGGAGTAGGGAGGGGTAAAGAGGAGAAAGAGTAAAAAGAACCAATAAAAAGTCTTTTCCCAGCAATTCTTTCCACAGCCTGACTGAAGAATATACATCCTTTTGATTAAAACACAGCTTTTATGCCCTTCTCCGACAGGCTGCCAAAAACTGGCTTGAGGTGAGTTCTGCTATTTTAAGGTGGAATTGTTTGCATTTGACTTGAAATATCTCATGATTCCACAGTTGGCTTTCCACATGGCCTCAGAGGGAAGCAGCAAGCTAAACCTGGAGAGACTGTCTGGAGGAAGTGACCTCCAGGCCCTCAGGGAACATTTTTTAAAGAACCAAAAAAAAAAAAACAAAAAAAAAGTCCAAATGACCATATTTTCAGTTTTTAGCATTCTCTGTGCTACTTTTCACTATTCCAAGAAACTTGAATTAGACTTGAGAGGGTTAAATGTTTGCAGACATTCACATCGTAAACTTCCACAGTAGTATAAAAATCACTACCGTTTCAGATTTATTTGGTTTAGGTGAACTTTTTTTTCACTCATTTCTCTTATAAATGTATCCATTCAGAAATCCATGTAACTGCTCAGAATTTGAATTGCCTCCAAAGAAGGATAAACGTCTGGATTGCTGGCTGACATTTTGTTGCTGTTGTTGTTAGCTTGGGCATTTTTATATTTTTCCAGTAAAATGTCTTGGTCTTTTAGCCTAGAAAGTCATTGGGTCTGAGTTTGAAAAACAAATCACCGTGCACATGCACAAATGTGGCTGCACTGGGCCGTTAAGCATGAAATATGGCTCCCTTTCTCTTCTCCGCCATTCTAGAATGCGTGCTTCATTCTCTACTGTCTGCGTTAGCTGAGCTGATCTGCTCTCAGTCAGCATATGCTTTGCGCACTAGAATTTCCTGAACTTAGTACTAGTGTTTTTTACCCAACCCATTTTATAATTTCTGATTGTCAGTCTCAAGCTCTTTAAAAATTGTTATCAATTACTGTTTATCTTTGTGGGTCTAGAGTTTGAGGTATTTAATAGGATTACCTTCGAACAAGACTACTTCTCACAAGTATGAAACAAGAATTTTAAGTTATTTTCTCCTGCTCTTCTGAATTCCATGTTAAAAAAATAAAATCATAAATTGAAATGCCTCTATCATTGTTAATTTCTTAAAGCTATAGAGTAAAATGTCACATAGAATAGATATGAAATTAAATAGTGTGCCTCTCCCTACCCAGATGTTTTTGCCTTTCCCATTTTCTTCAGTCTCTCGGTCTCTTCTGTCCTGTTCTAGAATGCTTAAAATTTTAACTGAATAGTTTGCATTTTTAAGTTATTTATTTATTTTTAAGTAATCTCTACATCCAAATGTGTGACCCTAAGATCAAGAGTTGTATGCTCTTTCAACTGAGCCAGATGCCCCTAGTTTGCATTTTAACATAAGCAGTGGAAAGCCTCCATGTAACTGCTCAGAACACACTAGTAGAAATCACAGAGTTTGTGGGGACAGTTCTATAAAACGTTGCTCTGGGGCAATGGAATAATTTACTTCTTTTAAAAGACTGAATCAAGTCCTTTGGACTCCCAGAAGGGTACAGTCTACCTCAGCTAAAAGATGTGATAAGAGAGTCACTGATGGCTTTAGGCACAGACTTTTCTGTGTCAGTGTCTGGAAAGGGTCACTCCAGGCCCAGGTGTGGTCTCAGCTTCAATATGTCAGTGGCTCTTCAACTTTCTATGTCAGGTTCCCTTTGAGAATTAAAAAAAAAAAAAAAAAAAAAAGCCATGAGCTTTATTCTTATGTGATTATACATATGCCCATGTCACCCCACAAAAGTCCTTTCCTAGATCCCACTGCCCAATTTTTAAACTTGTCCAGAGATGATGCATCTCTGGTGTCAGATTCATGCAAAGAAAATCCAGGGTCTGATTTAGTAAACCAAATTGCCTATTTATTTAGATCTAGAGACAGGGCTTAGTTCAACTGTCTGCACATTCCCTTCTGGTAGGTAGAACTATACAGATATTAAATTACAGATCAGAAGGCTTCCTGGTGATTTTAGAAATGGAACAAAGAAGATAGATGTTATCATGCCACAGCAGCCTGATCAATTTCCCTTTTTCATTCTTGGGACAGTTGTGTCTACCAACCTTACAGTCCCCTGTCCCCTAGTTACTATTCATTAAAATTTCAATATAGAAAAGGGAGAGAGCTCAGAAAATTCAAGTCTGTCTGTCTCCCATACAGTACTACTTTGGCCAAACAAGTTAAATACAACTGAGGCAATATAGATCACAGTTACTTCAATCATTTCTTCTTCAAGATATATTCTTATTAGGATCTTTGTGCCTTGAAGAATGGAGAAAGATTTTCTTTTATTAGTAATGATTATACAAACCACTTCTTCTGCAGGTGGCTTTAAGTTGATTATTTCTATTACATGTCAAACAGGGAATTTAATCTGACTTTATCTCCAAGTCCTGTGAGCCCATCATAAGGGGGAATTATCAGCTACCATGATTCAAATGTAGAGTCAACTCTATCATTTATTTGCAGTAACATAGGGCAACCATGGCAGAGATCATGTGAAACAGTTGCTTAAATGCAAGCATGATATTTTCCAAAAATATTTGCCTCCTTGAGTTTTTCTTAGATTATTATTTCATTGTGTTTACCTTTCTCAAGCCACACAATGGAGCTCAGAAACACATTGAAAGAAAATAGAAAGATAGAAAGAATATAATATTCTTTCCTCAGTGCTTCACCAACAAGTAGTATTCTCTCTCTCTCCCCCTTACCTCCCTTCCCATTTCTGTTCTTTCTTCTCCCCCTCTCTCAATAAATTCCATTCAAAACTAGGAATAAAGAAATAATTCTTCAGCATATCAGCTACCACAGAAGAATTCTCAGTCTCTGTTGGAAAATCTCAAATGTTTCTCCTAAATTAAGCTAATGAAAGTTTGCACAGTGATTTAAAAAAAAAAAAAGGCTGGTCTCATACTCTTTCCCTAGTGAGACATCAGCTGAAGACATGGAAGCTTCCCAAAGTGCTTGTAACAGAATGGCTGGCAAATACATGGACTGTGGCCAAGGAGGCAAAGGCCAAAGCTGAACCAGAGAAGTAGTTACGAAACAGGTTATCAGAGCGGTAGAGCCAAGGAGCAGACTGTGAGATGGAGGCAAACAGAAGTCAGGGCATAAACTAAAGTCAGAGCAGGTAGAGAGAGGACAGGAAGATGTCTGGAGACAGACAATGATGAGGTAATCTTTTTAGGAGAGTGACAATGGGGAGAACGAAGTTAAACTACAGTTCACAACAGCAAATGGGCAACACTGCAACGATAGCTGTGTGAGGGCAGCAACAGGTCAAGCAAAACACTGCAATGGGATCCAGGTGTTCACGGGAACCCATCATAGTTTTCCCTCCACAGGATTAAGTGTAAAGATGCCATCTGGCTCTTTTCTCAACCAGTTGCTTCAGTTAAGACATCATGAAAATCAGCCCAAGATACTCCCAGGGATAGTCATTATCCTCAAGCCTCCTGACAAGTTAGATTTCCTTGGAACAAATGAATAGGAAATAAGATGTAAGAGAGTCCAGATTCACAAAAGCTTCACCTAGGTTTGGCCAGACTCCTGGGTGGTATAATCTTCCAGGATTCTGATTTGCTCTTCTTTCCTTTGAAATTAAATCGATGCCTCCAACAGATCCTTCCATTTCCCAAACATGTTAAAGTGTGCCAAGAGTTTAATTTATATTTTGGACTAAATGGTATCACTTAATGCTCTTTAGTAAATACTGATTAAGTATATGTTCAGGAGAAGATTTGCATTTATACAATACCAGTGAAAAACTTCTCCTGAAGATGTACAAAAATTCTAAAAGAAATATTTTCTGGGGCACCTGGGTGGCTCAGTTGGTTGAGTGACCGACTTTGGCTCAGGTCATGATCTCACAGTTTGTGAGTTCGAGCCCCGCGTTGGGTTCTGTGCTGACAGCTCAGAGCCTGGAGCCTGCTTCGGATTCTATGTCTCTCCATCTCTCTGCCCCTCCCCCACTCATGCTCTGTCTCTCTCTGTCCCAGAAATAAACACTAAAAAATTTTAAAAGAAATATTTTCCATTAAATGAGGCTATGGTCCTTATTTTTGTGGAGGCAGAGTTAAATGCTTCTTCACCAAAACTCCACAGTAATCCAGGGGCCATGCTTGCCCTATTACAACACTGAGACACTACTAGCTCAACACTAAGAGATCTAAGTCATAAAATTTCCCCACCAAATGCTATGTAGAAAATGTTTTCAGCTTTTCATTTAATGGCCCTAAAGAGAACTAATGCAGTAATTGCATTAATAAGTGTGTGAAGAACTTGAATAATTTTAACAGTTGTGGCACACAAACTACGTTGAAACTATAAGTTAGGTATTTCTGGAACTCTGAATCAGTAGCACAATTTGAGAGAAGAGCCACCCTTTCACCTTTTTTCTTTTGCAAATCTAAGGATTCAAACACAACGTTGAACTCATAGCTGGCAACACCCATTTCTTTTAAGGAACTAAGTAGTTGCTATTGCTGACCCACAATTTTCAATAAAAGCAATTACCTGTCTATAAACTGAAAATAGTTTAAGCAACAAATTTATCATTCCCTTTGAACAAAACAATATACTAAGTGCCATAGTAGACATAGAAGCATGAGGTGGTCTTTGCTGATTATTATATTTGTCCTTCATACCCCCAAATCCGTTCTCCACCTTTTCTTCCATGCTTTGCTCCTGGGGAGGTTGACCTCCATAGGCTGCATCCCTAGATCCCCTTCCCCTCTAGTTTTTAGTCGGTTTTGGCTAGTGGAAGGCCAGCAGGAGATCAAAGGGCTCCCTGAGCAGAGTCAGGGTCTTTATTTCCAAGCTCCCTCCCTACCTGGCCTAGGTTCAGGCAGTGGTTGTGATTCTTTAGGCTACAGCTGCTGTCCAGAGCTCATTTCTCTTCTGTGAGGCTCAAACTCTCACCAGGCCCCCACATAAGTAAAAGTCCCCTTCTCTTTCATACTTAGGGCTAGTAACTCTTGTTAGTCTCTAGATGTCTCATGACTCCTTGCTGACTCCCAAACTTCTATAAATGGGGCCTTCATTAAATTATTTCAGTCAAACCTTTTTGAGTACACTATCTGTCTTCACCTAACCCTGAATGGTAGGTAATTGCCCCTAGAACTTTTACAATTTGTGTTAGAGAACAAATGATGGGGGAACAGAGCTGATACCTTTACAGGGGATGGAAATGGTCCATATATTGATCCAGGTGGTAGTCACCTACCTAAGATTTGTGCACATCGCTGTGTACATGGGTAATCAATTAAGTGATATGATGCCATAAAATCCAAGTGTCAGGGGACTACTAAGGATAACAGGGCAGTAAGTATTTAGAGGAGGATGACAATCACAGGTGGGACAAGGTGGGAAAAGGCTTTAGAGAAGGAGAGGTTTGAGCTGGCACTAAAGGTCAGCACCTGGACCAGCAGGGACAAGTGACCAGTGCTGAGAGGAGACCTTCAGTGCATCCAGATGGGAAACAACATAGGACCCAATAAAACAGACATTGGCAGATATTTCTTTGACTTACAGCAAAAGATCACTTTACATATTTTTCACTTTTATTGGGACCCCATCCTCGAACAATCTAAGATAAACAGGTCAGTATGTCACCATTTCAAGTCAATTATTGGGAAGAAATAACTTTAATCATATGACCTATTCTTTTCTGTAAGATAGCAAAACAAAAAAATCTCCCATATCTGGAGCACCCCCTCCAGTTCCCATGGCATGACATCATCTCAGGTAATCTACTGGAGGTGAAATTTTGTAGTGCTCCTTCTTTATCCATGAGCCAGAGACCATCATTTATTTCCCACTTAATCAGCTCAGTTCTTGGAGCCTGCACTTTGCTAGGAAACCGTTTGGGAGAAAGTGAAGTATTCACTTGAAATATCTTGGTTCATTGAGCCAATGAAGAATCAGAAAAGATAGGAGCCTTAATTCTTTCACACTTTGTCATGCTTTACACAATGTTTATTTTAGGCGAGTCCAAATTAAAGAGGGTCTCTGGCACATGGGTGGGATATCATTGTTTCTGTTCCCTTCAAACATTGTTTAGGATATCCACGTACCAATATCGGGCACTACACATGGCTTCTGGGAGAGTTTGTCATATCCATCATGGAGAACTTTTTTATTATGGAAAAGAAAATGACAGGAAGACTGAACACCTGAGATGATGCAGTGATTGATAGAACTAAACTCAAAGTTTAGGCTAGTTTGTAGAACTAAGTAAAGGTTAGAGAAAAGTTGCTGACAGGGGGAAAAATGATATAAAATCAGGTACTTCTTGCATGCATTTTGAATGTAAATACACTCAGCACCCAAAGAAGTGCAGGGAAACCTAGCTATTTTAGACCATTCAGAACAAGGACAGCTGTATGTTCTCAAACATATGGCTCAACATTTATAAAGGGGCTGGGGACAGGAGACAAGAAACCCCTAAATGGCATATTTGAATTGGCCATTTTAAGATTCCTTAAAAATTCTGACATGCAAAATTGATTCCGTACTAACCAATGTATCAAATATTGGTCATTGGGAAACACTCTGTTAACTGATATTTGGATTAGAATATGTAGACAGAGGGTTCTTTCTACACACAAGCCAGTTCCATTTACCTGGTCTCATTTTGTCTGTCCCCATGCATGTGTTTGGGGGAAGGGGTCATGGCAAGGGATCAATCACTCTCCATATATGACATGGGTTCCCTCAAGGTAGCCAAGAACCTTTGGACTTACGTTTCTGATTTTCTCAGAAAAATTGTTTCTACTGGCAAAATGATTCTTGGAAGCCTGTAAGCAATAATATGTGCTCATTTCAAAGGGAAGATTTTATATTTTCCCTTTTAGCAATTAATACTTATTAATGGAAATCTGTTAGCAAGTATTTAATGAACTCTATCATGATCTCAGCGCTGTGCTAGGAGCTCTGAAAGAAAATAAAACATGATCCTTGACCTCAAAAAACTTACAGAATCTTTCACTGGAACAATACCAAGTCACATTAAATAAATCTAGTGAAGATACAAGAATATGTAGAAATATATTTCACAAAATATTCTAAATGGATCAGTTCTCCAGACCCTGCAACACCATGCCTATTTTTATTAAGGATTTCCCCTACGTATCTGGGAGTGGTTTGGTTTTGGAGATTTGTGGAAGCATTTCCTTTTACATTCCTACCACCCTGGCACAGAATTGTTGGATGCCAGCCTATTTCATATCCTCCTTCTTCCCTCTCTGATCTCTCCCTGATGCATGATTTACCCTCCCCTGGAGCTCCCACCATCTGGATCAGACTTTCTGCCTCCCTGGACCTAATTATTTCCCTGATTCTCTAGAATGATCTCTTCCCTTTTGCCTATGACTCAACCTTTTATTAGTGAACAATTACTTCTTTGTTTTTCTAATATTCTCTGTTCCATTTTCTTTACCTGTATTCTGCTAAGTGTACACTGACAGGTAAATAGAAAAGGATTTTCTGTTGCACACACATGCACACACACGGAATAAACCTTTTCTTAACCTCACTGGAGCCACCATGCAAGTAACACCAGCACCAGAGACTGGGGTTTGAAATGCCCCACCCAATGAAGGTGAACTACCATAAAATTTCAAGGCAAAAAAGGAAAAGGAAGGAAACATAAATAACAAGACAATTTGGCAATGAAGGACGCCAAAGTAGAAGAGAAATCCAAATATAGAATGTCAAATATTAAAGAACAAAAGAAAATAAGGATAAGGTACCAAGGAAGAGAAATATATTATCTCAAAAGGGGCTGACATTGAGATGCATTTTGTGATTTCTAGGTAGTAGACACAGACCCAACAAAGGAGAGGGTATCAAGAATTCTCCAATTAGAGTTAGTTATCCCTTGGTGCATCCTGTCACTCAATCTTTCTTTTGTCTCAGTGCCAATATCTACAAAACTATACATAATAAATCAAACTATGGTTAGAAGTATCTAACATAAGATAATCTAGGGTGTATCTAGGCTATTTGTGCTATGGTTGATATTGTGAGAAAAAGCCCAGAAAAAAAAAAAAAAGTGCAGAAAGGTTCAGTTACTATGGAGGGTGGGGAGGGGATATGGGGATATGAGAAAGTCTTTGCTTTTTTGACTCAGAGACTTCAAAGAAATACTCCCAAAGGGATGCCGATAGGAGATTAGAGCTGACAGGACACATTCTCAGAGTCCATTATGGATCTCCTCATTACCCGGAAGTAGTTAGGTTCTGGAGCTGTTTAGAAGTATTTCCTCTTACCTTCCTATAATCAGGCAGGTTCATTCTGAAAAACAACTTGCTGACAGAGACATGTGCTGGCTATGATAGAAGAACAATGATTGTTAATTAAGTGGAGAACCCAGTAACAAGAAATCATGAGTCCCTTGGTACCACAAACTTGCCCAACTACTTGCCTTGGCAATGCTTTTAGAACCTTGAGCCAGTTCTGCCTGTCACATCTCAGAGAGTTATTCTAATGGAAACAGAAGTTTGAGAAATTCTCCTGGAACAAATTGGCTACCATTTCCTAGAAAGAGTTGCAACATGCGGAATTATCATTTGAAAATTGATCAAATGTTTTTGAGCAATTCATCTAAAACATCTCCAATGAAAATGTGCCCACATTTTCATAGGTAAAAATAACAGGAAGAATACTTTTTATTGGTACAGCACTTTTCAGTTTGCATGAGACCCAAATATGTCCCCTCACTTGCTCCTCCTCTTCCTGCCGTCCCATCCCAGCAACCCTGTGAGGTGAGATTATCCTGAGCTTACATATGAAAAATCTGAGCCCAGATAAATTTACTTACTGGGACCCACATCATAAAGCTCTTCAGACAACCTAACCATAACTTAACCTCAGATTATCGGACTCCAAGTTCACTATTACTTCCTTTACTTTACTACTGCCTCAGAAGATGAAAATATATCAATTCATAGAAAATGAAATGAGTTAAGAAAAAAATTAAAAGTGAGATAATGGGCATTTGGTGCTTGCATATTGATTTATGATATTAAGATTAAACAGTGGGATATCACTAAAATGGGAGATTGGGAGACCTAGCCTCTGTCTCTCCACAAAGATCAGCAATTAGACAGTTATCCATGAACAAAAGAGCTCTAGGAGAGCTCAGGAGTCCACTCAAAAAACTTCAGCAACAGAATGGAACAAAAAAACCTGAGAATAACAACACAAAAAGGGCAGGAAGAGCAGATTCATTTGCTTGTCTCAGTGCATCCGCCTGGTTGGCACCGTTCAGCACCAAGAGGGAACTCTCTGAATGGAAAGAGTTCCCTCTCACTGGCAAAGGGAGAGTGGAGTGAGTGACCAACTTCCCTAGCCTCTCAGGGTGCTACACAAGACAGCAAAGCTGATAGGTATAGATATAGCTTGGAATAAGAAAGAAAAACAGGGGCTACAAATACCAGGCATAGGATGAGATAACAAGGAAGAGAATAATTAAATTCTCCAATCACGAAGTGTAGAGTGACTGAATGGATTTTTTTTTAAATCCCCCATTATACGTTTCCTGCAAGAGGCTCACTTCAGCCTTAAGGATACATATGGGTTCAAAGTGAAAGGATGAAGAAAAGATATTTCATGCACACAGAAAGCAAAAGAGAGCTATATCAGACAAAATAGACGAAGTCAAAAACTGCAACAAGAGCTAAAATCATTAAATAATGATAAAGGGGTCAATTTATCAAGATATTATAACAGCTGTAAATTATATATATATATATATATATATATATATATATATATATATATGCATAAGAGATATACACAGATGATTCCATTAAATAGCAGAATACCCATTTTCTCAAGCACACGTGGAACATTCTTCAGGATAAATAATATAATACAAGCCTTAGTAAATAGAAGAAAACTGAAATCATATTAGGTATCTTTTCTGACCACAATTATATAAAACTAGAAATCAATAATAGGAAGAAAGCTGGAAAATTACAAACATATGGAAATTAAACAACACATTCTTGAACAACTAATGGGTGAAAGAAGAAATCCAAAGGGAAATAAAGAAAATACATTGACACAAATAAAAATAAAAACATAATATATCCAAACTTATGAGATGTGGCAAAAGCAGTTCTAAGAGGGAAGTTTATAGCAATAAACGCCTACTCTTAAAAAAGAAAATTCAAATAACCAACCAAAGTTTACACCTCAAAGAACTACAAAAAGAAGAATAAACTAAGTCTAAATGTAGAAGGAACAGAATAACAAAGATCAGAGCAAAAATATATAAAATAGAGAATAGAAAAACAATAGAAAAGATCACCAGCAACTGGATGATAATTATGTAAAGTGAAGGATATGTTAACTAACCTTATTGTGATAAACATTCCACAGTATAAAAAAAGGGGGTGGGGGGCACCTGGTGGTTCAGTAGGTTGAGCATTGGACTTCAGCTCAGGTCATGATCTCACAGCTTGTGAGTTCGAGCCCTGCATCGGGCTCTGTGCTGACAGCTCAGAGCCTGGAGCCTGCTTCAGATTCTGTGTCTCCCTTTCTCTCTGCTCCTCTCCTGGTTGAACTCAGTCTGTCTCTTTCTCTCTCATAAATAAATAAACGTGTGTGTGTGTGTGTGTACCAACCCATCATATTGTATACCTAAAACTTACACAATCTTACAGGTTAATTATATGTCGATAAAGTTGGGAGAAAAAAGAATAAGCTGACCGATTTCCTCAAAATAATGATGACTGCAGGTTTCTAAACATATGCTTGGTTTCCTGAAAGGATTGACTAATTCCACTAAAAAGTCTCCTGAGCAAGTATTTCATAAACATTTTAGTCACTTGGAGCTCACTGGTTAAACTAAACTCTCATCACACTACCCAATGGATAAAAATATTGTGAAAATAGAACTGGATAAGAGGAGGAAAATATAACCATAGATAAACACCAAATTCTAACAGGGGTATCTCTGGAAGGTGTGATTGTAGGATTCTTTAGTTGGACTTTTCTGAATTTTTCAAATGTCCTACAACATGCCAACATTGCTTCTGTAATTAGGAAGAAAGTTAGAAATTTTTATTATAAGAACAATGCCACAGTGGATGATCAATGACATATAAAATTACCATTAAGATTAAAAAGACATCACATAAATTAGTAATAAAAGAAACCAGCCTGAGACACCTCTTGAAAATCATTAGTGACCCTCGCTCTCCAAATCATTCTAGAGACGACCATTCTAGAGGATTCTGAGAAAATGGTAGCATATATGTAATCCCTTCCACCCCCCAAATGCAAACTACAGTTGAATTTGAACAGATTTTTTTCAATCTTTCTATGTTGGTTTATTCATTTAAACTTGGCATTTTAGAAGCATATTCATTTGAGACAGAAATGTAAGTAGTGCTTCCTACTGTTAGGGTTTCATCACAGGTACATCATGTGTCGGGAGGCATGGAAATCTTCTCTAGGGTGGCAAATATTGCAGGCACAAAGAGGTATGGTGGGCTTATGCAGAAAATAAACAGAAATTATTATAGGCTTTACCCAAATGAAAGATGTTTCCAGAGCCTTGCTTTATGTCCACCTCTCCAATCAGAGCTACACACAGCCTGCCCATCTGCCATCTTCCTTTCTTCTTCCTCCCATCTTTCCCACCACCGTTTATTCTTCTGTCCTTAGGTTCCAATCTGTTTCAGTGTCAAGGATCCTAAATGAGGATTTATTGTGTCACTTTAAAGTGTACTTAAGAACACTGTAAGAACCTATGGTGCTAAAACATGAAATGTAGGAGAGCTGACTTATATGCATAAAATAGATCCCTTCCCTCAGAAGAGGGACTGGTTTAAAATTTAAAAGAAAAAAAAAAAACCACCTTAATCAGCAGAATAGCTTCCAACATAACTGCATTCTGAAAGTCAGACTAGAGAAAACAAGTTGGATGCTTACTTACCAGCCCTTGCCAACAACGGTATCTGAGACCAAAAAGAATACAACTTTTTGTTTTGTTTTCAGCCAACTTTGTAATAACTACTTGAAATGGGTTTTGCAATACACTCTCTGCTTCTGCATTCAGTCCTTACCTCATTCTTCCCTCATCCTGGCTTCTAACAGTTGAAGTCTCTCACATTGGATTATTATTGGCAACTCTTCCTGTGATTCATTAGTTGAATCCTATTTCCCATAATACAGATTGTTTCACATCTCTGTAGAACAGATAAGCTTGAGTCTGTCCTAGGACACTCAAGTAATACAACAGAACGATACTGGAGGAAAGTAAATGTTTCTAGCACTACATGATGATATCTTTGTCAGGGTCAAGTTTCTAAGTGAGAAAATTAAGCTAGGCTCTGAGCCCCATGAAGAGGGACTCCTCCCTTCTCTCCCCATCACCAATACCTAACATAAGCCTGGTGCCTGGCACCTGAAAGGTGACAATGGCACTTAAACTGAGTTGAAATAGTTCAGTGATATCTTTAGGTTTCATAAGGCTATAGTATCATTAAAACCTGGGTTTCAAATAGGCTAGCATGTTCAGGAAACCCTGTATGATTCGTGCCCATCTGCAGTGTTAAACAGACCACTGCACTGACCGAGAGAGAGAGAGAGAGAGAGAGAGAGAGAGATCAGTGCGAAACGGAGCTGCCTATGCAAAGCTGATCAAGCTGGCACTCTCCACAACTGGGTGTGAAATCTGGTGAGACTTGGCAGTCAGTCCCAGCCAAGGGGGAATGAAACCACTCTATCTTTGAGGACAGGCTTTCTGGAGAGGCCTGCTCTCAAAATCTCAAAGCTGTGACAAGTCACCACAAATCTGTCCTTTGCAAAACAGACTGCAAAGTGAAGCAAGGCATAAAAGGAAAGACTCCCCAACTTATGCATGGAAAAACTGCCATGGCATATCATTTGAGGAGCCAGAGTTTGTACCTCATTACTAAAGAAGTCCAGCCTCATCCTCGGTTCACCAAAGCCTACTACGAGGCAAAATAAGGGTGTCTGAGTAGGTAGGTAGGAGCCTATTTAAAAATATGTGTAAAACTGGAGTTATTCCATGATCTCAACGTCCAGCTGGGATCATTTTAAACGTTCCCTGCCTCTATAGAGACAAAAACTCTACCCTGTAAGTGCTCAGGGTCAAGAGAGGTGCTGGGGAGAATATTAACACCTTTTAAAGGTGGGGACAGAGTGGCCAAAAAGGAGGTTTTTCCCTTGGGGTTCAGTTATCCCAAGATGGCCCCACCCTGCTGTGTTCTAAAGGCTCTCACATATTCAGAAGTCTTTTTCATACAGTAGCTTCAGAAAGATTTTTGTTTGTTTGTTTTTTCTTTTTTTTCCTTTTTTCCATTTTGGAGCTCTTTTTTGCCTGGTCTGGCAAATAAAGTCATCCTTCATCATTCTAATGTGTAAAACATTTCCAGCCAAAATGCAATTCAGTTGCACCAGAGCAGAGGCACCAGCACAATATTCCCAAGTCAGTAGGAAAATAGAGGGGTAAGCATGAGAAACCCATTCTGAAAAGCAGATGCAGAATGGAGTCCCCTCCCCCACTCTGTGACGAGGTAAGAGAAACCGAGGAAAACCTAAGAAAAAAAACAATGCAGGAAAAAAAGGACATTCAAAAGCCCCGGGAAGAATTGTCAAGTGTTGGAGTAGCCTCAGAGAGCATAGCAACGAGTGGCAATTCAAGAGAAAACCTTTAAGGAAGCAGACGATGCTAGAAGACAACAGGAAATAGACTGTGGTTTTTGAAGGTCAGCTGAGAGCTAAATGTGACCCTTGACAAAGGAGGCCAGTTCTCTACAGGGGAAGCTAAGGGAATGTCTGGCTGGAAGCATCAGGCTGGGTCCCAGAGTTTCTTGTCAATATTTGATCTGAGAGTTACCTCAGAGAAGGCCTTGCTTCCACAAAGCCAGTCCCATAAACCAAAGGTGCACACCAGGCTGCCTGGGTCTGAAAGACCTGTGGATGCACGGATCCTATCCCAGCCCTGCCCGCCTGTGTTTTTAATGGACTCCTCAAAGGCGTAAAATGGCCGGGCTCCAGCCATGAGGCATGAGGCTGAAGAGCAGCTTTTTTGTCTTCACATAAACCAAACCTCTATTTCCCGTGAAGCCAGAGAGATCATTATGGGGAAAACAAAACCACATTTTGGGGTCATCGGTCCAGCCCTGCAGCTTCTCGACAGAAATCAATGCAGTGAGTCAAAAGACTTGTCTGGATATGTCTCGGTCTAAGGTGGCAAGATTCTACCTGGAGTGCTCAGCAATGTCTGGAGTGTTTCTAGAAGCCATCCACTAAAAAGGCAAAGCCGGGGCGCCTGGGTGGCTCAGTCGGTTGAGCGGCCGACTTCGGCTCAGGTCATGATCTCACGGTCCGTGAGTTCGAGCCCCGCGTCGGGCTCTGTGCTGACCGCTCAGAGCCTGGAGCCTGTTTCCGATTCTGTGTCTCCCTCTCTCTCTGACCCTCCCTCGTTCATGCTCTGTCTCTCTCTGTCTCAAAAATAAATAAACGTTAAAAAAAAAAATTTTAAAAAGGCAAAGCCACTGCCCAAATTCATATGTAGGTTTTCATAGAGTTCATTCTCCCCGGGCTGCCAGGTTCAAAATGTGTTGGGTAAGCCTCAGTCCCGATTCAGATTTGCTTAGCCAGTACGGAATCCTGCTGAATCGCAACCCTCTACAGCCAAGTGCCGGGAAAACTGCTTAAATTATGATCCTCATGTCTCCTGTCAGAACACAAATGGATAAAGTCTTCTCCCACTTCTTGAGAAGAAACCAGGGGCTGCGATCGCTGGGAGCACACTAGAACGCTGCAAGCCACAAATGTCTAAATTACCCAGCCAGGTGAGTCCATCCAGTTCTAATCTGAAAGGTGCCCTGAAGCAATGCAGACATGCAAAGCAGATTTACGCTGACACACTTAGCAGCTCAGAAAGCCCGTGGGAGTAAAACTAATGGATATGCATGGCAGTTGTGTGTGTGTGTGTGTGTGTGTGTGTGTGTGTGTGTGTGTAGGCAGAAGGAGGTGTGGCTTTTGATACAATCTTGCTCCTCTGGTATGGAACATTTACACCTCTGGTTCTCATTTGCAAGAAGGAAAAAAAAAAAAGCAAAGGAATAAACAGAAAATATGCTTTTGGTTGCTTCTGCCAACATCGGAGCAAACCTTTACGGAGCTTCTAGGCAATAGAACTTGGCACTGTGGTTTACAAGTTGGTACAAAATTCTTGGTGCCAAAAGCTCAGGGACAATATGCCTATGACTCTGCAGGAAGACTCTGGCAAAAAGCCCACTCCCTTGCAAAAGGGTCTTCCGTAATGCCTTTGCCATGGAAATCCAATGTGGTTCCACAGTACTGGGGACCCGCATCATTTCCTGGCGGGACACCTTGCCTAGTGCGGTATGTATATAGCCAAGCACATATGCTTTTGAGGGTGCACTCAAACTCTATCTGATTCTCCCGGTTAACCATGTTTGGGCAGTCAGGAGGTGCCAGGACAAACTCAGCATGGTTTTGAGACAAGGAGAATGTTCTCTTCTTGGAAGGCCTTCAGCAGTTCATATACTGGACAAAGCCACCCTGAGAGCACCAAGGCCTGAGTCCGAGCCTATGGCCCATGGGAGTGAGTAGGCCCCCCGTATGTCAGGAAGACTTCACTGCAGTCTCCCTCAGCAAGTGAATTGTTCCAACTTCCATCTCGTGCACATTATTAATCCTGGACAGCAAGTCTGTCCCACCTCTAGGAGACGATGATTGTTGGTTTGAGAGCCAAGAGGAGGGACAGGAGAGAGAAAACTTTGGGATGGTACAGGGATTTTCATAAGGACACATAAATAGCTGAGAAAACACTCCAAATTGGAGCCGCAGTCATGACTGGTCTTAATCTTTAGAGATATGGACAAAGTCATCCCTCCTCCAACAACTCATTGACATGATATGGGGGGACAGTCTCAAGTTTCCACAGGAGAAACTATACTCTGATTCCACTAACCTCAAGGAACTTACAATCATAATCCTTGTTGAGGCGTGCTGCATTTCACAAAATGCTGCTGCATATATCAATAAAGAGACCAATAAAAGGAGCATAAACCGAGAATAAAGGAGATCACCAGTTGCTATATAATAATACATTGAATGAATAAGACCAAGCAAACACTGGGATAGCACAGGAGAGAACTGCTGATGGCCAGAATGGGTGCCGAAGGAATGGGTGCCGAAGGGCAGAGGAGGTCTGAAAGATGAAGAAGTGAGAAAACCACATATATTCTCTTACCAGAGAATATAAGCATCTTTTTTTTTTTTTTTTTTTTTTTGGCAGATAACAAACTATACTTTGAACTTTCTATGTTCCACGTAACATGCCAGGTACTGGATTTTTACCAATAAAAAAAGTCTCTGCACTTGCAGTGGACAAGATGGACAATGTGTAAGTAAATGAATAAATAAGCAAGATAATTAGGTAATGCAGTAAGTGCTTGAAGGAAGCCAACTGATAATGTGATGGATTTTGTTTTTAGGTCTCTACTGTGTGACTCTGCACACAGCAAGTGCTCAGTTAATTTAAATGTGTGGTAACACAAGACTACACAATACCTCAGAATAACACATCTAATGACAAGTTCACCAACTCTTCTGCAAGTAGGATCCACCAAATGTAAATTGACTTTAGCCAGCTGGCGACCCTCAAGATAGCAATGGCACACTTCCTCACTCAGTGTTCCCCATCAGCCTGAGCCAAACACACAATCAAATTAGAACAAAATAATGAGGGCAGAGGAGTCAAATGGTGTACAAAAAATGAATAAAACATTTGTATGTTACCGTTGAGGCAAAATTATAATTTAAATGGAAAATTCCTAATATATTATTTAGTCATGACTTTGAAAGCGCATAAAAGGATGTTGAAAAGACAAAGACCGGCTTTCTGAGATTAGGATGCAACTTCCTGAAAAATGAGATAATCTAAGTGAAATGATAGTCATATAATTAGATATATAGTACCAAAAACAAGTTTGATTGATCCCTTGTCACTTACTGGTTAAGTACGACCATCTGATCTACATTGTAAGTCACAGTTTTAGTCTTAGGCACATTGTGCCACAGTCAGATATCTAGATCCTATTCCCACAGCATTAGCCCTTTGAAGACAATAGCTAGAGGTAGGGGACTGCTGTGATAAACAGGGGTCAAAGGGAGGCAAGATGTGTTCACAGTTTAACAGTATGTGCTTTTCCCGGGGTGCCTGGGTGGCTCAGTCAGTTAAGTGTCTGCCTTCAGTTCAGGTCATGATCTCATGTTCTGTGAGTTGGAGCCCCACATCGGTCTGGGCTCTCTGCTGTCAGCACACCTGCTTCAGATCTTCTGTCCCCCTCTCTGTGCCCCTGCTCCACTCACACACACTCTATCTCTTAAAAAGAAATAAACTTTTTAAAAATGTTAAAAAAAAGGGGGGGGGGGCACCTGGACGGCTCAGTCGATTGAGCATCCGACTTATGCTCGGGTCACATCTTACGGTTCGTGGGGTCAAGCCCCACATCAGGCTCTGTGCTGAAAGCTCAGAGCCTGGAGTCTGCTTCGGATTCTGTATCTCCCTTTCTTTTTGCCTCACTCCCACTCACATTCTCTCTCTCTCTCTCTCTCTCTCAAAAATAAAATAAACATCAAAAAACATTTTTAAATAGGATATGCTTTTCCCTTCTGCATTTCATGTAGATGATCCTCTCTCCAGGCTGAGTGAGGCTGCCTTCCACAGCAGTGACAGGAAGATTATTACAAAAGGAAAGTAAAGAGAAAAAACAAGATAATATTCTGCTTCTGATGTTCAAAATAGGATTTTTCATCAAGGCCATAGGCTTGAGAGCAGGATATGTCAAGAAAGAGCATATTCTATAATTTTGTAGAATATCAAAAAGCAAGCCTGCAGAACTCAATCATATGGTATCTTCTATATTCAGAACATATAATCCTTTGATCTACTGACAACGAGGCCCCGAGCTCAGTATGACACAGAGGGGAAAAATTCCTGAACCCTTTTCCTTCTCTCCTGTAAGATTTTAGGAGGGCTTTCTTCTCCCTTGCTGGCTAAATGGAGATGATACAGTAGAGAACTCCAAGAAAACCCTATGGCAGTGCTACCTAACAGAACTTTCTGTGACAATGACACGTCTAATATTTGTGTTGTCCAATATGGTAATCTCTCGACATATTTGGCTCTCAAGCACTTGAGATATAGGTAGTATAACCAAATTTTTTTTAATTTTTTTTTTTACATTTATTTTTGAGAAACAGAGTGAGACAAAGCGTGAGTGGGGGAGGGGCAGAGAGAGAAGGAGACACAGAATCTGAAGCTGGCTCCAGGCTCTGAGCAAGCGGTCAGCACAGAGCCTGATGCGGGGCTCGAACCCACGAACTGTGAGATCATGACCTGAGCCAAAATTGGACGCTCAACCGACTGAGCCACCCAAGTGCCCCTAAATTTTATTATTTTATTTTAAATTAATTTAAATAGCCAAATGTGGCTAGCAGTTTACCATATTGGATGGCACAATCTTAGGGGATGATGAAGGCCCATAATGGAAGAGGTCTAGATATGACCCAGCAGAACATCATCATGTTCCTCAGACTGTGATGTGAATAAGAGACAAACATTTATTGTTCTAAGATCTGGGAAGCTGTTATAATAGGTAGTGTTAATAACCCTAAATAATACTGATAGGTTCTCTTACTCAACCTTTTTATAGATGATAAAACTGGGGTACAAAGGAATTAATAAACTTGCCCAAGGTCACCTGACTACTAAGTCATAGAACTAAGATAGAGCCAGGTAGTCTGACTAGAAAGTGCTCACCCATGCTCTTAGAATCTCTGCGACACCGCAGTCCCACCACATATATGCAAGTAAAAGAAAGGGAATAGTTTGTGGTCCAGACATCATTGCTTTACATTAAAAGTTTACATTTGTAGGGTGCCTGGGTAGCTCAGTTGGTTAAGTGTCCGACTCTTGATCTCAGCTCAGGTGTTGATCTCAGGGTCATGAGTTCAAGCCCCACATTGGGCTGAGCGTGAAGTTTGCTTTAAAAAAAAGATTACATTTGTAAATTTGCTAAATTACATAATCGCTCTGCCATGTGAATCACAAGTAATCAAATCCTTAGACAGCCTTACCAATTACAAAGAGTGGGCATGCACA
This sequence comes from Panthera leo, assembly GCF_018350215.1. NCBI lineage: Eukaryota > Metazoa > Chordata > Mammalia > Carnivora > Felidae > Panthera > Panthera leo. The sequence continues at coordinate 88,899,470 of NC_056687.1, forward strand.
TTTCTCACGCACACAAAACCTGCTGTCTGGTTTCTTTGGTAATGACAAGACACTCTGCCATAGGAACACAATGAAAATGAGTCAGTTGTGCCCAGACCGAAGGAACGAAGAGTTCTGTAAATATGAAACAGATGGGATTTCCGGAGCTGTTCTCACGCATTTTAGCAGTTTTCAAGTGAGCTAAGTTTTAAAAATCCATTGATTTTTCACCAGGTTCTGAATTGATTTGAACTCATAACAACTGTCCAAGCCTCTGAAATTGTCCCTGGCATTGTTCATTTGCACTATTGTTCAGACAAGAGATGTCCTCACCTCCCTTAGTGCTTGATGGTCTCCACAGGGGACACTAACTGAGAAATTCGACTTGAGGAAGACACTGTGACCTTAATATCTCTTTCCCCGGGGTTTCTCAAGTACTTGCATACTCCGTTTATAATATGATAATATGCTCTCATGTAGAGAGTGTTTATAAGCATCTTTATGAGCCTTCTCATAACAAAGGTAAAGATACTGTTTATCAAGCATCAACTTAAAAATTTTTTTTAATGTTTATTTATTAACATTAAATAGAGAGAGAGAGAGAGAATGCACACGTGTGTGTGAGCAGGGGAGGAGCAGAGAGAGTGGGAGACAGAGGATCTGAAGCAGTCTCTGTGCTGACAGCAGAGAGTCCATTATGGGGCTGGAACTCACGAACCGTGAGATTGTGACCTGAGCTGAAGTTGGATGCTCAACTGACTGAACCACCCAGGTGCCCCTCAAGCATCAACTTTTTAACAGGTAATCTATCTACATTGTCTTACAGAAATCTAATAAAAATGAGAAAATATTCTCCACATTCAGTATTAACAGCAAGTGCTTATATAGCCTTTGCAATGAACCAGGTTACTTTTCCAAGTAAATTAACATAGTCATTCAGTCATCACAAAAAATAAGTATGATAGTCATCATCCCTGTTTCAGGGGTTGGAAACTGAGGTAAAGGGAAGTTGAACAGTTGGCCTCATGTCACAGGACTAATAAGCAACAGAGTCAGACCTTCAAACCCAGGCATTCTGGCTCCAGAGACTACACCCTTAACCTCTTAGCTGCACTGTCTCTCAATTTACATCAGAAAACACTTGCTTAAAATTACAAAGCTAATACAAGATAGAGCTGAGTTCAAAATCCAGGTTCATCTGATTTCCAAATGCTAGCCTCCTCCCTCCCTGTTTTCCTAGTTTCCCCAGACATCCCTCATCCTCAGAATCACTCTCATAGCTGGCTCAAGGAGAAGCCTAAGCCCCAGCAGGCTCTCCTGGGACCTGGGTAACTGCAGAAACTGTACACTGAGGCACCGGTCATTCCCATGTGAGGAAACCTGGAAACCACTGCCCGGCCCCACAATGCTCCCTCCTTTAGACTCTGAGCTCTTCCATGGCAGGGTCTTGGACCACCATGGCATTGAAGGGCATGATGCAGTTTAGTCAGCTTCATGGAGAGCCAGGGACAGGAGTGGAGTTGGGAGTAGCACAGTCTCACGGCCTCTCACCACCTCCAGCCATGTGAGTGCAGAGAGGAGGATGTGTCTGGACTTGTATCATCTTCCTGCTGGAGCCACTTCTCCTGTTTCACTTTCCAGCCATAGGGCTGGTCTATTTCCTAGTTAGCCTCCTCCCTATTAACAGATGCTGGGAACTTGCAGCTGACTGGCCAGCTCCAGAGACCAGAAGTCAGTCCCTGCCAGGGTCTGAAAGGTCACAGGGGAGGTGTTGGTGGGGCCTCACAACAGACAGACACTGCTCGCTCTGGCTGCCACGACAGTAGGAGCGAAGGGGAGAAGGTGGCCACCCAACACAAGCCCACGGGAAGACTTAAATATTAAAATATATGTCTTGACTTAGCCACTGAATCTGCACCTGTGTTGATGTGAGTCCCGCCACCTCCAGCAACCTGCCTTCAGTTCCCTTTTATTACACTCTTCTTCTTCACCCTCCCAGGTTTGGTTTTTTGGTGTGTTTTGCCATAACCTGAGCACTGTCAGATCCCTGTGTGTGGAGAATATCTTAGCATGTGTATGTTGGGAACAACAGTGCTCACAGGGAACAAACGGATGAAGCCAAGTGAGAACATCAGAGGTGTCCAAGGACAAAGCATGCCAACAGGAAGTAGCATGGAAAAGCGATTTCGAAAAAAGCTGTTGACTCGGAATCAGGAAACCGAGCCCTTTAGAACTTACTCTTCCACTTAACAGCTCTGGGACCATGAGCAAGTCAAGAAAGTTTTCTCTGTGTGTATTCCCTCATCTCTAAAGAGTGGGTTGGATTATTCAACCACTTGGTTCCCTTCCAATTCTAATCTTTTATTTTTTAAAGGTAAATTCCAGTAAATATGAGGTACCGACAACAACTGAAAACTACCAATGCAGTGTAAATTTAAATAAGAGACAAGAAAACTTCAACTAAGAGCTCAGTAGGTCCTTCCCCAAAGTACGAATAACTACCGCGGAATATGACAGCCAGCCAGGCACCATCACGTCATCTGCCCTGAAGCACGGCAACTTCAGTCTTGGCCTCTGTGCATTCCCACCCACTCCCAGGACAGCATCTGACCTGGATTACAAGGGAGACTTGGAATTTGCAACCTTATTACCTAGTAATGTGGCTAACCATTTCCAGAAGTATAAATATCAAGCACAGCACGACAGGTCAGAGTTGAGTCAGCGGGAAGAGCTGCACAATAGCTGGTAGGACCACAGTAAGCTTTGACTGAGAAACCTGAAGCCTTCTGCCTACATCTCCCCTCCTCCAGGCCACGCATGGATACAGACAGAGCCTGCTCTCAGTTAACGTGCATCTGGGCACCGTAACAAAGAAGATTCAAACACCTGAAGAAATTGCCTAATTAAAAAAGGCCTAGCTCCTGAAAACACAGATTTGAGGAATTAGAAGGGAACTCAGCAGAGATTTAGGATCCCACACCTTTATTTCACAGGTGAGAAAGAGCCTCAAACACCCAGAAATATACATGTCACTAAGCCCTGAGATATGAATTATCAGTTATACTAAATCTGGAATCTTTTCTAATCCATGGTTTTGGTGCCATGTTGAAGCTATTTTTGTAACACACAGAGAAAAAGGAATTCCTGAATCACCACAACTGATTTCCCTCCTTATAAAACGTTTCCATGTTAAAAAAAAAAACAAAAAAAAACTCTTTTGGGCCTCACCACAAACAAGCAAAAGCCCTGCGAAGTAGGTATTAGAATTCTCCTTTAAAGATGAGAAGACAAAGGCTAGGAAATTATACAGCTATGAAATGACAGAGCTGGGATTTGAATGCAAGCCTTATGTTTCCATGCCCCAGATTCTTTCTGCCTACCCCACAGCTGCTACCACAAAAAGTGCGTAGCCCAGGTAACATAGCAAAGAACTCAAGAATCTGTAAAATGATAGACCAAGGTCACCATATGTCAGAACACACGATCTGGACAAACCAGTTTGCTATCAGCATGCATTCTGAGAGGAAGAACCAGTTGTGAAGTATTCTGAACATCACTCCTGTTATTACTGGCCATTGTGGTAGACTCACACATGGTAAACAAGGTGAATGAATACCTCCCCACTGGGTTTTAGTTCATCCTTCCAGGGGCAATATCTGAAATTCCTGCTACAACATTGCCCACTACCTGTTAAAATATGCTTTAAGCTCATAATAGTTATTGACATTATTACTCTTGAAGAAAGGGTCTGAAAGCCATGCTTTTGACAGGCAGGATAAAGAACCAAAGGTTCCTGGTAACAAAAGACGGGAGATAAGAGCTGACTAAGCAAGGAGAAGAGACAGGAAAGACCCAGAGTAGGAAGGTGGAGCTCCTAGGTAGGAGACTAATATTCACCTACTTCTTTTGCTAGGTCTTGCTGTTTGATGCTTGCTCATTATCTAATTTCACCCTCATAACAATCCTATGAAATTGATATCAACCCCATATTACAGATAAGTAAACTGAGTCTCAAAGTCAGTCTCTCCTATTTCACACTTTTGTCCCCAGCCAATCCTTCAATTTTCACTTCTTAAATTATTTTCTAAAGTAGTAATCCCACACACCACCCCAGTGTAATATGCTGGGTAAATTTAGAATGTCTTGCTCTGTAGGTTGGAGACAATGAGACTATAAGATATAGTCAAGGAGGACAAGTAAGGAGGACAAGGCAGGCATCCAGAGAACTATGTCTCATCCCGCTAATATTTTAAGTTTTTCTGAAGCTACTCAGAAGGGTAACTGTAAAACACAATGTTGTGTTGTCACTACTGGTGACCATGTCTATCTGAATTTTCATCCATATTGAAACTTTTCATATAGGGAATGAGGAGATATAATCCCATAGCAGTTTAAGCCTGGAGGCATGTGTTATATATAAAAGTGTGTGTGTATGTGTGTGTATGTGGGGGTGGGGGGGCATTGGGAGGGAGGGAGAGGAAGAGTTAGAAAAAGAAGAAAAAGAAGAGCAGGAGAAGTTGGCAAAGAAAAGAAACTACAGTGTTAACCGACCAAAAGGTTAACAACACACATCTCTGGGCAGGGAAATGAGTAATTTTGTTGTGGTGGTCTTCATTTTGTCATGGGTAAAGAGTGGAAAAAACGTATTGTGTGTGCAATTAAAAGGAGTTAAAAAAAAGCATTGGTTACAGCCAGCTTCTCACTGAAGAGAGAAATGGATGGGAAAAATAAGGTATTTTTAATAATACAGAGTCCTGGGGTCAGGGATGGGAGGTAAGGATCATGGTTTGATAACATGAGAAATGTTACAAACATTGTGCTTTGGAGTAGAAAATATGGGGCTCTTCTCCAGGGCTGATGAGCTATGAAGAGTTCTGGTTAGGTGTGATTACCCAAGCTGAGATAGAAAGGTAGATTTGTGCTAGAGAGAGAGAGAGAGAGAGAGAGAGAAAGAAAGGGAGGAAGGAAGGAAGGAAGGAAGGAAGGAAGGAAGGAAGGAAGGAAGAGAGGGGGGTGAGGGAGGGAGGAAACACCTTAAAACTTTTCCAAAAGCATCTACTTACTTTACTGTTTCATTCATTTTTAAACAATATCTTAATAAACTTAGAGATAGAAATGGCTTCAGATGTGAATAGGATTTTCTGAACACATCTTACTATGTAATCTATTAAGAGATTTTTATTAAGTACTGATTATTTGCTTAGCACTCTATGTCCTGATCTAATCATTCATGAAACATTTTCCTCAGAACTATTCAATTGATATGATGGGTAAGAGAGTACTTGGCACTCAACTCTTTTTTAATGTTTATTACTTTTGAGAGAGAGACAGAGCACAAGCGGGGAGGGGCAAGGAGAGGGGAGACACAGAATCTGAAGCAGCTCCAGGCTCTGTCAGCCTGAGGGAAGGCTCAAACCCACGAATGGTGAGATCATGACCTGAGCTGAAGTAGGATGCTTAACTGACTGAGTCACCCAGGCACCCCTACTTGGCACTCAACTCTTAAGAAGCACCACCGCATTCTATAAAAAGAGCCCCTCCAATGACAGGGAAGACCTGTTTTTCCTTCTTAAACTGCTGAGAAAACTAACCCACCAACTGCAACATGCAACGCAAAAGACAAATTAAAATTAAAATTAAATAAATAAATACAACAAAACAAAAACAAACACTATAATAAAGAGCTATAACATTTTCTCAGTTTCTTTACTTCCTACTGGTTTGTGCCAAGAGAGAGAAACGATTGACTGAATTCAGAGTATTTTATTAAATTAAAATTCCTTGGAACCAAAAAATTATTCTCTTGATTATGGTGTACATTACCATAAAAGATAAAGTCTAAGAGCCAGTTTCTAGTCCATAGCTGATTTAGAATCCAGAGGATTTTAAGAAAATAAAAGTTATCATTGAATGCTTTTCATTTCCCCGTGGTCACATATTTATAATGAGTTCAATTTGGGGCTCCATCTATTTTTTTTCAACATTGTACACCTGGGAGTTTTGCCACAAAATTATTTACAGTGGGGAGCCTCAAAATTACTTAGCTGTTCAAAACTTGAGTGGCTGTTTAAATGCACTCTGGATAAGAATGTCTTTCAGCGTGTAATACAATGCCTTAGGCTTAGTAGGTATTTGATAAACGTGTTAAATTAAATGAAATTGTTGATTTCGGTCAGACCTACTTCAATTACTTATTCGGGGTTATGCCAAGACCCAGGCTTTACAAGAAATTAGAAATATATTTCTTAAAGACATACTAAACTATTGACAGTATTTAATATGACAGGAACCTAATGTAATTTAATAAATGAGGAAATTATTAGCACACAAAGGATAAGTGGTAAAAAGAAAGCCATGGAAAGGTCAGGGACATCACTAGTTCTCAGGAACTGGAGCCAGAACTTCAAGCAATGCTAATTCTCCCTTAACTCTCCATTTCTGCTACTCTTTGCATGGACGTCATTCTCTCTGGCTGCACCCTGACTTTCTATATTTGGAAAGAAACATGGATAATGCCAGTCAAAAACTCTTCCTCCTATAGCTTCTGTCTCCAGAAAGGGTTAACTCATCCCAGTTTTAGTGATAACAACCCCAAGGAAGTTATCTGATTGACCCAAGTAGATTCAAGTGCCCACCCATCAACCAAGCAACAGTGTCTGTAGGAATAGGTATTCCTCCTGCATCCCCAAGATTAGAGCAATGAAAAGGAACAGTAACCAGAAGAATGGAGGTGCTTCTGCCAGAGGGGAGGAGGAGGTTGGTGTATCACAGACAAAGTAGCAGGTGCTCACAACAGATAAAAATTGAAACAGTGATGATTCATGCAAATAGGTCATTTTTACTGATGGGTATCTTTATTATTATTAGAATAAAAAAATGGCAATCGGAGTTTAAGCCTGCCATGGGTTATAAATGGAACATGTTTATAGCTCTTTTTAAAAATTTAAGGTATAATCAAAATGCAAGAAACTGCACATATTTAAAATGTATCATGTAAAACATTTTGACATATATATACAACCTTGAAACTGTCACCACAATCAAGAAAATGAACCCATCCATCATCTCCAAAAGTTTTCTCCTGCCCCTTTCTAATCCCTGTCTCACCTCCCCTCCAAATTCCCCTCACAGCTCATTTCTACCAATGCTCTCTTCTCTGTCACTATAGTTTGCAGTTTATAGAATTTTGTATAAATGGAGTCATACAGTGCATATTCTGTCTTGTATAATTTATCTCACTCAGCATAATTATTTTGAGATTCATCTAGATTGTAGTGGGTATCAACAGTTCACTCCTTAGTAGCAATCCATTGTGTAGGACTACAGACTGAATTCTGCCCTACCCCTGTCCACCAAGTTCATGTGGCCCTAACCTCCAAGGCTTCAGAATATTACTGTATTTGGAGATAGGGTGTTAAAGAGATAATTAAGTTAAAATGCAGTCATTACATTGGTTCCTAATACCAAATAACTGATGTCCTTATAAAAAGGAGAATTTAGGACATTCAGAGGCTACCAGGGCTGTGCACACACAGGGAAAGACCACGTGAGGACAAGACGAGAAGGCAGTCACATACAAGCCATGAAGAGAAACCAAACCTGCCAAGACCTTGGTCTTCAATTTCCAGCTTCCACAACTATAAAAAATAAAAATTCCTGCTGTTTAAGCCACCCAGCCTGCGATATTTTGTTATGACAGTCCTAGCAAATTAATACATATAGATTTACCATAGTCTGTTTATTCATTACCCTGTTGATGGGCATTGGGGCTGTTTATAGTTTGGGGTTATTACAAATAAAATTACTATGTAAATTCGTGTATGAATCTTTGTATAGATAGAAGCTATTATGTCTGTTGGGTAAATACCTAGTATTTAGGCCTGGGGCATCTGGTGGGTGTTATAAAAAGCCACCAAACAGTTTTCAAAAGTAGCTGTGCTATTTCACATTCAGCATTTTATATCTTACATACAACAGAATAGGAGAGCTCCAAGTTTTAGTACCATCTTTTTCAATTTAGATATCCTAATAGGTATACAGTGGCACCACCTGGTCATGGTTTTAATTTGTATTTTCCTAATGACTAGTGAATTAGAACATCTTTCACATGCTTACTTACCATCCCTGTATCTTCTTTGATGAAGTGTCCATTTTTTTTTTATTGGCGTGGCAATTTTTTATTGGATGCCTGATATTATAATTTTTACCTTTTCAAGGACTGATTTTTTTTTGTATTCCTACAAATCTTTTTTTTTTTTTTTTTTTTTTTGAGAGAGAGAGAGAGAGAGAGAGTGCGCACACACAAGCAGGGGAGGGGCAGAGGGAGAGGGAAAGAGAGAATCTTAAGCAGGCTTCATGCTCAGTGCAGAGCCTGACTTGGGACTCAATCTCACAACCATGAGATCATGACTTGAGCTGAAATTAAGAGTCAAACACTTAACCAACTGAGCCACCCAGGAGCCCCTGCATTCCAACAAATATTTTTGAGTTTTGTCCTGGGGTGCAGCTAAATGATATGAAAAAAGTTCAGTCCTTTTGAATCTTGCTTTAAATTCTGTGAGGTAGGCCTAGAGCAGCATTTATTCTAGGGTTATTTTACTCCACTGTTTAGACAAATCCCTTCTGAGTACTCTACTGGATATCCCATATACTGTGAGGTTTTTCTATTCTGTTTAGAAGAAAACAGAAATCATTCCCAGTCCTGCCTGCATTAGCTCCAGGGACAGTTTCTTATAATTCTTTTGCATGTATATTTCCTCAGATGAGGGTAATTTCCTCACATGCATGCATGAATCAGTGCTCAAGAACATATGGTAGGGGGACTCTGCTGCTCTCCAGAGTTCTATCCACTCTTGTACTCTCTCATGAAGGCTCTCATACTCTCTCAGGAAGGCTGGCCACCTTGACCGCCTCAGATGTCCAGCTCTGTCTCCTTAACTCAGAGAGGCTGTCAAGCCCCTCCTGGGTTCCCCCTACTCTTTGCAACAGGCCTGGCAATTCTCTCCAGGCAATAATCTGGGGCCATTACAGGTCTCACTTCACTTGTCTCCTGTCTCTCAGAGATTACTGTGCCTTGCAGCCTGATCCTTCAAGGTCTTGAAAACCATTTATATATTTGGAAGTTTTTTCTTAATTTTTTCAGTTCATAAAACCAATCCCTGTTATTCCATTTTTTTCCTGGAAGTGGAAGTCTATTTTTTCATTATTTGCATATCTATTTACATATGAAAAGTTATTTGTAACATAATTAGAAGACTTTATATCTGCCTGGAATCTAAGGTCTCTGTCATATGAAATTTCTGTATTGTTAAAACAGAGATTGGCAAACTTTCTGTAAAGAGCCAGAGAATAAATATTTTAGACTTTGTGGGTCACATATGGTCTCTGTTGTATGTTCTTCTTTTTAAACAACCCTTTAAAAATGTAAAAAATTTTAAAACTATTCTCATGGGTTGTGCAAAATATAAGCCATGAGCTGGATTTGACCCATAGGCCATAGTTTGTTGACCTCTCAATTAGGATAATGTAGCCTCTATAAAAATAAGCCCAAAATCTTATTAATACAACAGATATTTATTTTTTCACACATTTCCCAAATAGGTACTCCTGATTATCAGGGACACAGATGCCTTCTCATACCTCCTTCATTTTCCTCACAAAGTTTCCAAGATCGCCGTTGTAGCAGAAAGAATATGGAGGACTGCACGTGGGAGGTTCTTGTGAGCAAGTCCTGGTAGATACACATTACTTCTAACCACCTTTTATTATTCAGAACTCATTCACATCAACACATCTAACTGCAAGAGAGGCTAGGAAACCTAGTTTTGTTGTGTGCCCAAGAGGAAGAGGAAATGAACTTGGGTAACAGCTAATCTTCATTACAATGTCCAATGGATTTAAGAAGCCATGCCCCAATTATCCAAAGTATACATGTCCTTTGCCAGGACATTATTCAACCTGTTGGTACCATGTGTAATATGCCAGATGATGAGTTTCAATAGTTCCTATGATAATTACAACCTATTATGCTTTCATCTTTCTCTGTGTTCCCAGCTCCTCAACACAACATTACATTCTTTCAGGAATGATCACGACACACCCAGTCTTGAAGGCCCCACCCTCCCTTTCTCATTTCACTGTCACTCCATGAAAGAAGCCATTGCAAATTCGACTCCAGTCAAGTTCATGTTTTAACTTAATGGCAGGATTTCTAAAAGAATTTTCAAATCTCCTTACCATGGTGATTTTTCCATCCTATTCTGTTGCTTCTCCTGAAAGAATTGAGATAGCCATAACTGGTCTGTGTGGTCTTCAAGGGAAGAAGTTTTGTCTTATTAATACCTTTTCTGTTGCTAGTGTCCAGAACAGAGCTAAGGGCTCAAAAGATTTTCTTTTGAATTAATTTAATTTTGAATTAAATTTTGCACCTAACAGTGATTGGTCCATTAAATTCCTACCCATAAAAGTTCCATTTGAGAATCAGTCACCATTCCCATTAGTTTAAATCTCCTAAAAATTTTGCCACCTCCACCCAGGACCTTCCTATAATGCACCTTGTTATCAGCTGTGAATTGTTCAGGTGTATAATTATATTAGTGCACATTATCAAAACAATGAGTATTTCCATTTAACTGGAGTACAGAAGGCATGAAAATAAATAGCATTTCACTTGTTAATTTACTTTAAAAAGGAACTCTGATGATAGCAAGGAGGGAGGGCCCTCTTGAGAGCCGAAGATAAAGAAGACAGACTCAATCCCACCCCACCCCAGCACTTAATACCCCCACCCACCTAATGCAACTTTGTAAGGAGGTCCAAAGCCCTCTCTAATATTTCTTCTAATTCACAAGAACTTGTGTTCTCATGACAACCCCTCCCCAGGTTCCTAGTTCCAGTAGTTGTACATAGTCTCTGTTGTGTCCCACGTCACCTGATACCACACTCAGTCCCCTCACTACTTCACACACACCCTTTCATATACCAGCTCGTCTCAGAGGTGGATTTACCTTAAAGCAGAGGAGTGCTGATACTTAAACTTCTGAGGCCCCTCTAAGACCCTGTCCCTATGTACCCCATGTACAACCCTGCCCTTTTTCAGAAAGAAGGCCTTCCAAACTGTGTAACTTCAGGCCTCTCAGGATCTGGGTCCACTTACACCAGGCACTCCTGGATGCTTTAGCAGACATTCTGGTAGCTTCAGGAGTCAGAAACCACTGACTTGACCTGAGTCTACCCCAGGCCTCCTTGCTGGTTCCCTTTCTCTTCCTCTCTGCTGTCCATTCATGACCTCTTCCTCATCTTTTTTTTTTTAATCTTCTGTGGAGATGGGAGAGCCTTTCCTAATCTAATAGTTAGAATCTCTTATTGTTTGAACATGGTGCTAAGGTTTCCATTTGAAAATGGAAACTGCCCCAAGCAGCTTATCAGCATATTTCTTCCAAACAAATTCTTCACCACTCATTTCTACCATAGGCTGTATGATTCAGTCCCACATTATAAGGAGAGCATGACCCTCAGAGTCAGACTAGGTTCAGTTCTGGCTCTGACCTGACTGAGTAGCTGACTGCAGACAAGACATTTATATTCTTGGAGCCTCAGTGTCTTCATCTACAAAATGAGGCAGTTGGACACGTATTAAATGTAAGCTCCTTCAGGGTGGAACTCTGTTGTACTCTCTGGTGTACAGTAATTAATATCTGTTGCCTGATTGACTTTAACAGAAAAAAATAGGGGCACTGGGTGGCTCAGTCAGTTAAGCATCCTACTCTTGGTTTCGGCTCAGGCAATCATCTTACAGTTCATGGGATTTGGCCCCACGTTAGGCTCTGTGCTGACAGTGCAGAGCCTGCTTGGGATTCTCTCTCTCCCTCTCTGCCCCTCCCCTGTGCATATTATCTCCCTCTCCCCCCCAACAAAGTAAATAAACAAACATTAAAAAAATAGAAATAGGTGAATCAATAAATCAATTAAATAGAATACCCACATCACAAACATGATGTAATGACTAAATGTCAGATGAGAGACATATAAAAATCCCCAAAAGTACTCATTGAATGAAGCCAGTGCCCAGCCTCAAATATCTCACATACCAGATAAAAAGAAACTGAATAAAGCAAAAGAAACTCGAAAAGACATAAAAAGACAATAGAGATAAAGGCTAAACATTTCCTGCAAATCTCTTTTGTAACAAAATAATGTCTACCTCCTAAGAAACGGAGGTAATTTAGTGCCATCATCTGAAGTATCAAGTAGGAGGCCTAAACTTGACAGAAACTAGGCAACACAATAAAAAGAACACAATGATCATTTTGAGATAAAATCCGCCATAAAATTTGGTATCCAATAATAGTATTCTTTTCTTAATTTGTCAAAAAATTACTTAACAGCTTTTTTTTATTTAAAGTATAGTAAAACACACATGCACACACACACACACACACACACACACACACACATCTACTCATTTTAAGTCTTTCTGCACCTGTTTCCATCTCCCAGTGGTGGTATGTGATTCATCCTTGGAGGAAGTCTGCCATATTGCTTGGGAAAACACTTTAATGAGACTTTTGGCTATGCTTATGAGAAGACAGCTGAGGCCTGGGGAGAGAAGTTGAATCAGGAGAGCTAAATCCAGTAGAAAAGACAGGGGAAAAAGATGGTTATGATGTTAATTTGGGGCTAAATTTCAGAGCCCTATATCTTAAGGGGAAAATACATGAAGAAGGTGACTTGAATTGAGCTGCCAATTACCCCTAATAACATAGTGTTAGTCTTAAGGAGGATGATGGCCGCTACAGGATCCTATAAAATGCCATGACAGCCATGACCATGACAGGTCTTAGGTCCACACTTTGGTTTTCCTGTGCTGTGTATCCTCCTTGGTCGGAAGCCTTTAGTTCAGTATATTAAATACAATAGGGACAAAAAAGTCCTTGGTCCATGCCTGAGATAAAGGAGAACAGGAAACAACACCTTTAAAAGATGACCTAGGACAGAGCTTCCTGAACTTTAAGGTGGGTGTGAATCCCTGGGCAACTCCCTGAAATGCAGGTTCTGATTCAGAAGGTTGGGGTGGGGCCAGGAAATGCCCACTGACCGTTGGAAGCTGGACATGTTCTGCAGAGTAAGGAGATCCTATAGAATTAGAACCTATAGAGTGACATCTGGAGGAGCAATTAGGAGGAGTGGGGGGAGGGCAGGGGAGATGATGGTAAGTGATGATCAGGACATGAAAGCACTCTCCAGGAACCCTCAGATATTCAATAGGGAATTCAATTTCCTGAAGAAGGGGACTCAATGTTGAAAACCTGGCACTGAGATTACGTGTGTGTGTGTGTGTGTGTGTGTGTGTGTGTGTGTGTGTGTATTTTATACATATATAATATATATATATATTATATAATATATGTACACTTTTTTAAACGTTAGTGCCTGCTAGTGGCTTGTCTGTGGGCAAATTAGCATACATGCAAAACACAAAAGGCAGCAAACACATTAGTAGAAAAAAATACACTTAGTTTTGTACCTTGGGTTATTATCATGGTTTTATAATGCATGCATATAAGATAGTCATCTTTCCTGACTTTGAAATTGCTTGTAGCTTGTCTAATTAAATTAAGCATATCACCATATTATTGTATTCCATAAACTGTATCAAAAACTCCCAAATCTTCTGCACCCAAAGGCATTATAGCATTTTAGTTCATGGTGGGCATTTACATTCTTAGGGACTAAAGAGTTTTAATGTTTTCCCAATCTCTTCTCTGAGAGTTTGGTTAGCATATTTAACTTTAAACACTGTAAATATATTTCTTGTGGGTTTACTTAAGAAATATAACAAAGAGGCTTAAAACTTCACATGCTAACCTAGATCTATCCTCTCAAATTTATCCCTAAGAAGAAAAGCACCAACTTTGACACACCAACACCACAGAAAGTCATTCCCATTCTACACCACCAGCACTGGTCCTGAAACCAATCCCAAGACCTTGATTAGGTCAGTGGCCAATCCCCTGTAAAGTAAAACACACACTAAGGATGAATGTCTATCTCTGGGAGAAAATGTGGACATCCACATCAATATCCTGCAGTACGTGCTGCCAAGAACAATTATAGAGTTTTTGAAAAATCAGGCATATAATTTGTCGTTTGCTGTCAAATTGGCCATTTTTTATACAAGTATAAACTGGTGGACCAACTGCTCATTATTAAGTTGATATATTTTGGATAGAATTAGCCAGCTTAAATAAGAACAGAATCCTAATTGTCAAAATCCTTAAAGGTCATCTAATTCAAGCACTCAGTTGATGTCAGAATGTCATTTTCACAGGTATCCATGGAGCCTATCACTTCCAATATCACTTCCATGGAGTCATTGGTCCATCACTTCCAATAATGGGTGATCTAGTCTATTTTTTGGCAGTTCTGATTGCTAGAACCTAAGTAGAATCAAAATCTGCCTTCCTGTTTTCTATATATTGGTTTTAGTTTTACTACTTAGGACCTTTGAAACAATCTAATCTCTCTTTCACATGGCAGCATTTCAAATATTTCAAAATACTAGATTTTTCCTGCCTCTTAGTTTTCTCTTGCAGATCGTAAATAGTTCCTCTTAAGGGCATGAGTGAGCCTCAAGTGGCATTGTGTTAAATCCTTTGTAATCCTAAATGTACCAATGGGATGGGTAAAGTAACTCTAAACACTGGCTCCTTAAGATATTAATAGATGTACATTCTATATACAAACTCTGGGCTAAAAAAGTCAAATAGACTTCTTCATTACAGGAATTTGGAGTCTTTAATATGCTAGTAGGCATCTGAAACTCCAAGAGTGAAGTAATGTAAAGTATTTCCCAAACAAACATTTTTAACAATAATATATGGAAAGCACATGGATTTTCAAGTTATTATCCTGAGTCCCATGTTCAACATTTCCACTTCCTATGTGACCTTGAGGAAATTCCTTAATCTCCCAGAGATTCATGTTTCTTCTTTTGTGAAATTTGAATAATAATGCCTATGTCCATGTTTATTGGGAGAACTAGAGATACAGTAATATTCCTGACACCATGTCCAGCCCATAGTTACTGCTCATTAGATGGTAGTAATTTTTATATTCCCATATGTGCTAGTGAATTACAAACTTTCCAAATTAATCATATTAAATATAACTATTTCCAAATGTATAAAATAAGGGAAATTCATCTGAGTGTTTGTGTTATATTCTTGTTTCATCCTTCCTTAAAGGAAACCCACTCCCAAATATTCCCGCCTCCTCTAAGCAGTAAAATAAATACAGTTGCAAAACAGGCTGGGATTTATAGAAAAGGAAGGAGAAAATTTAGGACGTCTCTGAGGGCTATGTATATTGGATCACTACCAGAATTAAAACAATTAACCCAATTGCAGTATCTTCCCACCCCTTGGAAACAAGAAGCAGAGAGTCGTCAGCTATAAGAAGCAGAGATATGTACTTCCTCAACTCTCTCTTTGCAAATTACTGTAATTTATGTTAAAATGGGTCCTGTTGTTCTTGGGGTATTTATAGGGAGAGTAAAACAGAGTTCGTAGCATGAGAAGCTACTAATGGATCAACCTTAGCAGTGGGTAATAACTACCTTGTTGGTCAGTGTAATGATTAGATGAAATACTATGTATAAAATGCCTAGGACTGAAAAAAAAAATCAACTACTGTCATGATCATCACCACCATCATCATCCCCTTCAGAGAAGGAGCTAAGCACCCCTTCTCAACATGTGAGTAAGCAGAGACGTAGAAACTTGATCTCATAATAGTGTGGTGAAGCAGAGCTAGTGGGGTAGGAGAAATCCCAGCCTAGTGTCAGTTCCCGTGCCAGCTGTCCCAGTCTAGCTGTTTGACCTCGAGAAAGTTATTTTTTGTCTGTGAGGTCCTCCATGTCCTCAAACTCCTTGAGCCTTTCTAGCTCCAACATTCTGACCCCAGACCCACCTGTGCCCAAGGACTGATTGTGAAGGTGGACACTGGCATGTTTGGGATTGACCAGGGAGGGAAATACTGATGACCAGGAAGAAAGAGAAGAACAAAGCCCAGCACACTAGGGGCAGCTCCTCAACTAGAGAGTTCCAAGAGGAGAGTGGGGCTGTTGAGATGATCTGCTGAAGGCACACCCTCCCCACACACCCACACAGACTGTCCTCCTGGGACACTGTGCTTTGGATCACAGTGTGTGAGTTGGTAGCTGTGTGTGTGTGTGTGTGTGTGTGTGTGTGTGTGTGTGTGTAGACTCTGTAACATTGTCAGATAAAATGCAGGATGCCTAGTAAAATTTGAATTTCAAATAAACAAATTTTTTTACTATAAGTATGTCCCAAATACTGCATAGAACATACTTATACCAAATAGTCCCATCATGTATCTGAAATTCACATTTCACTGGGCACCTTATGATCATATTTGCTAAATCTGGCAGCCCTGAGCCCCCAAGGTTAGCCACCCATAAACAGTGCATAAAAAGTTACCCGTTACCACTTGAATTTCATGTAGGATCAGCCCCTCATACACACCCTTGATTGGCACCTCTGAAAGCATCAGCTTATTTGATAACTGGTCAAGGCCAGAGCATCATTGGACATGGAACTTGAAGGTATGTGCTTAAGTAGGAAATCCATTTCTCTTCCCTGCTCATGCAGACAGCATAGTAAATAACTGAGTAAATGTCTTTGATATTAAACTATCTGGATCCAAATCCCAAACTTTTGGTGACTGGTTGTGTGGCTTTAACCGAGATCCAAAATTTTGCAAGCTATAATTCCCTCCTTTGTAAAATGGGGACAGTAACATGTACTTCCTAAGGCATTCCTCGTGAGATTGCCGAAATACTCAGAACACAACAGGTAGTAAACACCCAGCAAGGGTCACTGAGATGATTGTTTTTTATGTATGAATACACTGTTTCTTAAATGATTAAATTGATGGAATAGAACAAATTCATTTTTTCTAGCCCTCATTCATTCCAAGAAAGGATGACGTAGGTAAGAAACACATGTCATGTTCAGGAGAGAAAACTTGTGTAGGGCAGGTGATAATGAGGGTAAGAAAGCAAACGCAGTACTGGATGTAGCCTTGAGAATTCCCAACAGAGCAACTGTTCACCCATTTGCCGAAGGTGAAGAAAATTATCTGGATTTCCAAACCAGCTTGCAGGAATAGCATAGGGAGAAAGGCTAGTGTCCATCTTATCTCTCCAATTCTTACAGGGAAAGACCACGTTTTACTTTTTGATCTCCAAAGTAAAAACTTTATAATTTTGGTAGGTATCATTTCACTGTCCTCCATTATTTTTGACAACTAAAATATGAATCTCTGTCCCTAAACTCAAACTGGGGAAAAAAAGTAAGTATTTTCCTTCCATCTACTTATTTCTGCCTCTGAGCTCCATTCCATGCTAGAACCTTAATCTTGGACACTTCAGAGTTCTGTCCCTGTCCCTGCATTCCCAACAGTTGCATCTAAATTACATTCAGGGGTCTATACGATATGCTAATGGAGGCAGGGGAGTGGTGGACAGGTCTTCTGGTTCTGTGCCTTCGTCTGCACAATTTCACCCCTAAGACATTCCTCACCTACCTCCTCTGTAGTCCTCCACCCACATCAGTATTTGCTCAGAAAGTTATAAAACTACAGAGCATGGCAAAGTAGTGATTTACTGTTAATTGAATATTGATAAAGGAGGAGGGGAAAAGTTAATTGAGTTAATTAGTTGCTTAGTTGCTAAGGTAAATTTTCTCCCGGTTGGAAAGAAGTTGTCTCAGGATTAGAGCCAGCCTTTAGAGAAGGAGATACACCATCAGCTTTCCACTCTCAGCAAAAGACTGAATAATTAGAGCTAGGTGGTAATGCAAGGAAGAGGCTCTAGGAGTAAGAGTCCTTGCAAAGCTTCCCGCAGCAGAGGGACATCAGCCCCAAGAAAAAGCAATGAGCTCTCTTCCAGGAGAGAGCCAGCTAATCAGTGGTATCTGCACACGACCGCTGCATAAGGAAGCCACAAGAGAAAGGGCTACAAACATTTTTAATACCCAAATTACAAGTGCTTCCCAGGGAAGCTGAGGGAAAATGCCGAGGAGTTTTATAAGTGAGACAAAGGAGACGTTTTCAAGAAGACAGAAAGGGAAACAAAGTTCCATCACGTTGGGAGGATACTTCTAAGGTCAAAGGAAGTGGTCCGGCATTCGCCTTTTTGAGGAGTAAACTTAACCTCTGAGGAAAAGCAAACAAACAGTAATTACAGATAACTAATGACTCTCATTTTAATGATTACGTCATGGAAAAATTTAAATTTGCTGAATTGTGTACCATGTCTCCTCACTTAAGCTGTCTAAAAGATTCCACTCACCGGTCCTTTTTATCTATTAGCAGGTCCTCTCAAACATTGTCCAACGGTAACTACCAAAATTACAGTTCCTATGGCCAAAAGGAAGTGATCCTCTTTGTGTTTTAAAACTGGTTCTGGAAGCCCTCAGGTCCCAGAATCCTCCCCCCAGCATGAGAAAAGGAGACCAGATCCCCCCTCGACATCTTGATTCAGGTTACGGGAGATTTCAGTTACGGGACAAAGTGTTAGTTGCCTTAAACTGGGCCCCATATATCCAGCTGCCTGCTTGACATCTCCCCTGGGAGGTCTTCGTGCCACTTGAGAAAAAACTGCTCTCACAATCTTCCTTCCCCAAACCAGCCTGTCTCCCGGAGCTCCTTCTCTCTGTGGAGTCCTCCCCAGCCTTCCCAGGCCAAGAATCTCCACGCCATCCTTGGCAAGGTTCTTCCTGTGTCTCATCTACCCCTAATTTCCATCTTGTTCTATTCTCCAAATATTTTGTTGAAATCTTCCCTTCCTGTAGATCTGTAGCTCAACCTCTGAAACGTAAGCTGTGTCCTCTCTGCTCTGCCAGAGCTTCCTATGTGACTAGATGCACCCTCATCTGCTTTGCTTTGCCTCTAACTGTTCAACACTCCAGCTGGAGTATTGGTTGTGACATGCAAATCAGATGAGGTCATCCTCTGCTCAAACCTTTCAGTAGCTTCTTGCTTTTCTTAGGATGAGGCTACAAATGACCAGTGTTGATCTCCACATCCTGCCCGGTGTGGTAATCGCTAACCTCTCCAACATTTATCATCCTCCCTGTACCCCTTTTCTCCCTTCACAGCAGCCCCACAAGTCTGGTAGTTACATCATTCCTTCTCTTGGGGCACCTACTTGATACTTGCTCAGCCAAAGCTTACTTCCCCCAGAATCTTGCCCAGGTCTAATCTCACATGAGAGATGGTGGAACACCCAGTCTCTCCCCTGTAGCCCTTCTCTTGTGGTTTTATATTAGTTTCTCTGATGGTTAGACAAAAACATCACTCTGCCCCACTGGAGTAAACACTTAGACTCTATTTTGGGTTGCTCTGTGTCCCTTCAAGAAAGATACATTGAAGTACTAATCCCCAGTACCTGTGAATATGACCTTACTTGGGACTAGAGTCTTTGCAGATTTAAGCAAGGTAAGATAAGGTCATTAGAGCTGGTCTTAATCCGATAGGACCAGTGTCCTTATTAAAAGAAGGAAATTTCCTCACTGACACCAACACACAGGGAGGGTCTGTGAAGACACAGAGTGAAGATGGCCAGAGACAGATTGGAGTTAAGCCACCACAAGCCAAGAACACCTGGGGCTACCAGATGCTGGGAAAGGCAAGGAAGGGTCCTTCCCTAGAGGCCCTGGAGAGAGCATGACCACTAAAAGCATCTTGATTTCAGACTTCTCACCTCCAGAAATGTGAGGGACTAAATTTCTGCTGTTTTAAGCCACCTAGCCCATGGTACTTTGTTATAGCAACTCTAGGAGACTAATATGGACTGTAAGCCAGAAGAAGCAGAGAACTTATGTATTTTTACTCCTCATTGCTTTCTCATCCTCCACCACGGTGCCTGGTTATGTAATCACTTCCTGTACCAATAATATTCAAATAGGAAAGGGGACTTTCACAATCACCTGGCAGCCAAGTATGCTTGCCCACCCACAAAGTACTCCCCACCCTTAAGAGGGTTCACGCACATGCCTCTGAAACATGTTAATAAGGAAAGAACTGCTTCATGCCATGCACAGTTTCCGGAGCCAGGATCACCTGAGGCACCCAGGCGGAACATCCTTCTTCCCCTGAATGATCTGAGTCATTGCATAATTGTCTGCTTTACTTTGGTCGCACAGATATTTAGCTCTGCACATAAGGTGTGGTAATTGGTTAGTGGCCAGAGAAAACAAAACACATGGCTCCAAAGAACGTGCCTACGAAAAGCAGTCCTTTTTACATTAAACTGAAATGCAGCCCTGACAGTCCGTTGCAAATGACTCCAAACGATCAGTTTACTGAGTGCTGAGCACTGAGAGATGCCATCTTTGTCTTTAAATCTAGTCAGAGCAAACAGAAGTGTGTGAAACAGGAGTAGCAAACACAGGAACACACCATGGTCCACAGGTGCCAGGTTCATTGCACAGAGCAGAAGTCAAGGATCACTGGAGATGATTCATGATGTATTGAGTAAAACAACAGCAACAAGATAAAGCAAGAGCAAGTTATGGTACAGTATGTTTAATATGAGCCTCTTATTGAAATATTTTCAGGTAGAAAAAGCCAATCTGTACACGTGCCTCTATATGTCTAGATAATCACAAAAAAATAGGAATTAGGAAAATAAATGGCAGTGTATGGGTGGCAGAAGAGGCACCTTGAGATTTCATTGTCATCTTAGATATACCTGCATCGCTTGAATTGTTTAAGTGACACTCTAACTTGAGTGATCAAAATTTAAAACTCCCCACCAACAACAAAAAGTATTTTTTTAAGTAAAATATCTATCTTTACACCCATCCCAAAATGATACGGGAGTCTGAGGGCGACAATGTTGGCTGTCAATCCTTCTATCAATTGTCTCAGGTAAGAATAATTAAGTTGGGGGGGATGGGGTGGGGAGGAAGCCTCACTCTCTCTCTGTGTGAGAGGTCCCATCTGGCCTCTTTGCAGCAGGGAGCGCTCCTCTGCAAATGAGCACGATTCAGCACATGTGTTGCAGAGAAACCAGTGATTTGGGTTTCACCCCCTCCACCCCAGAAAACAAACACATAAATAATACATTTGGTGCCAAAAGAAAATCCTATCGCCATGATTCAGAGGCTTGCATTTAGCAGAAGGCCGCTACAGTGTGCAATATTTAGGTGGTTGGTAAGAGTGACTGAAGTCTTAATGTACCTGATAATGCCAAGTGTGAGGAATTAGTCAGGCCTGGGCTTGCAAGCAGCAATATTTTAATGATTTATTGAATTTCTCTTAAGGTCAGTAGTTTATGATTTGCCATTTTAAAAATGCACTGTAAAAAAAAAAAACTAGATGTATATTTTGCTTTACAGGAACTGAATAGTTTTCTGAAAGCATTTTTTAAGTGGAGAAAATCAGTACAAATAGCCACTGCCAGCATACCCCGTGTCTAACCTAATCACATGAACTCCAGCCCAGATAAGCAGCTTTCTGAATGTTATTGGTGGAAATGTGGTTTTCAGAAGGAAAAGAGACTTTCCCTGGGTCAGAAGGTTGGTGTTATCAGCTTGCAACATTATTCATGTTGTATAATTTTACCTCTGGGACTATTATTTCAATTCCAGTGTACTGGAAATTCAGAGTTAGCCTAATCAGTCATCTCACTCAGAGCCTTCAAATGCATTTGCCCATATTCTGAGGTGCCTGCATGCCATGCGCATTTTCCCTGAGTAGTCAGTCCCAGGTAGAAAACAGTAGAGTTCATCAGGAAGCACTGTCAACTGCTTCCACCAGAAGCCTGGCTCTCCCAGGAATCCCCCACCGAGGACCTGATTCTCTCCCAACGTGGTGTGATTCCCCCATTCAGATGGAAAAGTAAGGTAGCATCTTACATGAAAATCATACAGGGAGGAAGAACACATGGCAAAATTCATACCTCCTGACTCCCACTGAACACTGTCTCTCCTAGACCATGTGGTCTCCAAAGATCTATGAATGTATTTGCTACGTAAGCAGATATGTATTAGGTGCCTACCGTGCGCTTCTGAGAGTACGACAGTGCATGAGCAGACATGGTGGGTGTCTTCATGAAATTCACTGTTTGATCGACAAGAAAGATGATGTAAAGAGAAGTGACATGTAGGGTGGCATGATAGAGGACATCCAGGATCCACAGCAGGGGCATCCAAACCAGGCTGAGCCATGTCAGCAATGTGAACTTTAGGTAGAAGTACATCCAACATGGAGAAAGGGCAAGTTCCCGGAGAGGGAAAACTACACATGTTATGGGCCAGAAGTCTAGACAGCTTAGAGCCTCGGGTGAACCTGACGTCTCTGGTCTAGATGGGACAAAGATTGTGAAGAAAGAAATAGTGAGAAACAAGGTTGGAGAGGGGAGAAAGATGCTGAATTGTCTCTGGAATTCTGCCTAACAACAATGGGAAGGCACAAGATCACAGTTGAATTCCAGTAAATACCCAGGCTGCAGTGCAGACACTAGGTCAGAATGACCTGTCCTAGAAATTCAGAGGATAAATTAAGATTGTGGGAATGGGGATGGAAGGAAGCAGACAGAACTGACATCTAGGGAGTAGAAATGGCAATCCTTAATCCTTGCTGATTGCTTGAATGTAGCAAGAGGGAAGTCAAAAGGAGCCAAACCTGACTCCCTGGTTTCTGTTTTGGTCATCTGAGTAAAAAGACATGCCATTCATTCATAAACATGGGAAACACACCGGGAGGGGTGAGCTTGAGGCAGAAATCCAGGTTTACATTTGTGCTAACAGGATGCCTAGGGAGGGAGAGTTTTAAAATAATTACACCAGCCTTTTACCATCTGGAAAGAGAAAGTCTCCTTGGGGGAAGATGTTGTTGTTGTTCTTGGAAGAGCAGCCGGCCTGTTTTGTAAAAATTAAAGTTAAAAAGTACCCCCTTGCTTTGAGGAAAAACTTCCCCTCCCGAAGCTTGGGAAGGGAAAGCAGTCCCTTCCCTTAGTACGTGAAAAGATAAACCAGTTTGCTTAAAGAGCCCAGATAACTTCTGAGAGAAAATTATTTAAAAGTACAGACACCACTGGGTAAGGACTAGGGGCCACAGCCAAGCCTAGTGTCAAGACAAAACCCCCGAGATTCTCAGGAAAGAACTCACAGGAACAGGGTCTTCTGTCCTATTTCCCTCCATCCTGTGGGAGACAGCCAACTCCTGCACAGGGTTATGCAGAAGTTGGAAATCATTCCTTCCTGTCCTGAGTGTTGGGGAGTAGTATCTGTGCATGTGGGCTGGAACCCCAAAGTCCAAGACATATTCACTGAGGCTCTGGTAGGGGTCATGCAGAGAACCCAGCACAGGGAAGAGCTAAACATCATTGGGATAGGGCAGGGCCAGCTTTCAACAGTGAAACCATGCAGTAATAAAAGCAATGGCAAGAAAAAATCCCTATGGACATCAGAGATTGACTCTCTTTGGTCAAAGTTAATTTTGGAACATTCTGGAAAAATCAGAGTTGGCAAGAAGTCCGAGAGAAATGGATTAGAATCTCTGTTCATAAAGGCAGATGGACATTTGAGCTACTAAGTGGAAAACTAAGAGATCTGACTCCATATGCATTAAAAACTAGTGAACTAGGGCCTGCTGCTTACACATTGTTATGTTTAACATAATTGATACACTTTTCAAGCAATATTTCAAACCTATAGAAGAGAAAGAAATCTATGCTATACACTGATATATGGCTATGTGATTTTTCAAAGCACTTTTGTAAATGTGGGAAGCTTTTCTTGCCGGTTCATCTTCTTGTCTTCTTTATTCTGGCTATAAAACTGCTTTCTTTTTTTCCTGTAAGGGACCCATTCCATGTGGTTTACATCGGGCCAATCCTGCTCAGAGGGCTGACATTTGTTTGAGGAATGGATAGATATGTGGTCCAAATCAGTAAGACTCTTTTATTTTTTTTAATGTTTATTTATTTTTTGAGAGAAAGAGACAGAGCGTGAAGGAGAGAGGGACAGAGAGAGGGAGACACAGAATCGGAAGCAGGCTCCAGGCTTTGAGCTGTCAGCACAGAGCCCGATGCGGGGCTCAAACTCGCGAACCGTGAGATCATGACCTGAGCTAAAGTTGGACGCTCAACCGACTGAGCCACCCAGGCGCCCCCATATCAGTAAGACTCTTCCCCACCACTCTCCTGAGTGTAGGAAAGAAGCTCTTTCTCTGGGATGACCTAAAATGAAGTTAATGCTTAAAACCTGCTACATAATGTGGGAGCCTATGAACATTTTTAGGTTGAAAAATGCTATCATTTATGCCCCAAAAGATTGAAAAATACAGCATAAGAGATCACGTTTTGAAGGGAAGAGCACTGGGTTGCAAGACTTTGTTAATTTCCCCATGTTCCCTGAGGGGGTGTGGTCCTATCATGTGAAGGAAGGGGGAAATAGCATCTGTCCCTTCTTTCCAGATCCTTCTTCAGGGGTGGCACCTTTTCCCCTGAGAATCAGGCCAACTGGGAAGCCCGAGCTCCTGCTGGAAGCAGAGTTTCTGTTCTCAAGTTTGGAAAAGAAAAGTAGAACTCAGAGTAAATGACACCAGTAAAAAGGGCACATTTCTTGGCAGAAAAGGACAATGTAGCAAATGAGTTTGCCTAGTTTCTGATTTGATTATGGAGATTTTTTCTCTTTTTGTTCAGGTTTCCTATGTATATTAATGGGTTAATACCTATTAAATAAGTGAAAATCTGCTTTACCCAAGTATGTTTTACTGTAAAAGCCAAAAGCCACATATTTCACAAAAGGATACAGATTCATGGTGCTGACCCTGTGTCCAAGTGTAGAGCCTCAAACAAAAAATAACCCTTTACCATAGAAATGCAGGCTGAACTTGTTGGGATGAGCACTGGGTGTTGTATGGAAGCCAATCTGACAATAAATTATATTTTTTAAAAAAGAAACCCAGGCTGAAATCTGATTACCAGATTTGCTCTTTTTCTTGTGTTAGCTGCAACAGAACACAGACATTATGCGCATACACACCCATAAGTGTGTGCAGGTGCAGGATGTGTACTATATAAATTTTCATATATTTGTATATATGAATGTCTTTGCACATACATCATGTATATAGTGAATTAATACATATATTATTTACCTGTTAAGAGCATCAGACAAACAAGAATCAGCTAGTCTATATAATTCCTAGCTGGCTTATTTTCTTGCTGCAAACTATCCAGTGTTCCAGGTTTGCTAACAAGTAGCAAATTAGCTCTTAGATTTTGTCTCCGTTTTTTTTTTTTTTTTTTTTTTTCCATTTTTCTACCTGAGCAGGTAGAAGTGAGCTGTAAAGTAGTCAGAGGAAAAAAACAATAAAGAGCATGGATAATCCATACACTGGGTAATCTCTGTCTTTGTAATTAATTTAATTTCCCATATTTATATAGCAATCAATAAAGAAATGCAAATGATATACAGATTATATTATTCCCCAAGTTCAGATGCTATACTTACTCATCCACAGTCCCTTAACTGAATGCCTTATACATGGTAGGCATTTAATAAGTATTCAATTACATTTTATAAATAATATGACCAATCTTACCCCTTTGTAAGTAACTTGAGTATATCAGTTGATACGACAGCTACATGGCTAACTAGGTCTTCCTCTCCCCCTCCCTCATCTTCCAGCATCCCTATTGTCAGCAAGAATTAGATCTAAGATGGTCCTACTCATTTGTAACCCTGAGGCCTTGTGTCTCAATGATGCTTAAAATAGCATGGATAATGGAACAAGTGTGCCTGTGATTGGTCACTGACAGAGGCATTTTTGCATGCTCAATAAGCAAACAGAGGCAACCCCTTGGAATCTACATCCATTGCTATGGTGGCTAAATTGTGTTCACATCCAGCAAAATTGGAGTTAATTTTATTTAGTAGAAATAGGCTAAAACTAGCGTCCCAAGTTAGAATAGTTCTGCAATTTTACCATCCCATAGTGATCATGAAAAAATACTGTTCGTGAGTTTTCCTCTTTCATTTGGTTAAAACCCCCTCCTCCATATAAAATTAGATTCTATACTGATAGTATAATTACTGTATAATAGAGTTTGCTCAACTACTCAACACAAAATGCTTTGCTTTCATAGCATTTTAATATGAGCAGCATAATGGGCACCAGCTTGAAAATCAGCATGCAGAGAAGGAATCTAGGACCCCAAATGAGCCCAAGTTTGTAAAATTTGATTCAGCTGTTCAACAAACTAGTTAATTCTAACCGACTTGACATTTAGATATCAAAATTTTCTGTTCATCATCGCGTGTTTTGGTTAAAAAGAAAACGGTCTGGCTTCACTCACACCATAATATGGACACCTGCCCTGTAGGGCGTCAGGGCTTACCATGAGTCCACCTCATTGCTTCATATGCAGCAGGGGGACCTTATCTGCTCCACAGTTCATGGCTCTGAAGCACTGATATTAAGAAGCCAGACGCTCCCCATGATGCATCAGTTTTAAATTAAATTAGACTTTTCTATTTCTTCCACTAAATACTGCTTTTATGGACTTAATGGCTCTGTGTTGTACACCATACACTAAAAGCGTTTACTCCTTTGGGGATAAGAGATTAACACAAGTAATATAGTGAAACCCCTTATTTACATAATTGCAATTTTCCTTTTGCCATAATAAAGGCTTTTTTGACCTTTTAAAAGTCCAATATTGCCAGAGTTAGCATAGTTCACACTGCATGCCACTTCATTCACTAATTTCTCTGAAATAACTAGTAAATGTTCCTATTGTTTGCTAAGAAACAACTAAAGGGCAACCAGTTTCTTTTACATACGTCCAATGATGCTAGAAAAGAGCCCCACGATGGCCTTTCTTCACTCGTTTTCCATAACGGTAACAACTTTAGAAGTCTCATTAGGTAACTTAAAATTAGGACATGAACTGAAGGAAACAATAGGACATCACAGGGCTTGGGCCATACTGCAGAAAACAACCCACTATATGCATTCAATTTTTTTAAAAACACGTATTGATCTGGCTGAAAAGAAACATAGCTGCTGGGCTCATGCCATGCCTCCAGCCTGAAGGCACAATTCACAATGCCCCTGATGGCACTTCTCTAAAAAAGGGATACTCAAAAAAAGAGGAAAGAAAGAAAGAAAGAAAGAAAGAAAGAAAGAAAGAAAGAAAGACTCCTAGGTCACCACCTTCCAAAATGTTTTCTAAAGTCCAAAGGACACTAAACTCCCGGAAATATATTTCAATATCCATTATTTAAGAATTTTTGCCCCTGAAAATTCCATGTAATTATTTTTGTTGGATGCTTTAAAGATGTTTTAAATTATAAACATACACATAAACATAAATGTTTTATTAATTGCACTGACTCGAAGCAATAAGAAACATCCTAGACAGTTTAAGAATTTCCCTGTATTGGTATTCTATGTTTGCAGCATTTCTCTTGCCCTTGCTCCTAAAAGAAATGGAAGGCGTTTATTGTAAACACTGTAAGTGTGGAACACAGCGATTCTCACCAAGCACCCCCTATACACACACTCTTTGAAGCCCCGTCTAAAATTAGGTGGGATATAACTGGTTCTGGCCAATGGGTTGCAAGAGGAAGTGGCATGTGCCCTTATGGGCTGAGGCAATGAAAAGCCTTTGTACAGCTCGCTGGTCTCCTCCCTGCCATGGTAACCAAAGGGGATGGATTGTTCCAGAAAGTGTAGTTGTAGATGCTGAAGCCCATGGTAGCTAGGTTTTATGAGTGACTAACAAACTCTCCTCACCCACCACCTACAAAGGTCAGGAAGAAAGAGAATTTCTTTTACATGTTTTTCATGCTTATTTATTTTTGAGAGAGAGAGAGACATTTACAGAGCATGAGTGGGGGAGGGGCTGAGAGAGAGGAAGACACAGAAACCAAAGCAGGCTCCAGGTTCTGAGCTGTCAGCACAGAGCCCAACGTGGGGCTCGACTCA
Organism: Panthera leo; assembly: GCF_018350215.1. NCBI lineage: Eukaryota > Metazoa > Chordata > Mammalia > Carnivora > Felidae > Panthera > Panthera leo. The sequence goes on from NC_056687.1 coordinate 88,927,478, forward strand.
CTCCTGACTAGTAAGGCGGACACTTAACTGACTGAGCCACCCAGGGCCCCAGAAAACCAAATTTTTTTTTGACCAAAATATACTTAGCCTAGCCCAGTTAAAGCAATAATCCTACAGCTTTGCAGGGACAAACACGCTGTCCTTGACTAGACTTTAACCAGCTCCCCTAAGTACTCAACCTTGGTGTCCATCCTCATGGGGCCTGTATCACCCAGTTTTATTAAGAATTCTCCTAAGTCAGTTTAGAGAGAATGCCCCACCCTCAATATCTGAACACCCTCCATACCTGATCACATTCCTCATCCCCCACTCTTCCCCAAGTGCTATCTGGTCACCCTGGCCTGCCTCCTCAAGAATCCTGTTAGATCTGTTTAACAGATAACCCCCAGCCTCCCCTCCCTATGCTTCTCTTAGTAATTTTCCATCCAGCGACACCACCCTGCTCCGTGGCTATAAATCCCCACTTGTCCACACTGTATCTGGAATTGAGCCCAGTTCTAGAGCGAGGTCTCTTTTCAGTTTCTGAATAAAATTTGTTTTGACCATTTTACTGTCAAGCTCTGGTTTTTCTTTAACAGTAGTGATTCCTTATACTGTCTCTGTCCATCCATTCATGCCACCTGGTTTCACTCACAACTTCTAGATCAATACATAAGCACAACACCCTGGGAATTCTGTAAAGGAGAGTTTTTATGAACCTCTCTGTTCTCCCAAATTTGTTTATCAACACTAAATCAAATATAGAATCCCAAGATTAAGAAAAGATTGAAGAAAAATGTTGCTTGAAATTGATTTCTGGGGAAAAAGTCTACTAGTTTTTATCCTTAATATTCTATGGATCGTTCTAAACCGCCAATCTTAATGTGTAACACTACACCTGCACATTAATGATTAATTATTACTTTATTAGGAGCATACGTATGTTCATCATTGACACACTTACTACTAAGTGTGGAGGTTTGATTGATTTAAGAGATTAAGGGATAATTTTGTTTCCAAAACTCAATCTTCCATGGAGGTATCTGCGTCTTTGGACACTCTATAGGTGCTTCCTGTCACTGTATTTTGATGGATGAACACTCTATTCAGAACTCAAACTGTCTTCCATTTGTTCATAAAAGCTGGAAATGCAGAGAGAATTTGCTGAAAGAGCCACAGAAGAGTAAATTCCAGACAAATGTAAGACAATATGACAGAGGAGCATTTGGGCCAAAATAAAGCAAGCAAATTCAACAGTTCTAAAAAAGACTTTTTTTTTTTTTTTTTTTTGGTCAAATAGTATATTCAGATGTAGATTCAAACTGCAAGCCTGCTGGTTCACTGTCAGCAAAAAATGCTAAATAGGGGCTAACTTGTCTTCCTGGAGAGTGAGGAGCACAGTCAAACTGAAAAACCACCTGAAGTTTGAACCACAAACCAATTTAGATCAAGCTGAGCAAACAGACAGGTCTGCTGGCCAATTCAAAACCAAGTTATTTTTTTAAAAAGTATATAAGCACAAAGAAAAAAAAAAAAAACTTTACATAAGGAAAAACCCACAGAACAATTTTAGGGACTAATAACATACTTCCCATTCAGATCCAACCCGGAGTGCGGCCTGGGGCGGTCCCCACTGTGCCTCCCAGCCCCCTATCTTCGTTTTGTGCTGATAAAATCAGAATAAAATGAAAGTCAAGGGCAGCCGGAGGACTGTGGGGGCTAGGGAGGAGGGGCAGTTCCACCCACTTGGCCCAAGTTAAAATGGAGGCTGTTACCGCTGAGAGCAGATTCGCACTTTTTTTTTTTAAGCACCAGCTGAGCCTCTCTCTCAATTGCCCTCCACATGAGTCACCAGACAGCCACTGGGTGTGAGATTCTGGCAGCGGTAGCTCTTATCTCTGACACTCCTTCCTCCTCCCGCTCCTCCTCCTCAATCCTGACTTTCTTTGGTAATGGAGGAAAAACACTTTGAAATTCCTTTATCGGTCTTGGAAATGGTTTACAAACGATTCTTTCTGAAGGGGCTAGGAGTGTTTGCAAAGGTCAGTTTGGTCTTGTGAGATTTTAAAAGGCTATTAAACACATTTGCTGGGTACCCAATACCTGTGTGTGAGGAGTGATTTCACTGAAGAATTTTGGGAGGGGCCTGTTTTAGGTACTGTCATCCCATATTTATTGAAAGAGAGAAGTTACACGGCATGCATGAACACGACAGTGGTATTTCTTCAAAAATTATCTTTTTGAGATTATTACCAGCTATCGACAATGTCTAAATTTCTACTGGAAATACATTATACTATATACATAAGAACAAGATAACGTGTTCGCTTTTTTGATGGCACAACTGCTATAAAGCTAATTCCGTATTTCCCTTTCCCTGCAGTTACCATGACTCATTAGATTCAGGTGAGTTTGATAAATTTGGGGGAGGATGTGCCTTGGATGCCTGCAAATGCAGTGATATGTCTGGATCCAAATGTCCTTATCTATAGAAAGAGAGAACTGAACTCCCAGTACCTTTAGTTCTGAAAGCCTACAATTAGCAATGGCTGTGCCACAAAAACAAGGTGATTCAGTAGGGTTTAAAAAAAAAATCACTGAAATTGGATTATTTTGGCAAGCAAAGGCAAGCCTTCCACTGACCACCCAAAAGGATCATTTTACAAATACTCATTTAAGTGACTAAAGAACAGTGATGCAGATCTTTTCTCCTTAAATCAGATTGGAAGTTCCTTGAAGCTAGAACCAATGTCTTTAACTAAGATTGATATTTCCCAGGGGCACCTGGGTGTCTCAGCTGGTTGAGGACAGACTCTTGATTTTGGCTCAGGTCATGATCTCGCGGTTCCTGAGTTCGAGCCCTACATCAGGCTCTGCACCGTCAGTGCTTGGGATTTTCTCTCTCCCTCTCTCTCTCAAAATAAATGAATAAACTTAAAAAAAAAAAAAAAGATTGATATTTCCCAGAACAAAATCAGGAGGCATCTCTCATACTGCTGGACAAATGACCTATCTACGAAAGAAGTTATTATATCCATTAAAAAGAGCTCCCAGCCCATGGACCGCTTTTCATTGCAATTTCTGCCATCCACAGGTTCAATGGAAGAGGCTTCCAGGGACAGACAACGAATAACAATCGGCAGGAAAAGGTCCAAGAGCATTTTAATAGACAACTTTATAAGGATCCTAAAACCTTGGCACTGGCCCTTTTTTGCCAGCAATATTTCCACAAGAAAACGCTCCCTCCCTGGTAGTCTTTATAGAACACGTGGGTTGAGCACCCGAGGATTGAGCTGGGGGTTGCTGAGCCACGTTGCTTGATCTTTGCACGGAGACCCTTCCCCAGCGAAGCCTGGTGCCAGATGAGCACTGGTCTTGAGGAGACGGGCTGGCTCATCGTTGTAAGGCAGTTCTGGGCCCAGAGCCGTAGCACTCTAGGGAGGCCACAGGCACAGTCTGAGTCCGCAATTCTGTTTTGCCAGAACCAAAGGGGAACAGTGGGAACTGGCTTGGCTGCTTTTCCAGATGCTTTTGACCAAGCAGGATACATTAAAAAAAAAAAAAAAAAATCTGGCTTGACAAATGCAACAAAGAGAGAAATAGGTTCTATTTGCCTTTTAATTTTAGCTGGGATGTGGTATACTGGTTATTTAAAAGAAAAAAAAAAAGGAAGAAAAAAAACACTATTAACATAGCTTTTCTGCTTCTTTGTTGTAGGCTAGCAGCTTCATCTAGTCAAGAGTCTAAGACTGGCTGTTAGAAGCCTTGGGTTTTTGTCCCCAGTGACCATCATCTCCTGATCCTGACACATGATTTTTCAGCCCTTCACTGTGTGTTTCTATGCCATCATATTAAATTCCTGTCCTCCTCTGCCTCAGAAGGATGTTGTGAGGACAAACGAAATGGCTCCATCTTACCTCCTTCCCTATTTTTCTGGCACTCTGTGCAAGGACCACACCAAATTCTGCACTAGCAAACAATAGGGTTGTGCCAGAAATGGAAGGAGCCAGAATGGAGCCCGGTAGAAGCCCTATAGGACACCGAGGCAGAGATCCAGCCAGAACTATAACACTCAACTGGTCACAAACTCAGACATCAAGGTTATATCCCACCCCCCAAAATACACACTTATGTGCTCATGTGACCCTCTCCGAGTCCCTCCAGACTTAGCTGTTTCATCACTGGTTGAACTCTCAGGTGCAAAATTATAGAGATTTATGTCTGAGATTTTCTTCCTTTTACCAAGGAACAGTCTTTGCTAGCCCTTGAGGCCCTCTTTCGTCATCCAAAGTCCTGGTAGTGAAGGAACTAATCACTTTACCTCACTTGGGTCCAGCTAAGGTATTTTTGCAGCCCTTCGTGGTTTTGACACATCCAACAGAGCTTAGGCAGCCAGGCAACAGGAATGAATTCCTCAAGGGGCCTGAACAAGCAGGGCCCTCCTTCCCTTACGCCCAGGCCCTGCCCTCCCCTCTTCCCGGATGCACTCATCCCCTGAAGAGGTCCCAGAGGCTTCTCCACCGCGGACACCCAGGGGGGGAATCAAATAGAAGGGGCAAGACAGAGAGCGATGCTGTTCTTTGCCAGTGTTAATTGTGAGCCAGTTATCTGATCTGCTGTGCCTTGCTCTTTCTGGAAAGGTTTGCATAATTTGGCAATAGAATTCCAAGATTCTCATTTCTTGTAAATTGTGCCTTTGCCAATTGCTTTTGTCAGGACTCCCCATTTCACCTCATGTCTCTGCTCTCTACTTTTGTAAATGCACTGATCTGTGAAAATGAATTAAACAGATTAAAAAGCAGCTTTTCTTATTCACCGGAATAAAAATGGCAAATGCAGACAGGGCACATCCTTGTATGTAGCTCCATGAAAAAAAAATTACTTCAGACAAGAGGGTGGCCTGCCTCTCTCTGTGGAACCAAACCCAGAAAATGCTCTGTGATTCAAGCTGCTCCTGTAATCTAGAGTGATGTTCTACTTAATGACAGCCCACGATGATAATCCAATTATTAGGCTTTCACCAAACCCATACTATAATGGCATCATATATTCTTATAATTAAAGTTGATCTTCATAAAAGCTATTCCCCTTTTTAGAGAGAGATGTTTATAATGTTAAATAACTCTCATCTTATAGACATCTCTCAGTTCACAAATTTGTGGAGCAAATACCCTTAGAAGGAGAAAGTATACAGATGCACGTTATTCACAACAAAAGAAGATTCTAGGGACCATTTTGACCCTCTGTACTGGACCCCAGGTCCAAGCTAAAAGCAGTGTTGGAGGGCCAGGCTCTGAGCGTCCCAAAGCATCATCATGGCACATCATGGGGGTTGAAGGATTTGAACACCCTGTAAGTTTCAGACAAGCAATAGCACAGAGGACCCCCAAAACTGCCCCCCTGCACACTCCAGTGAGCATCTATCACATTGCAGGCCTCGCCTGTTTAACCATCTCTGGAGATGGGAAGTACATCGTGTGCATACATACTAAACCAGTGGCCCAAAATGCCTTTGTTAAAGAGTTCACACTTCCGTTGTCTTGTTTCTTTGATTAAGGCTGTCTGAGTAGAGGAAGCAAAGAGAGGAGAGAGGAAGCACACTTAGTTACCCAAGCAATGCGCCACCCTCACCACCACTTGCAAGCTCTGGTTCTTAATTCAAAATGAAGGGTGCAGGGTTTGGTAAACAGTTTCCCCATCTCTGTGCTAGGTACCCCCATGATCCGCAGCAAGGGTTGTCGTGAAGAATAAATAAGATAAAGCGTGAAAGTTTCATGGTTTTGTACACATAGAACAGTAAGTGCTCATTTAAGAGTAGGTATTACCATGGTGATTAGTAGTGTTCTTTTCTCAAATGGGTTTAGACAAATAGAAGATGAACCCAGCAGCCTCACACCAAGGAGCAAGTAAAAGTCTTATGACTGGGTAAGAGCAGAGCCAAAGCAAGTCGTATCACAAGGCAGCAGCCCTTCAAAGACTCAGCACAGCACTCCAGAAGAATGGCAGTGACATTACCCATAGATTCCTTTGCATTTGTTTGCCATTGTAGACTCTTCCCAGAACACTCAGATCTGTTTGCAATGTTTCTCATTTGGGGTCAGACGAATTATTGTGTGGGGCTGTCCTGTGCATTGCAGGACATTGAGCATCCCCTGACTCCCCCTCCCACTAATACCAGTAACACCACAGGGTTGTTGTAACAACCTAAATAACACTCCCCACATTGCCAGTTGCTGCACCAAAGACAGAACTGCCCTGCTTGAGACTTCTCGGTCTTTGCTCGGTAGAACAAATTTCATTATGTCCAGTTTACACTGGGGGAAACTGAGGCATAGAAAGTGATTGACCACATTAATCAGAACACAGACAGTAGAAACATAGGAAATGGCATAATGCATGTCACAAACGCTGATCAGGTGGGACAGGGGAAGTTAACTATATACAGTCTCTCCCCCACCCCCTGTAGACATTCACCCAGTGAAAATCAGTCCTAGTGAGTTACTGATAATAGGGCTGTATTTTATTCCTCAGGGTTGAAGACAGAAAAAGGTCAAAAGTACTGAAAAGCACTTAGATTTTCTTTTGGAGTACCTGGCTATAACAATGGGAGGTATGGGGGGCTACAGGGGAGGACAGCATAGGGAAGGAGAAATCACAACTCGAAAGCCTACATATAAGAAAGCAAATCCCTGAAGTGACCCTACACCCATTTGCTCCTCAGGGTTTGAATACTTTGCCCATTCATCTGTTAGCAATAGGTCACAAAAGGACATCTACCGACCAGCATCCAGTTACAGCATTTGTAACTTGTAATTCTCTTTAAGTGATATAAACATCCTATTTCCTTTCAGCCTCTCATTCTGTCACGTGGTATTATGGCATTTAGAGGCCTTTTTTTTATTGGAAAGTATTTTCCACTGTTTTATTGAAGTCAGTGAGAGAGTACAACTCTATATAATGAAATTTATTATGCAGCCAACTCTTCAGGAACAGGTTTATTTTAAATAGGGAGAGATACCTGTGTTCGGTTGTGTTCCTTCAATTTTGTGTAAAACAGAGTAAATGGTGGTGGTGCATGTGCCTGTACAGAGAGCACAGCTGGTTTGGTCCAGTGGCTTTATTTTGAATCTCTGAATACATTTTCTCGCTTGAAAGGAAACTGTGGCTTCTGCTGTGCAACGAGCTCAGACTTTGTTTTTTGGAAGTCTTCAGAGCTGAAAGCCAAGTTTGACCTGAAGGGCTCTGAGCCTTGATTCCTTCCTGCATGCCTGGGACTCTAAGTACTAAGGAACACCTGAGTTCTTGCTAAGAGAAACAGAGGCTTCTGAATTCCTTCATGTGCCAGAGAAGGTTCAACTTCCACGCAAGCTCATCTATTATTTGGCTGACTTTTCTTCCCATTTGTCCCATCTAGCTGTTATTTTCATTGCTTGGTGAAAAAAAAAAATAGAAGTATCCGAATTTGGAAATGTAAAGCTAGGATCACAGAAAACATTCAGGATGATTTCAGCAAATCTAACACACACACACACACACACAGTGACAATGGAGACAGAGAGGTAGGGGAAGGGCAGGTGGTGGTAAGGTTTGCATTTAATTCTGAAACACAAAAAAAGTGTCAAAGTCACATGCCTGGTTTTCAAGTCAAACATTTCTGGAACACCAGCTAGCCATGGGCCAACCACTGGGTGAGTTGTGAAGGGAGAGTTGGAGAGGACAGGGAAGATCAGAGGCAACCAACACCAGTCCTTGGACTGTGTAAGTCCTTCCTGTGTAAGTGTGGAAAGGGCCACGGACAGTTCTCACACTTCTCCAGGCCTCCAGGAGCCTGCTGTCTGGCTGGAGGATAAGAGACAAGGAAGTAGGAGGGGAAACACCTCACAGACAGCAAGAATTAACAGTAGGTCAGAGGAAGGAGAGATTCCTCAATAGTTGTTTAGGACATCTGATCTTCAGCAGCCCTCAGCACCTCCTACTATCTAATGACAAAGGAGCCAAATGACTTTTTTAGTGTGAACGTGTAACACTTTATTACAGAACATCCTCTTTTAGAAGTATTCATTAATTTGTCAGCAGTTTCAGGGCTCCTATCATGCTAGCCAGTGGAGAAATACAGATATATTTGGTTGGGACCATGCACTCAGGTTACTTGTTGACTTTATAAATGGAATATTGTTCCTATTCCTCATTCCCACCTTATAGAAGGAATAACCTTCTGTGTACTTTGCCACATGACCTAACAGGAATATGGCATCAGAGAAAGTGGAGTGCATTTATCAACTCCAGTGATGTTGGATTTGGCCACATGACTTACTTAAGCCAATAGAATGTTAGTGCAATTGATGTGAGCCAAGGCTTTAAGTGTATTTGCACAATTTGCCTTGGCTTATGTTTGCCACTTCTGTAAGAAAAAATTGCTCTACGAACCATTGTTTCAAGGATAATGACAAGGCATATGGAAGAGATTTGTATTCAGTTCTCAAACTAGAGTCCTCCTGAGGCCAGCCCTTATCAATCAAATCATAGCAAACCTGCTGAACAAAAAAGATAAGTGTCTGTGGCTGTAAGCCATTAAATTTGGGGGGATGTTTGTTTTATAGCATTATGGCAGCAATAACTTATTTTTAACTTATTTTAAGTAGGCTTCACACCCCATGCAGAGCCCAATGTGGGGCCTAAACTCACAACCCTGAGATCAAGACCTGAGCTAAGATCAAGAGTTGGGCACTTCATGGATGGAGCCACTCAGGCGCCAATGCAGCAATAACATATTCATACCCCAACCAATAGTATGATGGTGACTCACCCTCAACTATGATGCATGCATATAGGGTGACCAATCCTCCTGGTTTTCCTAGGACTATCTCTGTCTTAAAACTGGAAAATCCTGCATCCCAGACAAACTGGGACAGCCAGTCATCCTAGTGTCTCCCACCTCCGATTTCTGAATCACTTCAACATCCAAGGTCCTCATTCTGCCACTGACTTTTCTTGCTGGCCCAGACCCAGACCCACCACTTCTGCAGCATCCCCCTGAGTCTGCCTTCTCTGAACAATTTCCCAAATGCTAGACCCATGTCTCTTCTGTTTCTCTGCAAATCTCACCTAGCTCCAATAGCTGCTAACTGCTGATAAGATTTATTTATTACAAGTTAATAGTGAGGTGTTATTCCAAAAGATGTTCCTTTTTTAAAGACTCATGGAGTGGCAACGCCTTAACCCAGGGTTGGCACATATGGGTGCTACTCCTCTCCTCATCCTGCATCCATGGCAGACATCAGTAATCAGTTATGATCCTCTTTCCCATTAAGCCTAGGTGCACATTCAAAACACTGCCCAACACTGTGCTTTCAGTAACCACTTCAAATATATTAGAGTTGGAATAGAAAATGAATCCCGTATGTCAACCCTGCCTTAGGCCAGAAAAAAAATTTAACTCTAGTGGTGAGAATTTCACCTGACACTACTTGTGAGGTGAGGGGCAGGCAGAGTGCAAACAGTAAACAGAGAATCGAGTGGCCAGGAATCCATTTTGTGACGCTGATCAAGTTACTGCAATTTCCCCGGCCTCGGCTTCTTCATTTGTTTCAAAAGAGGGCACAGGAATTTCATTAATTTCATGGCCTTTAGGCTAAGATGTTTCTCTCTGAAATATTATGACTTTAAAGAATTTCTCTGGCATCTTCCAGTTCTTCAGGATTGTGGTTCTATGAACCCATAACAGAGGGTTTCCTTTAGAAACAAGAGATCAAAAATAGCTGTGCTGACAGGATCCAGTGAGACCATGGCTTTTAAAATATTTTGTTTGTTGTAATATATTTTAGAAAACAGAAGGGAAATGATTTATTATTTATCATTATCATCTCATACTCCATCCTCTTCTTCATCTTAGAGCTAGGGCAGCATGACCTCTGTTGGGGGCAAGGACAGGGAGAAGCTCATAAAGATGATTTTCCTCACTGGGTGTTGTATGGAAACCAATTTGACAATAAATTTCATATATTTAAAAAAAAAGCATCACTGAAAAAAAAAAATGATTCTGTTGCCCCAAGAAATCAACAATGAAAAAATTGGGAAGTCATCACGTTAAGTTGTTGGAATCATAAAATAAGTTTGAATGTAAAAAGGATGTGAGAACTTGACAAATACCTGAAGCACTTTAAACTTCCATGTATGCATCTCAAATATTGGAGAAACACGTATACCTCCTTTCTAATAAGGCCTAAATGAATGAGGAGGGGAATTAATTATGCTGTAGCGGGGATTCACTATAACTTACTTAAAACATTTAACCTGATGCCTGTCACATTACAAGTGGTTTGCAAATGGCTGTGGCCATTGATATTATCAAAGTTATAAGCTTGTCAGTTGCCTTATAAACTATCTGAAGGAAGATCCTGATCTCTAGGAAAACACCCCGGCCTCTAGGAAAAGGGCAGGCAAGGAGGTTTGTCCTGACCTCGGAGCACTGGAAATGGGCACCCTTGTAAAAAGGATTAGCCATTAGGCCTTCCTGGCCTGGATTAGTATCAGCTAATCCACCTCACTCAGAAACCTTACTGTCATTGCCCCTTATCCTATCCTGATGCCTTGCCGCTGGGAGGAATAATTTGTAGCGGGAACCCAGGGGGCCTGCCCATGGCTAACACAGCTATGCCTGGTGACAGAGGGGCAGGGTGACAAAGTCCAGCTCAGTGATCCAACTGACTCCAAGGACTTGAACAATGTGAGTGATCTTGCCCCTGGGAGGTCCCTGCAACAGGATGACCACACCCCTTCCAAGCAGGTATCTCTCAGGACAGCTCTGTAAATTTCATTTACAGGACATTCTGGGAAAAAACGTGATATGGATGGAAAATCTTAGTATTGCCATGAACTAGGGTCAGAGAAGAGGACTGACCACAAAGGAGAGGAGGGGACTTTTGGGGGTGATGGAAATTGTTATGGATTGGACTGTTCCTGCAAATATGTTAAAGCCATCACCCCCCATACTTCAGAATAGGACTGTAATTTGAAGACAGAGCCTTTAAAAGTGTGATTATATTAAAATGAGACCAATAGGGTGGGTGTCAATCCAATATGACTGGTGTCCTCTTAAGCACCAGAAATTTGGACATCTGAGACACCACAGGACACCCACCCAGAGGATAGATCATGTGAGGACACAGTGAGAAAGCACCATCTGCAAAAGGACTCCGAAGAAACCCAAGTTGCCAACACCTGGATCTTGGACTTCCAGCTCTAGAGCCGGGAGAAAATTCCTGTTGTTTAAGTCACCTAGTATTTTGTAAAGGTAGCCCTAGAAAATGAATAGGGATATGTCCGATCTTTTTATTTTGATGGTGATTACATGATTATATTTGTTGAAACTCATAGAATTGTATACCTACAAAGGGTAACTTTCACTGTATATAATCACCCCTTAATAAGCCTAACTTTAAAAATGCTACTAGTCAGATTTTTAAAGTTTGCCAGGAATATTATCTCTGTGAAGAATTTCCTAAATGGGACATGTTTTAAAAATACAAATTTAAGTGAAATTAAATAACTAAAAATCAAATACCATTCTTTAAGTTATATTTTCATTTTTCCAATGCAAACAATTCTATACAGCTGGTAATTATGATACAGTGCAATCCGTACTGTTAAGGGTTTTTTGTATTATTGATCCATAAATGCTTGCTGGTTCAAAAAGGATAGAATCTTTACCCTTAAAGCTATGTAGCTAATCCATTATCTATTAAAATTAACTGTCAATCTATACAGCCCCACTTATATGAAGGTTCTAAACTGTTTTGTTCATAAGATTATTAATATTAATCATCAATAACTGAACACTTTACTCTTGCAATAATATACATTTGTATTTTAAATGGACAGAGGTTTCAAAATATAAATCACATTTCATGTAAAATGTTTAACTGTATTTTACGTGATTATGGGCATGCTTTGTTCCTATTACGTGTTTTATCATGCTGATTATACATGATAATACAATCATGTAATCATTGATCATGCCAAGTTCAGAACTGCCATGTATAAAATACTGAAGCCGGACACTGGGTTACTCATCCTTAAAGGCCACAGTCAAGGTCAAAGCTAGAGCCAAATAAACAATTTGGCCAAATACTGTACTGAGATTAAAGCAAAAATTTAGTGCATTCCTATATGAATTGAAATTAACTTCTTCTGTAATTCAGTTTATAATGATAATAAAAAGTGAATCTATAAAAATTCAAAATATTCATTTTGTTAGTGAAGAAAAAAAGCAGACATTATAAATACATACTTCTCATTTACATAAACAAACAAGTCTGCAAATCTACCTCCCGGGACCATCATCACAGTCCTTCTAAACACCCAGTCTTCCATTCCCAAAAACTCAGCCTCCCTTATGCAGCAGACCCTTTCCCTTGACGGGTTTCTAAAGCTATAGTTCTGAAACGACTGAATTAGAATTGCAAGAGAGTAACTATGCCCTTTCCTTTTTCAGCCCTAGAGATTTCTTTTGGGAACTCTTGATAATTTACAAGCAATTTTTGGCAAGGCGGCCCCACCAGCAAGACTGGCATCCTTCCTGGGCCTGCCTGTAACTTCATGACGAATGCTTTAATAATCTGGCTGTTTGCTGCCTCTCACCCTTCAGTGCTTTGCTCTGAAGACATTTGTTTTTTAAATCTAGTTGAGGAAAAGGCCCTGAACAAAGCTGCTTTTTCCATGATTCTTTCCATGGCCTGCCCATGGGTCAGCATTTAGCAATGCCAATGCCTCAAAGCATAATTATTAGATGAGAGATTTCCTCCTGAGGCAACACAAGCTGTTTCCTTCTTTCACGAGGTAAAATGTGTGCCCTATTCCATAATCAGGCAAGTAGGGAAAATTACTGCTTAGCATATGCACAGCCCTGAACACAAATTCTAACACCAATTGGTAACAATATGAACTTAAGTCAGAATAGCCTATTTGCTAGTATGAAAACCCCAGACAGGAAACGGTTTCTTCCTTTTCTACTATAACAGCCCTCATGCACAAGTAATAGTGTCTGAGAGTTAGAGATCTTCTATGAATATTTTTCATTACTTCCCTGGATAGCCACTGCCTTCACAGCAGCAATTACCTAGGTTAGGAAAGTGTATAAAACTATTCCTGCAGATCATCGATTTGGGTCCATCATTGCAACATGGGAGCTAACTAGAGCAACCCTAAAGCTAAAATAGCACTCAGTAGAAAGAGAGCTAGAGTTGGCCAGGTTCTGGTCTAGCTCTTCCTTGACCTGACCATGAGGGATTGAGCAAATCCCTTACCCTCTCTGAGCCTCAGTTTCCTCACTGTTGACTGGGGAGAGTAACATGTGGAAGTTCTCTGAGAGCTGACGTGCCATCCAAGCATAGGAAATGGTCAGTAACAGAGTCGCAGCACAGTTTCCCATCAAGCCTAAATAAAGGTAGGAATGGCTCAGCCCCTAGTCTGGTGCTGCAGTGTGGATGTGGCTAGGAGTCCAGAGACCCTCTTACCGTTTTCACCTCTGTGTCCTTATGCAAGAGGACTTCTCCTTTCCCTGCAACTTATGCTTTTGGAAATGAATTGACTTTTTCAAAAATTATTTGGACTCACAGAAAGCAGTCCCAGGGTACATACACCTGATTCTTTAGACAAGTGCTTCTTCTCTTATAGGCATTAAATTCAAGATCTTGAGGCTTAAAGATAGGAAGACTTTCTCTTCATATTCTGTGGTGGTTAAATAGTGGCATCCTTTAAGAAAATGGATTCTCTTGGCCCCAGTTAGTACAATGTTCAGATTTACAAACTTTTATTTTATTCTCTCTGATGAATGCATAACAATATGTAGTGGAGATACAATCAAAGATACTTTCAGACCTTGAGAGACTGAGTTATAAGAAGTTAAATATAGAAACAGATGATGTGGAAGCATTGTTCAAGAAAGGAAGAAATGTGAAATATAAGAAAGGTAATGAGCTGAATGAAGTCAAAGTGGAACACAGAAATTTAGACATTAAAAAAAGACCAATGACAAATGTTTGTTGAGTAAATATTTATCTTGGGGAAATCATCAGAGAGTGCTAGAGTTTAATTATTAAAACCTTCAAGAATTCATGGAATTCATCTAACAAGCTCTTGTTGAAACCTGCTGCTCACCATGGAAGCAAAATGCAAGAGAAGATGTGGATAATCTGGGTTCAAGTCCCCATGCTGCCTCTTAACTACAGAACTTTCAGCAAGCGACTCAACTTCTCTGGGCCTGGTTTCCACATCTTTAAGGTGTATGGTTAGACTAGATCAAAAGTACAAACTGGAGATCCATAGGTCGAACGATCACTCAATGAACCAAAACTTAAAACATTTTGGATATATCACATAGAAATGCAGATTTCTGGATTTTCCAGAAAAGTTGGAGTAGCCCCTGACATGGGGTCAACTTCCTGCATAGCAGCAATAGGGCTGAGCTGATTGTCTGCACCAGGATATTCTCCTCGTTCCCTTGTGGTGCCCGGACTCTTCAAACGTGCATCTACCTATGCTCTTACACTTTGCTCTGCTTCTCTCACATCAGTTACGTGCCTGGGCGCTGGACCATTTATATTTGTGACCCTAGATAGCTCTTCTCTATCAGCCTGTTGTTCTCAGACTTCATAATTCTTTACAGGTCTGCATGGGGAATGAAGGTTCCAGAGCAGTAAATTCTCTTCTTCCTCTATAATTTCAATCATCCCATTAGAGAAAAACACTTCAAGATTTGGATCTAAAAAATTGAAGCGAACACACTGATGATCCAAAAAAATCTTTAAACCTTCCACCTCTCACATGTTGCCATGGTGTTTATTTTAGCTTTCCGCTCATCCATTTTGCTTCCTGTCCAACTTGATTTCTGTTTTACAGTCACATTGCATGGACTTTGCACAGTAATTAATTTCAAAGTATAACATAAAACTGATTCCTTCAAACTGAACACATCGGAAAGCAAAAATGCTTACTTAATGAGAATAGCTGGATGCCAAAGATGGAATTCTTGAAGCTTCTTAGACAAACCTGAAGGACTTCTTGCAAACACTAAATCTTTGTCTTTTAGCCCTTTTGAAAACGACTTCCATAAAAGAAAATCTATTTTGACCAGACCGCACACAAACATGAGGTTAAAAATGTTTGCCTGACACTTTCCAATACCCCTGCTTTGAATGCAGCACTTTGTTTTGCTGCCATATTTCCTTCAAACGATGTGCTTTGTGAAAATTTTAGATTCATCAAAATACCTATGAGCAGGTTTTTTTTAGCAGAAAGTGTTAGCTAGCTGCTTGCATGCTTTTGAATGTGAGAGATTTTACCATATGTTGCCATATCATTTAGATTACGTCTAAGCAATGCCAAAAATCTGGAGGGGAAAAAAAAGGGGGAGATTCTATTATCTACATGCTTTATTTGCAAGTCACCAAACAGATCACCCAGCTGTGTGGCACCATATAGCTAAAACATCTGGGTGATTAGCTGAATTATTCATTTTCATCAAGATATTTTGTCCTTCTCTAGACAATATTTGAGCTTCACACACGGGCGTGCATAGTATATGCGTATGTTTATGTACACATATGTATTTCTAAAAGGACAGATTTAAGCAATTGATTCAAAGATGAAATGCAGGGTCATAATCTTCCCTCACCTCCTGCTGGACATTTCTGACCACTACTAGCTCTTTTCTATCTGTTCCCCTCTAACCCTCAGAGTCAGGTAAGGGCAAAATTGAGCAGTCAGCTCCATAGAGCCCAGGAAGAGGGCAGTACCCTCACGTTCCCTGCAATCCAGAGCTAAGAGTTATGACCCAAAGCATGCATAAATGCTGGTAGCTGAGGCACACCTAGTGGCAAGGCCTGGAAGAATCACACGACTACATATTACTATTCAAGAAGCATATATTATACACTAGACTTCATGTCTTCTTTACCTGAATTATCTCATTCATTTCTCACAATAATGCTATAAGGAAGAACAACTATTCCCTACCACCTTTTTTTTTTTTTTTTTTTTTAAGAGGACTCAGAAGTTAAGTTACAGTAAGTGGTAACGTTTGTGTTTGAAGACAAGTCAGACTTCAAAAACACACAATGCAGCCACACTGTCTGGGTCTGGATCGCATCTGGCCCTTGTCCTCAAAATGGCACTGGAGCACTTTCAAAGCATGCCATTGCAGGCCTGAGGGTAGTTCTGGTTAAGCCCCTTCCTGGCAAGACTATAAAGCAGAGTGACAGTGACAACCATATCTGTCTTGATCCAAACCTTCACTGCCGAACCTTAGTTAATTCCCTAAAATCTCTGGGCAGGGTTAGAGTAGAAGTGGGAACTACAGTTAACTGTTTCCACAACCACAGCACACACCATTTGAATCACTAACATGGGCTGGGCACAGCCTGTTCTGCCATATTTCCTGAATTTTCTAGCAAGTTTGATCTCAAATACTAGCTCTCATTGTCAGTCTATTTGGATTTGGAATGTGTAAAATTAGGCCGCTAAGCCCCATGGGAGACTGTGACCTCATCAACCAGCTTGGTATGTTTCAACTATTTGAGTCATGGGCAGCTGCCATTATTTTTTAATGTTCACTGTAGTACTTTTAATATAACTCCTCCATTCAACTTTGTGTTTAAGGAGGCACTTCTCCAGAAAAAAAAAATAATGCATTTTTTTCTGTTGTTCTTGGAATCTAGGCAGGCATGATATATCACACCATGGTACCATGAGGGAGACAATAGAAGGAACTGAACACAGAAAACTTTAGAAACCAAACAAGCAAATAATTGTCATCCCAATTATTTCATTATGGCTGACAATGGAATAACACAAAGAACTGAGTGGCTCCCAGAATGGCACGACAACCATAAAAAACTCAAGACACAAAGAGTATTTCTCAGAGACAGCAGAATTCATACAATATGCAATGTACAGTAAAACCTTGTTATTCTGATCCCTGCTCTTTTTTCCCCAAATAGTATGTAATTCAAAACAATTCCCACTCCTCAACTGCCTAGACTGTCTTATTGTTATTGTACTAAAATACAAGCTCATTTTAACCTGGCTAATTCAAAGTCAAATTTTGCAAGCCCTTTACATGGTAACTAAGGAGTTTTACTTCCCCTTTGTTTTATCTCCTGGGGTCTAACTACCCCCACATCAGTTCCACAAATATAAGTTTGTAGAGTAAAAGAAAGTCACCACACTGAACAATAATAACATATGTGGGAAAATGTTAAATATCTGCTCTTTTGTGACATTCCAATTTTTTTTTTAATTTGCCCTTATGTTTAGATGAATTCAACTATAACCTAAACATATTCAAAGTATATAATTTATGGAAAGGAAGAAGGAAAGAGAGTCAATTTTTCACTGGTAATAAGATCACTAACATCTCACAATAATAGCTCATAATAATACAATTTATTGGCACTAGCTTCATGCAAAGAACTTTAAATATATTTTTATAAGAGTCCTCATTCTGTCTCCATTTCATTGGTGGAGAAAGAGAGGAACTGAAAGGTGAAACAACTTGCCCCAGGCTATGCAGTCACTCAGTGGCTGGACTCAGCTGGACAGAAACTGAAGCCTCTGTTTAAGAGGACACCAGTGATAGGGCACCTGGGTGGCTCAGTCAGTTGAGCGTCTGACTTCGGCTCAGGCCATGATCTTATGGTGTGTGATTTCGAGCCCTGCATCAGGCTCTGTGCTGACAGCTCGGAGCCTGGAGCCTGCTTCAGATTCTGTGTCTCCCTCTCTCTCTCTGGCCCTTCCTCCCTCTCTCTCTCTCTCTCTCTCTCTCTCTCTCTCTCTCTCTCTCAAAAATAAACAAACACTAAGAAAAAATTTTTTTAAAAAAAGAGGACACCAGTGAGGCTGTGAAGTCCGGAGGCAGGATACCATCTTCTTTCCACCCCACTTGCATAGCACCAGCACCAGACCTGAGGTCACCATCCAGCCTCATGACAAAACTGAAACCCCTAGGTTTCCCATTCCATCCCCAATTTGCCTGTCCCCAAACATTAGAGAATTTCCCGATCCCAAAACAATAATGACTTGTTTAGCAGCTAAGCAAACTCCGAGAGCATTTTCCAGTCAACACTTTGAGAACAGGAGAGAAGGGGACAACTTCTACATCAGGTGTTCTACAAGGACTTCATCGTACTCACCGCCAGCACAGAGGTAACTCAGATCCTAATCAGGGGCTAGCTGATTCCAGCTGTTGCAGTACATTCTGAAACCTGCCTGTTCCTCTACTTAGAATATTCAGTGGGGTCCTCATAACCCTTTTCCCCCAACATAATTTTGACTGGACACAAACTCCCAATGCCACACACCTAAGTTATTAGATGAGGACAGTGGATGCTCTGCCACTTGTACATGTTCCTTGCACCAGGTTGATGTTCCCAGCCCCAGCATAATGCTCATCAGTGCCAATCAACACACAACTCTGCCCATCTCAGGAGAATTGCCCTAGGCCAATTAGAACTGCTTTACTTTGGAAGTTGGGCCAGTAGCCAATGATCTACTACCTTGGGCACAGTAGGCTGGCCCCTTACTTTAAGGAGCAACCATCTCTGGAGTGCAATTTGCTACCCACATCCCCCCAGAGGTCCCAGCTGAAGCTAGGCTCCAGCTGAGAACCCATTTTTTAATTTCTTCCCCTGCCCTTCCGCTTTCTTCACTCTCCTGAGGGCACCTCCTCCATGTAAATCATATACACAGAAATTGTGGTCTCAGGATCTCCACCTAGAAACTAAGACCATAGTCTTACCTGCTCTCCCAGACCCAAAACTCTTAGTTCACCCTGCCCTACCCACTGCTTGTAAAATACCCTTCCTCAAGTAAAATCATAAATTCACTCAAGATCCTGCACATCTCCTTCCTGCCTAAAACTCCGCAGTCTGACCAACTCCAAATTTCTATAAAAGGCATCATGTGGTATTTTTTAATCACTATATAAAACTTCTCCTACCTATAGAAATAGAAAATCTTCATAACTTATCATCATGTTCCTGAGCAAGTTATGCCAAAAATTCACTAGATTTTGTTCTGCCAATGTAGCTTCACGTTTGTGCACCAGGAAGAATGAACATGCTTAGGTTTAAGAAGCCTCCTGAATCACTCCATTCCCTCTGGGGACTGAAGAGCAGACTTGCCCCTGGTGCAATAGCTAATAAGATTACCTGGACCAGGACAATTGCCTAGTGAAGATTAATAAGATTCATCTTCAGGTTAGACTGTGAGCAAAATTTTGCAACAAGTTGCAACCTCTGCTTTCTTGGCTCTGAGACCAGGGCACCCTTCCAATTATGGGATCATGGGGACTGGACATTTCTTTCAGAGATTAATGGTAGGTGCTATGCCTATAGGCATGGGCATGTACACAAACACACACAAGTAGCTCCAGCTTAGGAAGGGATAAGGGCTGCAGGGTATGATGGCCTGTACACTTAGAAATTTTCAAGAGCTAAAAAGCAATGCATATCCTATCTAAATAAGGTTTGAGTATTGCACTGAGTGGGCATTAAAACCTTATATGAAGACGGTTAATGAGCTTCAGACTCTTACTGTAATGAAAATTCTATCCTGTCGTTATTAAAAGATTAGTTATCTAGTCCAGAGAAGGGAGATCAACCATCGTAGGAGACAGATCCCAAAAAAACGGGTATTTTCTTTTTCACATATACCTGCCTTGTTTTGCAAATTCCCTTTCAGAGTAAATCCTTTTCCATTTTTTTTTAATGTAGGTGCTATCTTGCGATCTCCTTTTTATTTTTTTTTAACTTTTTTTTAATGTTTATTACTTATTTTTGAGAGAGACAAAGCATAAGTGAGGGAGGGGCAGAGAGAGAGGGAGACACAGAATCCGAAGTAGGCTCCAGGCTCTGAGCTGTCAGCACAGAACTTGATGCAGGGTTAGAACTCACAAACTCTGAGATCATGACCTGAGCCGAAGTCGAACACTTAACTGAGCCACCCAAGTGCCCCTTGCAATCTCCTTTTTAAACAAAAAGAGGGCTGAACTGGAACCAGGAAACACAGAAACTTGTATGTGACCTTGGACAAGTCATTCTCTCTCTCTAGGCCTCACTCCCATCATCCATGAAAAACAAGGCACTGGACCTTAAGGTTGACTTAAGGTCCTGCCTTTTGTTAATGTTTTAGGAGCTTTACTGGAAGCACAGCAGTATAAGCTTGACATCTTAGGATCTAGTGGCAAATGACCTGGGTTCATATCCCCAATTTACCACTTACTGTTTATGTCTTTGGGTAAGTGCTTGCTAAGCCTGTTTCATCCTTTGTAGAATGGTGATAAAATGAGTACCTCTTTCATGGGGTTGGAGTAGGGATTTAATGGCATAAATATATAGAATGTGCTTACAATTGTGCTTAGCACATGCAAATATTCAATCAATATTTAACTATTGTGATTCATCCTCATTTACCAAAACAAAGACTTAGCAGATTGATTGCCCCACTAGAAGACATTAAGCATTGGTAGCTCCAAATAGAACACTAACATTTATCAAGAATTAAGTGCTAGATGTTATCTAAAAAATTACATAAATTATCCCATTCAAACCACATCAAAATTATATAGGGTTCAAATATTTTCCTCTATTTAAGGATGAAGAAACTAAGGAGCAAAGAGGCCAAAAACAAAAAACAAAAAAAACTTGCACATGGTTACACAGAGTACATTTTTCAGTACTTCATAATCAGCTCTCCAGGACAAGAAGCCCTAATTTATAGCATGTGCCATTTTCCTTGGTGTAAATCCTTCCACCATGGATAGTTATATGCTATGCAAGTGGCGTCACTGAATACAGAACTGGGAGGAGATGGGCACAGTTGGCTCTCACGAGCCTGTGGAAGTGTTCCACACCCTCCTGGATGTGCCTGGAATGTTGTGGAGTGAGCAATCCCTGCCTAGGCCACACCATTGACTTCTTTGTGGCATATTCATGCCCCTCTATTCCTGTGGCTCAACACTACTCAGAATGCAAAGTCATGCATACTCCTAATAAAGCATCTAATTTTAAAAACTCAAAATTCCTATTTTGCTTGTGTTTTACAGTGCAAGTTTGAATAGTCTGAGCTTATTAACTACGCTTCCATTTTCTTTTTATTAGTGGAAGGAAACAATTGTTTCACTTCAAAAAGACTTAGAATTGATTTCTCTTATCTGCTTCTCTGTGTACCACAGTTAATATCGTAATTTGCAAGGTATAATAAACAATGTTAAAAACATTTTTTTCTCTTCATTTATAAATTTAATCTAGTCATCAGCAATATATAAATTTCTTGGTTGGTATGTTTCAAAATGTTTGGATTGCGTAATTACTGTATATGATGAAATTTTATATTATGCATTCTTTCTTATTGAGTATTTTATGCAAATTAATGTTTCTCAGTTGAAATTGTTGATTCATTTCTGCTAGCTTATTAATAACACATTACCAGATGTTTCTAAATCTCTCCATACTATTCCAGTTTTTGATCAAGCCTGACATACAGAATTTCACCAAAAGAACCTTTTCTTTCTAGCCTTAATTTAGAATATGCATTGACTTAGCATTTAAATTTTTACTATAAGAATAAATAAAAATATTCTCCATTTCTAATCCTTTGTGGTGACTAAAATACCATTTTGGGTACCTTAAAGCAGCTATAGGGGGGCGCCTGGGTGGCTCGTCGGTTAAGCGTCCGACTTCGGCTCAGGTCATGATCTCACGGTCCGTGAGTTCGAGCCCCGCGTCGGGCTCTGTGCTGACAGCTCGGAGCCTGGAGCCTGTTTCAGATTCTGTGTCTCCCTCTCTCTCTGCTCCTCTCCTGTTCATGCTCTGTCTCTCTCTGTCTCAAAAATAAATAAACGTTAAAAAAAAAAAAAATTAAAAAAAAAAAAAAAAAAAGCAGCTATAGGATTTTATTCACAGATAACATGCTGGTAGCAAACAAGGTGTCAAAGTTGAACCATGCATTCTCCCCAAGCCACTAGGTTTCTTCTACCTCCAAGAATCTCCAGAATTTAGGAGCCACCATTCTGTTCTCAGAATGTGGTGGTCAAGGCTTGAGTCGAGGGAGCCTCCCTAAGCAGTCTCTGTCAGCATTAAGAAAGGCCAAGTCCAGGGTTCAGGAGGCCTCTTATGTCCTACCCATACCCTTCTCAGCTCTGCAAGTCCTGGAAGAAAAACTTGGGCTGCAGGTAGATGTTGTCTTTTGTATTTTCTTCCTCATTTTCTTTTAGCACCCAATGCCTCCTTCCGAAGTCTCAGCCTCTGAGATCCTTGAAAAAACTAATTCAAGATTTGTACTAATAGATTAGTAACTTGAGAGTATCCTAGACCCCAGTACCAAATGTCTTCATTTTAAACAACTGTGGAGAAAGGGCCATAATTGGCCCAAAGAAGAGGTTGCTTAAAGGTAGGATTCAGGGACTGTCACACCAGAAAGTTTTTAATGGGGGGATATCTCCCAGCCAGTCTTCAAAAGCACATCATATCCACAGGTCTCTACCCTTCTAGGGCATCATCTCCACTTCCATGTCCCCATCCCCCCCCCACTATGTTGGCCCCTCACCTCCACATAATAACCAAACAGTAATTATTCATGCACCAATGATAACCTATCTTCTCCCTTTAGAGAGGAACAATATCCAGCTCTTCCCCCTTCTTCCACTGTTGGCAACAGCTAGTATTTACTAAATACCACAAATTGCCCCAACTTCTAAATGCTTTACACACATTAAGTGATTTCATTCTCATTCCACCTGTGTGAAATAAGTACTATAGCCACCCCCCCCACCCCCCCACCGCACCCCCACCCCCCGCTTTTCTTTTTTACATGTGAGAAAACTAAGACACAGAAAGCTAACTAGCCAGGTGCCCACAGCTGACAGGTGGCAGGGCTCATCCGCTCTGGCAGCCAGGCTTCTAACTGTGTATTCTTGACCACCACACTTGACTGATTTTGCAGGCCACATGTGATGTTACTCCATTAACCTTTCCTCATTTTAACCTGAGGAATTGGATCACATCCTCTCCCAGCCTGTTCCCTCCCTGACGCTGAGTCTCTCATTCAGGTTTTGGTCACTTTGCCATCTCTATTAACCTGATGGCAGAAACTCTCATTGTAATCATCATTTTCAACACCATGGGCTTCTTCTATATTTACAGGGCACAGAACCAGACTTTTCCTCCACCACTGGTAAAAATTGTTGAATATTTTTAACAAGGCCATCTTGTTTTTCAAAAGAGAACAAACTGGAAGAAGGAGGTGTTTTTTTGCCCAGCTTCATTATAGAACTAGGTTGCATCAGGAGACCTGTGTCTATTTCTGCTGGAGCTGTTACTTCTCTGACGCTTCAAAAGAGCCTTGCCCCTCCTGATGCTAAGTTCTCTTCCCAGGGGAAATGCAGGCAAAAACACTGCTATCGGATGATCTTTTTAAAAATTCTATTCATTTCATAGTCGTTACTTAGCACTGGTTTTACTATTAATAGTGAAATTCAAGGAGAACCTGTGAGAAAGGACAGGGTTGGACTGTATATTTAAAGGCAAAAAAAAAAAAAATGAAGAAACAAGAAGATTTCATACTGAATTGAACTTTCCAAACAATACTTTATAGAGATGAATACAGAAGAATTCATTTGGTTGTACAACAGGTACTGAAAACTGAACCACTTAAGAGACCAATCACTAATTCAATAATTCAGCAAATATATATTGAGAGCCAATTGTGTAAAGTTCACTAAGCACTTATTTTTGTGCCAAGAACAGTGTCAAATACTATACATCGATCATCTTATTTAACTCTCACAACCAAATCTCTGAGCAAATATTATTCCATTTTGCAGATGAGAAAACTGAAGAGGGTGAATAACTTGCAGTTGATGGCTGGGTTGTGCAGCTCATAAATTGGCAGGACCAAGATTTAGGTCCAGATTTGTCTGACCATATAGCCCCAAATTCTTAATCATTATGCTTTTACTATCCTCCAAGAAGGGAAATAAGAAAGAGAAATAAGAGGTATTTATTGCTCTCAAAGAGCTCGCCAGCTGATAGGGAAGAGGACACATTTAGGAATGACCATAATGCAAGGGGGAGTAGAGTACATCACCCAGGAGAGGAAGATACTGGCATCTAAAGGACCTTAGAAGAGGAAAAGAACATTTCTGGCCAGAGGAATCCCAGCCAGCTTCATGGAAGAAGTGGGATTTAACTGAGTTCTAAGAGATTTTAACCAAGAGGTTTGAAGAGAGAGCATCCCAGCCAAGGGGATGCCCAGAGAAGCAGAAGCTGGGAGGACAAGTCTATGAGGACCTTACAGAAACAGTAAGAAACAAACCAAGTCATGCTCACTACTAATGTCTCTCGTCCTTCTAATAGATGCTCAGGAACATGTAAAATAAATGAATTAATTTAAGAAAGATAAGTAGAGAACAGGCTTTGGAAGATGAGTATCAGAGTAAGAGATTGGATATTCTTCTGTGAGCAACATAAAACATAAAACTTTCAAGAGAGGGACACAATCTGAGCTTTACGTTAAGTCGTCCTGTCAAAGGACAGATTGGCTTATAGAGAAACTCAAAGACAGGAAGCTGATAAACAGTCTGTGCAAGAAGGAATGAAGGTGTTAGCCATTAAGATAGAGAAGAGGAATGGACTGCAAAGAGCTAAACCCAGAAGAACTTCCTCTTTCCCTATAGCCCCTCTTTCCTCACCTCATCTGCATGCAATAGAAAGTGCTTATATTGATGCAAATAGCACTGGGTGTGAATAGTGCTTCAACAGAAAAGGAAAAAGAAATATTTCATTAATCATCTTAATATTGTATCTCTATGCTCAACCATTGGATATTCCCAAACATTGGCCTGGAAGTTTCCAAATATCTACATGTTGGGAAATAATTAAAGTCCAAATATCCCAATTTTTGACTGAGGTGGTTTTTTGTGGGGGCTTTTTGTTGTTGTTGCCTCAGGGTTTCTGTGCTGGATAAAGCCAAGATCATCTTCAAATTACCACCAAAGTAACATTTCACCAGTCAATGGTCATCTTTTTCAACTTTCTGCCCTGATAAGGGTTTCACCTACACTCATCTAAGCCTGAGAGTGTTGGTCACATTCTCTAAATTCTGCAGAAAAAAACAGGCAACTGTGGAGTCTGGCCCTGCATCCTACAGTTTCACAGTCGGGAAAGTCTTCACTGTTGTTAGTATCCCATTTCAAGTTCAAAGAATCTCAGCAAAATACTCCATATTGAAACATTAGCCAACACCAGCAAGATGATGGAGTAATGGGGCTACAGGAGACCAAAACAAGACCTATTGTTTGGTCTCCTTCCCTATTCTTCCTGGAATAGAGAACCCAGAAGAATATGGGCCACATGTATCCAGTTCCTTTCTTCTAGGCTCACTGTTTCAATGTGCCATTCTGTCACAGAATGGGAAAAGAGGGAGGCTAGATAAGTTCATCCCAAACCTTCCCCTCTGTGGAGTGAAAGCTCCTTCTCAGTGGAAATACACTCAGATCTGAGATGAGTACCGATTGATAGGAATTATGTCCACCCTGTATTATTAAGTGAAGACTGCTTCAAAGCAAAATTGGAGAGGGGAACTCTACTTCTACTCCCAAGTGTTAGCCATGCTTAATTCTTTTAAGTGGGATTACGAGTATTTCTTTAGTCTTCTTTTTCTTTACCTATACTTTCACATTTATAATTAAATAAAAAATTTCCTCTTGCAACAACTTTTAGTTTCAAAATTGTAACAATAAGTACAAAAAATATATTGACAACAGCTGAGTACTCAAACCTTTATGGCATAACAATTTTGTGGCAGTGCCATGGTTTACCAAAAGCAAGGCTGGGACACAGCTGAAAGGGTCTGGAACAATTCCCCAGCCCAAGGCTCCTTACTCCTGATGCTACCATTCATCTCTACCACCATCACCACCTATAAATAGGACACATGAGGTCCCCAACAGATACTCAATTCCCCCCACCAGTAAGAGCCAGAAACACAGAAAGACCATCTTCATTCTCTTGTCTTCCAACATACTGTCCTCCTTGGTCCAAACCCTCATCTATTGAAATTATGCCCATCCTAGTGGCCACAGAGGACACTTCCTCATCACAGAGATGCCTTAATCCAGTATCCTCTTCCCTGGACAAGTTACAAGTTTCCTTAGCAGCAAACTTTCCCAACATGTTGAGCTGTCTTCCAATGATCAGTCTAAATGTTGCCTTCCTCATAAAACTTATGAATGCCATGTAAGAAACAGACACTGGAAAGAACATGATCCAACCACACCTCAACTGGCTTTCTCCTCCCTGTGCTCACCCCTATGATTCAACTACAAAGAAAACAAACCAAAAGACATAATCCCTTTCAAGGTCTTGTATCCTTTGTAAGCAAATCTGTCACAAATGGAATGTATTGCAATTTAATTTCCTGATGGCATGTATTAGAATGAGGTCAGAATGTATTTTTCAAAATGTTGAATCATTTTATCCATTTTCCCTGCTAAAGCATCTCTTCAATGCATGTGCCCATTTAAAACTATTTTCTTTAACTATTCTCTTTAAGTACCAAGAGCAATGATTATAACTTCAGTAAAAAGTAGGATGTTGACCTATACTTTTCTCATAATTGGCCATTTCTAAAAGAGATCAAAGTGATTTGTAGGTCATACAGACAGAAAGCATACCTTTTAGAACTGAGATGGAACTTTAAAAATAAAAAGGAAACCAGCATATGTACTCCCACTAAGCCTTCGCTTTATCTTCTTTCTTTTGGGGTGAAGGCAGGTTGGGAAGAACTGCTGCTAGGTCTTGATTCAAGATGCTCTCTGGCTAAGGAACAGAAATTAAAGCCACCAAAAGAAGGTCCAGGGTGCAGTTGATATGACTTCCCCAGATGTCCTTCCCAAACCCAGTGGTCACTCCATCTTCTAACAAGCTGCTGTGCACGTATCTGTGGTTTTGGCTTCACCCAACAGTGTGGAAACTGCCTAATCTTCACATACAGTTGTCAACTATAACCTCATCTTTATCTTAACAGCCCCTTAAAGAAAAGAGAAACAATAAAAGAATATGCTCTTCCTGTTAAGCTCAACAATGAGCACAACAGTTGATTAGCTCACTTTCAGTATGACCAGTTGGGGTCTAGGTATTATTTTATGAATGGCAGCCACCATCATATGGAAAGCATGACTGTGCTAAATAACAGGTTTATAAGTCAGAGAGATAATGCATACAGTGCTAACCCAAATGCCTGTAGGAGCCCAGCAGGGAACAAAGAGCAAGGGAAATTGAGGGTAGGACACAGGGAGAGATGGGACCCCAGAGGGAATTCAGTGTGCCCTCCCATTGAGAGGCGACAGGGGATTGCAGCTAAGTGCCAACAAGAGTTCAGTGCTGTCAAATTTGATTTTTCCACCATGAAAGACCTGTCATCTTTCTTAGATGCTTAGAGTTAGGATCAGATTAACATGGAGGCTCCAAGGTTACTTGGATGCTTTCAGAACAGAGATTCAGTTGACTGCTAGAAGGGACTATTCCCAGAAACCACAGCCCAGCAAATCCAAAGATCTGTTAACTACCCCAAATCTTCCTATTTCTATACTCAAAGAGTAGCATGTTATCACAAAGGGACTAGTTTCAGGAAATATTTTGGAACAAGAGTATTCCTCAGACTGTATACCACAATAGTGACTGCCTATACAGCCTGTCCTAAGGCCTAGCCTGAAAGATGGTTCAGCTTGCCTCTTTTTAGGGAAGACACCAGTTACAACCAGTGCAAAAAAAAGGGGGGGGGGGGTAACTAAAATAATTGGGGAAACAGAGGGATTTCCATGTTAAAAAATTTTTTTACACAAGTCTCTTTGACCAAGGAAAGGTTCAATTAGAGAAGACTTCCCATATCTGAATTATGTAAATTCCTTGATTTGCATTACTTATCACACACTAGGTTAATGACAAATCCTTACCACATTTCTGCTGTTTACATCTCATTCTGCCATTAAACCACTTAGACAGTTGTCAAGAGGGAATGATCCATCAGACCTTTCCCTTCTCATGCAATGATGACACAATTCTTAATAACACAAGACCTGAAGTTACAAAAACTGTTTTCTCAAAAAGGATGTTTGAGCTCCTCCCGTGCACCAGTCTTAGACACTGGGGGAAAAAATGGATAAAGCAAAGTCCTTGTTCTAATGTGAATTCCAGTCTGAGTGGGTGTCAACCATATAAAAAACTAACCAAATGACAATGTGAGAAAAAACATGTGTCTGAAAAAAAATGCTATGGCATTACTGGCGTGGGAGTCCCAAATTCTGCCCAGGAGGTAGAGAGAGGGACATTTGAGCTAGCCTTTAAATGACTGAAATATAGGAAGGGTTGTTCCAGAACAGGACACCTTGTCTAGAATTTCATATTCATAAAATCCATTATCTGGTTACTAAGTAATTACCAAGTAAATTTTTTATTTGGTTTGCTTTCATTTGGGATTTTCTTTTGTTTGTTTCTTTGTTTGGGCTTTATTTTTGTGAAGAGCTCCTAAAATTTATAAATTCTTTTACTAAGTCCCATACTGTCCTTGAATTTAGTTGGGGTCAAATTATAAATGTTTCTCATCTCTTTCCCTAGCTACTTTCTTTAAATAGGATCCCATAAAGTGACACAATGACATTTAATAATAAACCCAATGCATAAAACTGCTGAAGTGTTTGAAAAATATAAAAGCTTTATGACAATACATATCAAATGATACAGAATATGAAAAGTCCTGGAACATTAGCAGGATTGGCTAGAAATAAACCTATCATAAATTAACTTCAGTTTTATGTAAGTGGAAATGGCAACTATATGGAAACAGAGGAAGATTCTTCAAAACCAATACTTTTCATGTTACTTGATTGATGTCCCAATACTATGGACAGCCTGTTGTCATTTGATGATTGTGACAATCTATTTAATTCTT
The DNA here is from genome assembly GCF_018350215.1 of Panthera leo. Lineage (NCBI taxonomy): Eukaryota > Metazoa > Chordata > Mammalia > Carnivora > Felidae > Panthera > Panthera leo. Next base: position 88,956,461 of record NC_056687.1, read on the forward strand.
GAGTCCTTAATTATGGTACTTCCCAGGGGATGATCTATGGGTGAAAAACTATGAGTATTTTTTTGTAGCACAACAAAGCAGTCAGAAAAACAAGTCTCAGATTCTGTAAAAACATGAGAAAACATAGCATGTATTTTCAGATTTATCAATCCACATGCCTTTAAGATAATTATCATTTGTCATTTTGGTTTATACTTAAAAAATCTGATAAAATATAGACAAGATTAAGTCAAATGCTTTCAGCAGGCCTTAATGAATTCCCCCCGCTAATGTTTACATTACTAGGCTATCTATTTGTACATCATCTGTCATTTATTTCCAAGGGGTTCTATTTTCTGATATGATACTTACTGTGTGTTATAAATCAGCTAATTACACAATAACCTTTACCAGAAGCAAAACCCAAATTACATGGATTTCAGGTCAGTTATTTCTAATCCTCATTTTAAATTACATCTGTCTCTTAAGTCAGAAGAAGAAAAGAGAGGCAGTTGTAAACAAGCCACCTACAGCAAGAGCCAATTGACGGATTTGTTTTGTTGGACAATAATAGTTCATAAGAGCTGTAAAGCAAATGATTTATATTTTCATAAACTAAATGCTGTGTATAAACACATTATTTTCATTCCTAGCTAATGATACAAGTCAGGCTGGACTTACTGTCTTTGCCTGGTGAATTGCTTATGATATAGAGAAATAATCTCTAATGGTTTCCAAAATGCTTTCCTTGGAAAGAAATGGATAATTGAGGCAAATAACCCACTGTTTCAATGTTTATACCTGTTCAAATGGGTTCAAAATCCTAATTTTGTTTTTCTATTTTTGATTGAATGTATGAGGTCCAAAAATTGCCTCTGTGATGGAAAATGTTCTGCCTTGACGTATTCTGTGATCTTTGGGCAAAATATGTTGAATGATGAAATGTCAGTCCCCTTTTTTCCCCTTCCTACCCCCGACCCCCCATTCCTACTCTTTCCCTCACTACCATTATAGTATTTGGCACATTCATGATTCCTAGAACACCAGACGAATGTAGAGCAATTGATGTTTAAAAGAGGGTGAGTTAGGGAGAATGACTTCCCTCTTTTCATCACTTGTTAGCATATGAGGGGAGAAAGGTATTCTTCATCATTTTTGGTAGATGGGCCATGTAGGTTAGCCCACACACTGGTTTGTGAACTGATTTTTCCAATCAGATGAGTCAGTAGAGATTGGATTGTTCATTTCCTCGAGAGGATATTTGTCCCTATGGTTCTGAAAAAAAAGGCATAGTGCTTTTTTACCACCAAGCTCCATAACAAGGAAAGCCCTTGCTGTGATCTTCCTCATGTGCTTTTCTTTTCTTTTTTTTTTAGAGGAAAATGTCTCACTATCACCCACTTGTATCATGCAACACAAACTGTATATGAATGCTAATAAGTGAAAATGTGTTTGGCCAAAATCAAACAGTTACATATCCTGTTCTAGAGTTTCAGGACCCTCCCAGGAAGGAATAAAGAGGTGCCAGGTCTCCTCTTAGGCACTATTCTTATTTTCTTTACCTGTGGTTCCTTCACGGACACACCCCTTTTAAAGTGAATGCAGTGACAACAAACCCCTCACGAAGACTCGCACAAAGTCATGGAAAGGAGAATCATCGATTTCTGAATCCATCCTAGATCCTTTATTTCTATCAGAGTGTTTTTCTGATTCAAAGAGGAAAAAACATTTCTACACACTTAGCAACCGGATTCTCATCTATCAGATCTAATAAGGGCTAATATATTCTTAAGTGATGAAGAAAAGTGTTACAGGGAAGCAAAGGTCAAATCTCTGGGCTTTCAGGAATTTGAAAACAGCCTATGAAAATACAGCCCTTTCCCCCATCATGGGATAAACCACAGACAGCACTTTTCAAGGAGGGTCTACAACCACCCTCCGACCCCGCAGAACAAGTATGTTTGGGGAATGATGCTGAGTATCCATTATGTCAAAAGCCTCGGGGAAAATTTTGGTCCTCCAACTATTTTTTTTCCCCCTCTCTCAGAGACAAAGTTTAGAAAGAACTTTTTAATGCTGGCTCTCTTCACCTTCACCTCCCCCTCAACCCTCTCACTGGATTTGTGTAGTCTCATCTCTCCTCCTCTCCCTACAACAGTCTCCCCAACTCCTAACAAATCCTTTGGGTCCCTATTTAGAAGCTGCCCTTTTTTCGAGATGGCTTTGCCTGTCGACCTCCCCACCAAACTTAGCACTCTGACTTACCATTTGTTACAGTACTTATGACACTCTCTGGTCATCATCTACTTTCAAAGGGGACCTTAACATCAGCCATAGAGAGTTTCATACAGACCAGAGTCTGGCTCTCAGGCTAACAAAATCAGAAAGCAGATTTTGACAACACATCAAGAACACACTCATTTGCTAATGACAATCTCACAGAGCCCATTGTGTAAATCAGAAAGTCAGTTTATTCATAATAAAAATAACTGGCGTTTGCACCAGAGTATACCCATTCTTGCATCCAGCTTACAGAAATCAAATCTCAGGTTGCCTGGAGAACATGGGACCCGATAGAGGCAAAGAGAGCAAGTCCTACAATTCAAAGGTCATAGCTTCTTGTTAAGCCTGCCTTCACCTCCAACAAAATCCCAGGCCAACAATGATACCCAAACATAGTAAGTCTATTGGATAATGCTTACTCGCTTTACACTGGATACTGCTTGGACAGGCACTGGCAATATTTGCCTCTAGACTCTGCTTTTCTGTTTTCTATACATTGACTAAACATTCTAATCAACAGCTTTCTTTTAGAAATTTTAGTGTAGGCTGCAATTCGAGTCCTGCTGACCTTGGACCTACTCTCTTTGGCATACCTCCAATCTCTTCTGTATTGAATTGTCAGTCTAATTCAACCTATTTCCAAATTCTGGGCATTGTTCCCTGTATCTCCTACAATGACCAGTCTGACTCCCCAGAACCCCTACAGACTTAAATCTTACACCAAAACCTGTTAACAGTCTCAAAGAAACTAAAGAATCCTAGGCTGACAAATTTTAGACTCAACATCAAGTCAGCTTTGCTGCTGATCTGGGTAGGACTCTATGTCTCTTCTCTCCCATAACTAAGCCCTAATGTTACCAGCCCACTTCAGTGTCTTGAGACATGCCTTGTTCCCCCGTGTCTGAGTCCTTGCCCTGGGCACAGTTCCTTTTGGACTAGAGTCTTGCTGGCTGCCTTCATGACAGGTTCCTGCACCCAGTTATTTCCCCCCAGACCCCTCTTCCACCTCCATTTATGTGTTATCCCCTTCTCTCCTGCTTACAAGCCCATCTCAGCCTCTAACTAAATTGCTCTGATGGGTCATCTAATCTTCAGACCCAGGCTCTTCTCTTTCCCCATCTGTGGTTCAGCCCATGTTATCTTTTTTTCTCCTACCGGACAGAGACAAAAACATAATGAGATGAATTAAATTTTCATTTCCATGCTGACATTAGGTAGTCACATAATAAAGTAAAAATAAAGATATCACTTAGAAATTCTTCTCTTCTCATTGGAAACATACTGAAATAACATGAATTCAGTCCACATTAGCAGGCATTTCCAAATTCTACCACAGGAAAGAATACTGGCTGAGGAATCAGAAAACATGACCTACTTAATAAATGTCTGCCGTCATTGGAATACGTGCCTTTGCTGCTCTATCCCTAAGCTAAAATGACAGGCCTTACTCCAGCAATTTCTGAAATCCTTCCCAATTCTGAAAATTCTATGACCACAGAAAGGATGAATTTTATAGTTGCTAGTGTGTGTGCATGTATATTTATTCATATGTTTATAACTGTCTTTCTCTGGAAAGAGACAAGGTGTTGTATAACCATATATTAATGATGTGGCTTGCTAACTTGAACCAGAGACTGTTCACAAGAAGCTTTTAGTTTGAGAAACTCCTATAATTGTGGCCCAAACTAATCCTACAGAAAAAAAGAAATGAGATCGGGCCTCCCCATCCCCCTGCAGCCCACTGACCAGTGGCCACAGGCCTGGCTCAGGCTGGGACCCCCAGAAGGGCGAACAGCTGGGGCCTGCTGGGACAGCACAGGCTATATCACACCAGCCAATGTTGCAGAGGATCTGAGGCTACCCAGAAGCAGTTTGGCTGCCCCCCAACCAGATTATAAATTCCTCAAGGGCAGGGAACACATCCTTTATAGTTTTCCTGTATCCATATGGTGCAGAAAAGGAAAAGAAGAAAAAAAAAAAAAGATTTTTGAGCTAGCAGCCCAGCCAGAAGCTGAAGAATGTTATCCGCCCCCATCCCCAGCCAGCCTCCTCCCTTATAATCACAAGAGGAAGACATTCAGGAATAGCTTTTAAGAAGTGCCTCCCTCCTTCCTGCCTAAGAAGATACATAAGTAGTTCAGGTTTTCCCACAGTGGAAGGGGGACTCAAGTCCATTGATGTCTTGAATGAGATGTTCCTATATCAGAAGGATAACAGCCCAAAGCGTTCCATTCTGTCCACTTCCCATTACAGTGATCTGCTGAGCCAGCAGCACCCCTCTCCCCATTCTAAGGCTGACTTCACTGAAGCACCAGACCAGAGACAGACCCCCTTCAGATACCAGCTGTGTGGTTGGAACCTATGTGACTAGAAACAGCCAGCCAGAATCGACAGGGCCCTACCTGAACGCCTGCATTATGGCAACAAGGTTAGGCAGGGTCTACTTAGCCAGAGTATTTTTTTTTTAATGTTTTTCATTTATTTTTGAGAGAGCTCAAGCAGGAGAGGGACAGTGAGAGGGAGACAGAGAATCCGAAGTGGGCTCTGCGCTAACAGCAGAAAGCCAGATGTGGGAGTGGAACTCATGAACCTCGAGATCATGACCTGAGCCGAAGTCAGTTGCTCAACTAACTAAACCGCCCAGGTGCCCCTAGCCAGAGTATTTCTGATTGTGCTATCTGAGGGGGGGTCCACTCAGGACCTCGGAAATAAAAGGATTTATTGACAGATGGGAAGATTGAATGTCATACCCAAATATCTTCAAAATTTAATTTAGTTCCCTCTCTGGCACATTTCAATGAAGCTGAACACCCAGCTGGGTGAATGGCCCCTAAGTGTTGTGAAATTCTTCTAGCTTCCTTTGACTGAACTAGAAACGAAGTTTCAACTTAGGTGCTAGTTCTCTCTCTATACTTTATTGTTGTCTTCATCATCTTCGTAATTGTCATTATCACAAAAGCAATCCATGGTTGTGCAAAGAATGCAAGTGATATGTAAGGAAATAAAGTAACATTTTCTTATTCTTTCCTACCCTTTCCCCAGCCCCAGCTTGATGGTCTCTGACCTACTTCCTAGAGAAGATCAGTATTAGGTTTGTAAAGACTTCTAAAAATGTTCCATACATCATGTAAAAGTGTATATGCGTTGAAAAATTATCCACATGAATGCATACAAACATGCACATTCACTCTCCAGTTCCATCCATGTTGCTACAAAGGGCCATATTTCATTCTTTCTCATTGCCACATAGTACTCCATTGTGTATATAAACCACAATTTCTTTATCCATTCATCAGTTGATGGACATTTAGGCTCTTTCCATAATTTGGCTATTGTTGAGAGTGCTGCTATAAACATTGGGGTGTAAGTGCCCCTATGCATCAGTACTCCTGTATCCCTTGGGTAAATTCCTAGCAGTGCTATTGCTGGGTCATAGGGTAGGTCTATTTTTAATTTTTGAGTTATGCTAAGTGAAATAAGCCATACAGAGAAAGACAGATACCATATGTTTTCACTCTTATGTGGATCCTGAGAAACTTAACAGAAACCCATGGGGGAGGGGAAGGGGGGAAAAAAAGGAGGTTAGAGTGGGAGCGAGCCAAAGCATAAGAGACTCTTAAAAACTGAGAACAAACTGAGAGTTGATGGGGGTTGGGAGGGAGGGGAGGGTGGGTGATGGGTATTGAGGAGGGCACCTTTTGGGATGAGCACTGGGTGTTCTATGGAAACCAATTTGACAATAAACTTCATATACCGGAAAAAAAAAACATGCACATTCATACACACATATACACATGCACCTATACATGTATACATCTTATTTTCCCAAATTGATCATAGTATACTGTCTGTAGCTTATTTTCACTTAAGAGGTCTTTGGACATTAATATGAAAACAACTATATCGACATGTTCTTTTAAATGGCTGCATAGTATTCTATGACACAACTACACCATCATCTATTCTGTGGTTCTCTTCTTTGTGCCATCTTTTCTTTGAAGTCCACATTTATAATAAGTCATTCTTTCTGAATTTATTCAAGCTCCGTTTCTAGTGCGGGGAGCTGACTTCTCCCGTAGCTGTTCCTGCCACGGTTGCTATTGACTGGTTGTACTATTATATATTGCATCGATCTTTGTCTCTTTCCCTTTGCACTTCATACACTGCTCTGCATGGTGGAGACAACCCTCCTTACTGTCCTGCCAGAGAAACTCATGCCTCCCCTGAATGTCTTCTGTGCTCTGCATCCCCCTGTGCTGAGCTGTTTCCAGACACATGCTCCATCTACTTGGCTTTGCTGACCATGCTCCCTTCCCATGGTTTAGATTCTCCAGGCTGCATTTAGACTTAGACCATCTGTCCCTGAAGGTTAGATCTCATGTCTTGGACACTGTCTGGGAAGCTACACAGTGACCTCCCTAGTTAGAACCTTCTAGTTCAATTGAGACATCTGCTGAGTCTGGAATGGCCTCATCCTATCATATTTCTCTGAGTCTCTGCCTCCCAGGTGTCCTCATATTCCAGAGGAAATTCACTCTATCCTAAGTTTCCAAGAAGAAAGAAGTTCTGAGTTAAGAGTCACGAAGGAAATTCTCACCCTATTCCCACCCTTCCTTGAAATACAGGTCTGTTGTAAAAACACTATTCCTGCCCAGCGTTGTGGGGTCAAGGAACAAAATTAAATAAGCTAATACAGAAAGTATAGCTCCTTTTTGAACTGCTGCTATCCCTCCAGGAAAGCGTCCTTAGGATCTTAAATTTTGTTAACACCTCCCTATAACATCATATTTGGATCACACTAGCCTCAAACACATTATTTCAACAGCAGATAGCAGGATACATCAGCTTCCTTGTTCCATAGGCAGTTGGGGTGGGAGGTAGAAGAATTGAATGCAAGGTGCCACTTCTAAATTAGACATTGCAGCTGTACAGACTATCATAATGACTTCACCCAAAAAGCATGCAAAAATCTCCAAGAAGATGTCAATCACATGGAAAAAAAAAAAAAAAAAAAAAGAAGGAAACAATAATTAAGGCTCCCAACTAGCCAAGAAATCCTTTCCCTCTTCATTAATGGCCCAAGCTTTTTCCTCCTGAGTGGAGGGCGTCCCTTGTGTAGACACAGCTTGATGGCTGTAAGGTTCCAGCTGTTTAAGTGGAGCCGGCCAATATCCATCAGGATGTTAGACAATTGCCAGGAAAACTCTGACAAGCAGCTCATTTTTCATCTAAGAATTCGATTGAAATTCTATCTCCTTCACCCGTGCCGTTTAATTTAATCGATAGAACATTACACTATGTCACATTTAGTATTAAAAATAAATGAAACAGACCAGATATTTGAAAACTGGGCATTTGTTTTTGCAGGCATTTTGACTTTGCAGTGGCAAACATCCCCACTTGCAGTGCTAAAGAAGCCAAACACGAAGAAGTGTCACTTCGAATTAAGCAGTTACCGCTTTACGTTTATTGGGGTTTTGGTCCCGTATTTTCCTCAGATTTCCAGTCCCTTTTAACTCAACCGAAGTTCTCATTAGTGACAAGCCCTACAGAGGAATGAAAATGCTTGACGGCACAGCCTTTCACATTTATGGATTGCTGTTAGGAGGCAAACATGACAGATGTCTTGGGTAGAAAAGAAATATTTGCAGCAGATTATATCACCACTGTTCATTCAAGTAAACTGAAGCGGCATCACAGTTTAGAATTTCAAAACACAGAGTAGTTATTTCAACATATTAGCGGACTTCTGGGTGATGATTTGTTGCCAGAAGTAATAACCCCAAAGCATAAATCTAAATGTAAGCTAAATCTATAGTTGCACAATGGTTTCTTCCCCCAATGTGTTCATTTGAGATAGAAGCAGAGAATTTCTGGGCTGGAAGGAATCTTGAACATCATTTTAACCCAACTGTGAAGTCCTCCTTTTTTTAAATAGAGGAGGAACTTGAGACACCACAGCCTCCGTGCCATGCTCAAGGTTACACTGTGGGTGGCAAAGCCAAAACTCTAAGCCAGCTCTGACTGATTTTGATGAAAAGGTCATCTCTCCTTTCTTGATCTCCAAAACAACATCAACATTCCACCTGCTCATGAACCTGATCCAACTTTTACTTTTGGCTTAAATGTGGGCTTCCAAAACCTTCCCTCCCAGACTTACAGTCTCTTCCACACACTACTAGTCCTGCTCCTAACTTCTCAATATTCGACATGACAGGTCTTTTCTTTGGTTCCTCAAACCTGACCCAGATTGGTCTCCAGACTGACTCAGCATCTGTTCCTTAGGTTCTGAGATGGTCACCACAATGGCCACATGCCTGGCCCATTCAGGTTCTAACCTTCCCAGAGGTGTCTTCTCTCTTTTCTCCCCACTAACCCTCCCATCTCCAGCCCTATCAGCCTTTGGCTGAGAAATCCTTCTTCCATGTTGCCAGTGCCTACACCATCAACAGATTTTAAGTGGACCCTTTTGCCTCCCAGACACACAAAGGTTCCATCAATGCTAGGCCATCATGGGTGATTTCAGTCATACAGCACTTTATCATCTTGATTTTTATGTGGTTTTTAGACTTCTAAATTGACAGGGGTTTTTTTTACATGTATATAACTACTCTTACTGATAGCAAATATTTGAAGAAACGGAAATTTTCATGCGCTACTGGTGAGATTATAAATTATTACAACTTCTTGGTGTAATCCAGTACCTTAAAAATGCATATACCCTCAGCATTACCCTCTTACCCAAACCAGACAAAGATGCCACAAGAAAATTAAAGGCCAATATCTCTGATGAAGATAGATGCAAAAGTCTTCAACAAAATATAAGTAAACCAAATTCAACAATACATTAAGAGGATCATACACTATGATGGAGATTTATTCCAGAAATATAAGGATGGTTCAACATCTGCAAATGAGTCAATGTGATACACAAGATAAATGCAGAGAAAGCATGTGACAAAACTCAGCCTCCATTTATGATAAAAATTACCAACAAAGTGGGTACAGAGGAAACATGCTTCAACATAATAAGGGCCATATGTGACAAGCCCACAGCTAACATCATACTTAATGGTGAAAAGTTGAAAGTCTTTCCTCAAAGATCACGAACAAGACAAATATGTGTACTGTCACCGCTTTTAGTCAACACAGTATTAGAAGTCCTCACCAGAGCGATTAGGCAAGACGCCCACATTGGAAAGAAAAAAGTGAAATGGTCACTTTTTGCAGATGGCATATGATACATTGAAAACCTAAAGACTCCATCAAAAAACTGTTAAACTAAAAAGTGAATTCAGTAAAGTTGCAGGATACAAAATCAAACGCAAAAAAATTTTGTTTCTATACACTAATAATGAAAAGAAAAGAGAGAAAGAAAGCGACCCCATTTATAAGTGCTTTAAAAATAAAACACTTAGGAATAAGTTAAACCAAGGAATTAAAAGATGTGTATATGGGGAACTACAAGACATTAATGAAAGAAATTAAAGACAAACAGATATTCCATGCTGATAGATGGAGGAATCAATATTGTTAAAACACTTCCCAAAGCAATCCACAGATTTAATGCAATCCCTACCAAATAACATTTTTCAAAGAAATGGAATAATCCTAAAATTTGTGTGGAAACACACACACACACACACACACACACACACAAACACACACATACAAATAGCCAAAGCAATCTTGAAAATAAGAACCAAGCTGGAGGCATCACACTCCCTAATTTCAAGCTATTTTGCAAAGCTGTAGTAATTAAAACAGTATGGTATTGGCATAAAAACAGACACTTAGATCATGGAACAAAAGAGAGCTCACAAATGAACCCATGCATATATGGTCAATTAATTTATGACAAGCCAAAAACGTGTGATGCCAAAAGCACAGTCTTTTCAATAAGTGGTGCTGGGAATATTGGACAGCCACACGCAAAAGAATGAAACTTAAACACTATCTTACACCATACACAAAAATTAATTCAAAGTGGATTTAAGATTTAAACATAAGACCCAAAACTATAAAGTTCCTAAAAGTAAATACAGGCAGTAAGCTCCTTGACATATGTCTTGGTGATGATTTTTTTTATGACAGCAAAAACAAAAATAAGTAAATGTGACTACATCATGCTAACAAGCTTCTACACAGCAAAGAAAACCAACAAAATGAAAAGGGAACCTGCTGAGTAGGAGAGGATATTGCAACTCATATATCTGATTAGGGGGCTAATATCCAAAACATATAAAGGACTCATACAACTCAATACCAAAAAATAAGCAATCCAATTAAAAATGGGCAGAAGATCTGCACAGACTTTTTGTTGTTGTTGTTGAAAGATAATTTATTTTTTTATTTTTTATTTTTTTTAGTTTTTTTTTCAGTATATGAAATTTATTGTCAAATTGGTTTCCATACAACACCCAGTGCTCATCCCAAAAGGTGCCCTCCTCAATACCCATCACCCACCCTCCCCTCCCTCCCACCCCCCATCAACCGTCAGTTTATTCTCAGTTTTTAAGAGTCTCTTATGCTTTGGCTCTCTCCCACTCTAACCTCTTTTTTTTTCCTTCCCCTCCCCCATGGGTTTCTGTTAAGTTTCTCAGGATCCACATAAGAGTGAAAACATATGGTATCTGTCTTTCTCTGTATGGCTTATTTCACTTAGCATCACACTCTCCAGATCCATCCACTTTGCTACAAAGGGCCATATTTCGTTCTTTTTCATTGCCATGTAGTACTCCATTGTGTATATAAACCACAATTTCTTTATCCATTCATCAGTTGATGGACATTTAGGCTCTTTCCATAATTTGGCTATTGTTGTGAGTGCTGCTATAAACATTGGGGTTGTGGAGGTTCCTCAAAAAATTAAAAATAGACCTACCCTATGACCCAGCAATAGCACTACTAGGAATTTACCCAAGGCATACAGGAGTACTGATGCATAGGGGCACTTGCACCCCAATGTTTACAGCTGCACAGACTTTTTTTAAAGAAGACATACAGGTGGTGTACAGGTACATGAAAAGGTGCACAACATCATTAATCACCAGGAAAATGGAAATCAAAACCACAATGACATATCACCTCACACCTGTCGGAATGCCTATTATCAAAAAAAGAAATGTGTTGGCAAGGCTGTGGAGGAAAGGAAACCCTTGTGCATAGTTGGGAATGAAAATTGGTGCAGCCACTATCAAAAACAGTATGGCAGTTCTTCAAAAAATTTAAATAGAATTACCATATGATCCAGCAATTCCACTTTGGGGTATTTATCTGGAATTTGGGTATTTTTGTCTACAATTCCATTACCAGAAATGTATCATAAGGAAGTCATCAGAGATGTACATGAGGGTGCTCACTAGGACAGTTTTGTCAATGGGAAATATTAGAAACCACATAAAGGTTCAAAAATAGAAGAATGGTCATGTAAGTTATGGTACCTTCAATAAAGGAACTCTAATCATTAAAAGCACTGTAATAGAGGGGTGTATGGGTGGCTCAGTCAGTTAAGTGTCTGACTTTGGCTCAGGTCATGATCTCACGGTCTGTGAGTTTGAGTCCTTCTTGGGCTCTGTGCTGACAGCCTGGAGCCTGCTTCAGATTCTGCGTCTTTCTCTGTCTCTGCCCCTGCCCCAGTCTGTCTGTCTGTCTGTCTGTCTGTCTCTCTCTCTCTCTCTCTCTCTCTCACACACACACACACACACACACACAAACACACACTCTCTCTCTCACTCTCTCTCTCAAGAATAAACATTTAAAAAAATTTTTAAAGCACTGTAGAATATATGATATGAAAAATCATATTCACATTCACAATATAATGGCATTTTAAGCAGTTTATAAGAGTGTGTGTCATCATGCTGTTTTTTTTTAATTTACAGTTACAGATCTGGAAATTTACAGTCACAAAGCTTGCAGGATATAAAAAATGTTTGCAGTGGTCACCCTAAGTAATAGGATAGAAAGTGACTGTATTTTACTCACTCATATTTTCCAAAAGTTCTATGATAAGCCTGTTGCTTTGTAAATAACATTATAAACTATATCAAAGGGTTACTCTGGAATAATATCATCAAATCTAGAATCTATTCATTTATGTATACCAACTATGTGTTAAGTACTGCGAGGGACTCCCATACACTTAAAATTTATACAAAGATAAATAAAACAGAAGTCTCTGATCTCAAGAGGCTCACAGTTCAATAGGAGAGAGACAAAAACAGTTACTGTTCAGTGGGGTGAGTGCTTGAGGAGCATAAAGAGGGGGTCTATCAAACTCGGAAGGAAAACCTGAACAGAGAAGGGCCTGGTGAGCAGAGGCATACAGAGTTAGCCAGACAACAGCACTCAGGCAAAGCACACCCCCTCTGACTTAGGACTTTTTGAAGTATTTCCATCAGCATATTAAAGATAACCCCTTTATGAAAATAAAGGAGAAAAACAAGGCTTTTTGTGGCAACTAGAGATTTTCCTAGCATCATACTCACAGGTCATAAACCTCAGCCCTGCGAATAACTGAAAGAATAATCAGAATCCCGACTCCAATTTCCAAGGCAGGTTGGAGATGATCAGCCTCCCAACTAACTCCATCTATTTAGGTCTATTTGGACCAGATCTCAAAGCAGTTCACGCATCACCACCTGATTCCTGGTTCTCCTGCCTTGTTAGGACCACAGCACACTACCGTAACCACCTTGAATCTGCCAACAGCCTACAAATATCTTTCCTGTTTATGGTGGAAGGCGGTGAAGAAGATGGGCAAGAAAAGTTCCTTTATTAGAACTTCTTACGTGCGTTTTGTAACTATTTCGACAAACACCTGTGCATCAGGTCACATGAGAAGAAAAAGCAAAGAACTGAAAAAGCATCTTCCCCTCAACATCACAAAAAGAAACAGACTCAAACAGGGACTTTCTTTCCTCCTAAGCCAGCACTCTTTCGAAGCATCACCTTCCCTCCAGATGTTTCCAGGTGCCACCATGTGGTTTTAGAATGAGCACAGAGACTATCCCTGACTTTGCCACTAGGGTTTCCATGGCTTCATCAGTGCTGATGAAGGCACTTCAGCCATGTTTTTGGCTTGGTGAAAGTAACCAGATGCAACACTAGAAGGTCCCCATTGAGCATCCAGCAACAAGAACATCACCACTGTCCTGTGTCGGCACATCCTCTGGTCTAAGAAGCCCAAGAATGTGAAGATTTCCACTGTAACATTTCCACTAAAGCTACTGACTGAGTCCTATTGGTTGAGCAAGAAAATGACCAATTCCATCTCTCTATTTTAAGGTCAGGGCCTTTCTCCTCTGGGAATTAGCTTTCTCAGACCACTTTACATAAAAGTTCTCGTCTCTTAGGATCATTCAAACTGCTTGCTGTAAAATTTAAAAATAACCCATTTCTGATTATTGTCATTCATTGCCATCACTGGAAAATGTCAGCACATAGCTAGGAGTAAAGTCCCCGGCTTCTAATAGCATTGAAACATTATGTTCTCAGAGTTGTTTGTAACAGGAGGAAAACTTAGAATTAGGTAATGCTGATGATTTAGCAGTCCCCTGTGTTGCAAATACTAACAGACATTGAAGCTCACAATGTGACCTTTGGGTACACATAAAAAATGCATGATAAAATTGGTAGTCCTGGCGTTGTATTTCCCCACAGGCCACCATCAGCATTGGGAGGCACAAACCTTTATGCCTTTGATCACAGGAAAGTATGAGGAGTGATTTTGCTTAATCTTTAAAAAAGTGTCTAATAAAAAAGAGAGCTTGCTAATAATTAACTATAGCCTCTGGACCTCTCTGGAGGACCTTTTAACTCTTTCAAAACTACCTTACAGAATGGGCGGATTTATGATGGTTTTATAGAGCACAAGGGACATATTCAGCAAGACATATTTCAAAAGAGGAATGGTATAGCCCAGTTAAATATTCTTTTCAACATGTTGAAAATTTTGTCCTAAGACCTATTAATGTGTTTTGCAAGATTAGAAAATCTGTTTATTTTTTACTTCATTCTCTCCTTTAACTCTCAGTGGGTTTTTATGATATGCTGGCGTGGTCAAATACTGACAGAATCCTGGGTGTATATGAGCCGCCATCCTAAGAGTCAGTGAATTGATTAGCTGTGTAAAATGAGTATTTTCTGTACTGCTGACTGAATTTACACAGTTACCACGTTTTGAAACTGAACACGGAGGGGATCTTGAAAACACTCCAGAATGTTCCACAAAATACTGAGAAGGCTTTAACATTGGATCTCTTCTTGTTCCTTTCTACCCTTTGGCCTCCGGAATATTAAAAATATGTAATTATCTTAGAGATCGTGAGAACTTTGACTTGAAGCAAACCCTTCAGTTTGAACTCACAAAGTCTTCATAATAGATTTTACTGGTAATGAAAATAATTGCCTTCATGTTGTAGGGAATTAGCTCTGTTTCAATCAAATTTGTATTTAACAACAAAAACAAAAACTGATATACAAATGTAAACCAGTGCATATTTTCAGGTTATTGGAGGCTGTAAAAGAGGTAGCTCAAATTTCCTCCAGACAATAATGTGTTGGATTTTTAGATCCTCCAGCCCACTATTAGATTAACATGCATTAGCACAGCTGGGCTTTGATACTGGTGCAGAGAGATGATTCATATCTGTTCGCTCACTCTTAATCTCTCAAGGTAAAAAATTAATGTGACTGCTACTCTAACGGGTACATATTAATAAAAGATTACTTTAAAAATAAACAAAACTCTCCATAAAATTTATCATCCTCAAATTTTAAATTATAAGATACTCATTTGTCTACACTGACATGATGCTCTGCTTCAGGATCTCAAAATATTGAACTAAGCTATGACATTATCAACAGAGACACTTTCATTCAGTAGTATGTTAAGTAGATAAAACATTAAACTTATCACTTGGAGGAGAACGCTTTTACTTTTATAGATCTGATATGTTGCAAGCCCCATCTCTCAACCTAACAAGTCCCCTCTCTTACCTGGACTGTGCCAATTCCACATTTAACAAGGCAACTGAATTTGGAGTGAGGTGGCTTCAAATTACATACTGACCTATTCCTAGCTGACTGTGTGACCCTTATTTATCATGTATGAACTTCAATTTTCTTCTTGGGCAAAGTGGTTTTTCACCTGCTCTGCTTGCCTAAAAGAGTTTCCTAAAGATCAAATCAGGCTTGCAGGACTTTTTTTTTTTTTTTTTTAAATATGTGAACATTATACTATGTAAGCTCCTTACACCAGTTAGAACTAAATTCAGTTGATGAGGAAGACAACTCAAAATGATAATGGCTCACACCCTATGACACAAGTGAGAACCTCATTTCTTTCTCATGTGAAGAAGCACAGAAGAAGCTTTCCAGGGTTGGTATAATGGCTACAGAAGGCAAAGACCCAAACTCTTTCTCTTTTGATGTTTTTCCTCTTAATGCTCCACCATTCTTGGCCCCCACCTTCCTAGTCATGACCAAGATGGCTACCACCATCTTTGCATTCCAGATGGTAAGGAAGAAAAAGGGAGGGAGCATTTGTCCTCCCTTCAAGGGTAATTTTGGGAATTGCACATGACACTCCAGATGGTATATACTGGCCAGAGCTTAGAGACCTAGCTGCACGAGAGGTTGAGGAAACATGTGCCCAGCTGAAAACCTGATATCCTACTACAAAGAAAGAAGGAGATGGTGGTTACTGGGGACCAATTAGTAATCTGTGACACAGATCATTTTTTCAGCTTCCATAAGAATGCTACATGCTCTAGTACCACCTTTCTTTGAAGCCCTATTAAAACTCTCCTATCTGGGATACATTTCTGCGAAACTCTATTCTCTAGTTTTTAGATGACACGGATCACACAATTAACTAACTACAAGAGAATATTTAACAGCAGATAATAGTTTACTGCTGCCAAAATCTCTAACATGAGATCTCTTTACAACTTCTTCCTACCTTGCCTGCGCCACTAATTGCCAGAAGACAAATTTATCCCTGTAAATATAGATGTAATTACATCATTTCCTTGATTAAAGCTTGTAGCAGTACCCTCTGGCTAAGGAGACCACAGGTTCCCATTTGTCCAAGACAGTCCTGAGTTCTGTCTCTTGTCCTTAGTATCCCATCCAGTTTAGCACTTATCCTGGATTTTTACTTTTTTTACCAAAGGGATATTAATGCATTCCTACAAATATTAATATTTGTATAAAAGTAAGCCATGCTGTGCTTACTGGACCTCTGCTTTATGCTTCCAGCTTCTGCCATAGACTCTTCCAGTGCTGAGAAGCATGGGCAATGAATAGATTTCTTACACATTTGATAAAATTGAGGCTAGCCAGTGATAACCCAACTCTCTCTTCCCAGTCCCTTCAAGAGCCAACTTGTTACATCTCTCAAGAACAGCACACATCATTGATCATTCATTCATGAACTGCACTTTGATACATTTGGGTAGCATCAGTTAACTCCTAGTCCAGTGGCACCTCTTTCAAAGTGCAGGAAGTTACCAGACAGTTGGCTAGTCAGGTGGAAACATGAAAATTATCAGTTAAATATAAGTGAGAATAGGTGCACGAAAAGAGAGACTGAGAAACCCTGCTAGGGGATATAGAAAAATTAAGACGAATTTCCATTTTTCAAGAAAATGGATGATGAAAAAGTAACTTATGCCAAGTATTTATCAAGAATTGCTGTCCACTGTGTGTGATACTGGTATCACTAGCCACCTGAAAAGCCGAAAGCGTAGAAGTTGTGAAGAAACACAAGCAACCCCTCCAAAAGTTAAAAAAATTGTGCCCAAACATGATAACGTAGCATGTGCAGCCAGAGAAGGTAAGTTTCCATATCCCATGGTAAAGCATGACTTTTCATTGAGATCAAATGACTCTTCTAAATTAATATTGCTTGTCGGGGCGCCTGGGTGGCTCAGTCGGTTAAGCGGCTGACTTGGGCTCAGGTCATGATCTCGCGGTCCGTGAGTTCGAGCCCCGTGTCGGGCTCTGTGCTGACAGCTCAGAGCCTGGAGCCTGCTTCAGATTCTGTGTCTCCCTCTCTCTGACCCTCCCCCGTTCATGCTCTGTCTCTCTCTGTCTCAAAAATAAATAAAACGTTAAAAAAAATTAAAAAAAAATAAATTAATTAATATTGCTCATTTTTAATTCCAAGCTGTGTTGTGCAAGTATAAAAATAAAGAGACAATCGTCATTGTGCTATCTCCATCAGTGGAAGAAAACCTCAAATAACAGTTTTACATCAGAGCCTACAGCTTCAAATAGAAAGTCAGTTCGTTCAAAAGTGGTTCAATTGTCTTCATCAACTTACAAAATAAAATTGTTCATGCTGGCATAGTTGAAACAGCTGACATTTGTACAAATGATACTGTAAATTCAGTTAAAATTTTCAACATTGCCAATAGTGGTTTTTTTGTTGTGGTAAAACAATCAGAAATTTTGATGGAGCCCAGTATCGTAGTAAAAAAAAAAAAAATCTAAAGAAATACATTTAAAAGACAGGAATGATACAGAGCTCTACTTGGAATTGGTTGTAGTGCCCATGTGATTCACAAGTTTGTAAAAACTAGCTGTAGTATTCTACTGTTCAAAACACAATAGTATTGGAGAACTTTAGTTCTCAAGTTTTATACACTTACTACATAGTTACAATTATTTAAAACTTTTAGGGATTTTTGATTACTAAAAACAAAGCTTACAACAAGGAAGTCATCAAAACTTACCCCTCTAAAAGTAACAGAAAAACTGTAGTGAAAAAATGAAATGACAAGAGTTTAAAGGGTATTTAAGTTTCAGTTTTGAGATTCTATAATTGTCCCTTAGAATAGATTACTTGTAGGGAGAATCCTTTGGTAGAGCTATTTTTAATCGGGTAAGTTTTTACTCTATTCTGGAGTGGAATAAAATTGAGAGTGCCTGTAATTTTGCAACATTTATATTTGGCAAAAATTTGAAAACATCATAAACAGACAACTTATTTGATTTTTGTTATAAAAATATTTGTTGGAGGTACACTGAATAGAGGGGGGAATCGCCCAAGATGTTTACACATTTTAATATGAAAAAAACTGAATTAAGAACATCCTCCATTTAGCATAATTTGTTTTGAACATTCCTCAGTGCCTGCAGGGAGAGGATTTTCTCAATTAAAAAAAAAGAGGTCATTGAAGTTTTCAAACATTCTAATCGAGGTATCATAAAATAGAGCCTTAAACATTACTGTTTTATTAAAACCTTAAAAATAAAATATTGAAAAATATATTCAGAAAAATACTAATAGCATGGTATTAAAGATAGTTATAAATAAAAAACAGGTTAAAATGAGACTATATATCAAGAATAATTGTTTTGCTCATATTTTTGTCATCCTAGCTTTCATTTTTGCTTTTTTGCTTTAACATACAAGATGATTTTTGTTTGTAGAAAGCATTTTCTCTTCAAAAAGTTTAATAGGGGCTCCTGCCTGGGTGGCTCAGTCAGTTAAGCATCTGACTCTTGGCTTCAGCTCAGGTCATGATCTCATGGTGAGGAAATCAAGCCCAGTGTGGGGCTTTGCACTAGGCGTGGAGCCTGCTTGGGGTTCTCTCCCCTTGTCTCTCTGCGCCCCCCCCAAAATAAATAAATAAACTTTAAAAAGTTTAATAGAATCAATATGATGGTCAACAAACCCAAAAAATTAAATTCCAATGATTTTCAGCATCTCCTTTAACTCTCAAAAGTGTCTCAATTTGGACATTAAGTTTTACGGTCATCCAAACAATAGACAACAGAATAAAGCTACATTCCCTGTGATGTGGGGCCTTCTGAACCTTTCTGGCCTCTTCTTCCACATTTCCACCCCACCCTTCCCCAAAGCCTCCATACTCATGCCACACACTGCTCACCAGGCCAGGAGCAGAGGTCACCGGCTCTGCTCTGCCCCCACACTTGGCTCTGGCTACAATGCCCTGTGCTCTCATAACCCGGGTGAATTCCAATTCCACCATTAACTCCAACTCCAGTAACTTCTGCCAGCTTTCCCTGGCTCTTTCTTCCCACCTTCCCACCCCCAGCACTAATTTTGTGCTCATCTAGGTCCCCACAGAGCTTTACATACAATTCTGACTGCCACAGCCCCACTGTTTTGTTTCTGGTCCTTCTATCTGGATGGGGAGAGCTGAGATGTCATGAACTTTAGCCCCTTCATCTTTGTGCACTTAGAGCCTGACGCGGTACCTGACACATAGGGCTCATTAGGTACATATTTGTTGAATGGAATGTGTTGTAGTGCAGAGTTGGCCTTTCAGAACCTCCTAAAATAACTACATAGGCATCTCCCTATTCTATGTTTGTACACAAGGCCCCGCCAGGACTTGATCCACTAGCTGCTGAGCTCTAGCAAGGCCTGGTTGTCTCGGGAGGATGGTAGATTTATGATCATCTCCTGGCATGCTCCTGCTAGGTCTCTAGGGTGAATAATTAACTTCGGCTGTCTGGTGATAGATTCTAACTTCATAAAAATCAGAAATAGCAACCGTGTGTACGTGCACATATGTATGTACGTGTATGTGTACACACACACACACACACAATGAACCCTGATAGATAAGCCAAGAATGGGCCTACACACAAAACCTGCCTAAAAAGTCTAACTACCATAAAGGGTGATGAATATAATCTAAGCCTATTTTTTAAAGCCAGACATAGCCTCCTTTTACTGGATAAGAGGGACTTAAGAAGATGCTCCATCAAAGTGAACCTGTGACCTATACCACGGTGGGGTCCATGTTGTGTTATAGATATAATTTAAAGGTGTGAGTACAGATATGTGTACGTGTACATCACCAACACCTTGAATAGATAATACATTATTCAGATATCCACGGTCATCAGTAATGTTAAGAATTACATAGGCAAGGGGGTCCCGGGTGGTTCAGTCAACTACGCATCCAACTCTTGATTTCGGCTCAGGTCACGATCTCACAGTTTGTGGGCTCTGAGCTGACAACATGGAGCCTGCTCAGGAGTCCCTCTCTCTGCCCCTCCCCCACTCACACACATGCTCTCTCTCTCAAAATAAATAAAAACACTTAAAAGAAAAAAAAAGACTCACAGAAGCAACAGCTCAGTGGTAACAGAAAGGCCTTAGAGTTAGATAGGTCAGAATTCTGACTTCATCTTTCCTTGAGCCTCGGTTTCTTCCTCAACAACACGTGGCAATATTGTCTGCCATTCAGGGTTGTTCAGACAATGAAAGAGAAGATCAGGGCATAGCTAGCTAAATGGTAAAGTGGTTATATTTCTTATAAGGTCCATCCTATCTGACTACCATATATAACCTGCTAGCATCTCAAGCAGCCTAATTTTTATTCTCTCAAGTCCCCCAGGTCCCATCGCTGCCAGAGTCTGCCATCAGTGGCATTTGCAGCACACCCTTCCTCCACAGATCCACATGATGCTGTCCTGCCCACGATCTCCCCTGCTGCTTCACAGCAGGAAGCTCCCTCTAGAAGGCAAGAGGGGAGCAGGGTTCTCTGAGCCCACCAAAATTTGGCTGGGCTCCATAGTCAGCCTGGTGATTCATGTCCTTTGAGCTGCTGAATGAATTTAAAGTGTTACCAAGGAATTTTGCAATTCACGGCAGGTAGATGCCGAAATTACAGAAGCACTTTCTTCAAATAAGTGGCAACGTGTATATGTGCCCACAAGAATGAAGGCACCTTGGAAAGCACCAGAGGAAACTTTTCTTCACACATCAGAGCAGACCGCCAAACACTAATGTCATTTTATCACCTTCTAGTGTGTACAAATGCACAAATGCATAAGAAATCTTACCACAGAGAAGCCAGGTTCGGAGGCAAATATTTTACATCTTTTTAAATGTGAACAGTGAATTGATACATAGAAAACTGAACAGAACTGACGAATGATTATGTTATCAATTCCCTTTACATAGGATTTAAAATCTTTCAAGAGAGTTTTTCCTCTCCTTATCAATACAACTGATTTTTCTAAGTCTCTCTGCTGCATTTGGTGCAACTTTTTTTAGGTTTTTAATTCCAGTTAACATACAGTGTTATATTCGTTTCAGGTGTGCAATATAGTGATTTAACACTTCAGCACAACACCCGGTGATCATCACAGCAAGTGATGTTCATCCCCCCCACCCACCTCCCCTCTGGTAACCGTCAGTTTGTCCTCTATAGTTAGAAGTCTGTTTCTTGGGTTGCATCTTTTTTCCACCCTTTGCTTAAGTTCTTAAATCTTAAGTGAAATCATCTGGCATTCGTCTTTCTCTGATTTTGCTTAGCATAATACTTTCTAGCTCCATCCATGTTGTTGCAAACAGTAAGATTTCATTCTTTTAAATTTATGGCTGGGTCATATTCCATTGTGTGTGTGTATGTACACACACACACACACACACACACACACACACACACGCACACCAGATCTTCTTTATCCATTCATCAGCTGATGGACACTTGGGCTGTTTCCATAATTTGGCTATTGTTGATAATGC
Organism: Panthera leo; assembly: GCF_018350215.1. Lineage (NCBI taxonomy): Eukaryota > Metazoa > Chordata > Mammalia > Carnivora > Felidae > Panthera > Panthera leo. The sequence goes on from NC_056687.1 coordinate 88,978,245, forward strand.
TGCTATAAACATTAGGGTGCATGTATCCCTTTGAATTAGTATTTTTGTATTCTTTGAGTAAATACCTAGCAGTGCAATTGCTGGATTATAGGGTAGTTCTCTAACTTTCTGAGGAATCTCCACACTGTTTTCCAGAGTGGCTGCACAGTTTCATTCCCATCAACAGTGTAAGAGGGTTCCCCTTTCTCATCCTCACCAACACCTGTTGTTTCTTAGGTTTTTGATTTTAGCCATTCTGACAGGTGTGAAATGATATCTTGCTGTGCTTTGGGGTTGTATTTCCCTAATGGTGAATGATGTTGAGCATCTTTTCATGTCTGTTGGTCATCTCTAGGTCTTCTTTGGAAAAACGTCTATTCATGTCTTCTACCCACTTTTTTTAATATTTACTTTTGAGGCAAGGGAGGAACAGAGAGAGAGAGAGAGAGAGAGAGAGAGAGAGAGAGAGAGAGAGAGAGAGAGGAAGACAGAGGATCCAAAGTAGGCTCTGTGCTGACAGTAGAGAGCCTGATGTAGGACTCAAAGTCATGAACCTCGAGATCATGACCTAAGCCAAAGTTGGGCACTTAACCAACTGAGCCACCCAGGTACCCCTGCCCATTTTTAATAGGATTATTTGCTTTTTGGCTGTTGAGTGTGAGAAGTTCTTTATATATTTTGGAAATTAACTCTTCACCAAACATGTCGTTTGCAAATATCTTCTCCCATTCCATAGGTTGCCTTTTAGTTTTGTTAGTTGTTTCCTTTGCTGTGCAGAGCTTTTTGTTTTGATGAAGTCCCAATAGTTATAGTTTTGCTTTTGTTTCCCTTGCCTCAGGAGACCTATCCAGTAAAGTTGCTACAGGGCAATTTTCTTATATTTGGCTTTCAGCTTTTTTTTTTCTTTAATGGACTTTAGCCAGCTCATTAAATCATGCACTGGATTTCAATTTCTGTAACTATTTTGTGCAATTCTGGGAGATTTGGATTTTGTGGGTTTTAAGGTTTTATAGTATTCCATTTAAACTGTGTCACTGTTTTAGCTATACTGGTTTTGCATTATTTTGTTGTCATAGTGGCCCTGGGGATAACAAAATACATTTCTAATTTTTACAGTCTAATTTCACATTTTATCACTACAAGTTAAATATAGAAATCTGGGGCGCCTGGGTGGCTCAGTCAGGTAAGTGTCTGATTTGGCTCAGGTCATGATCTCATGGTTTGTGAGTTCAAGCCCCACGTTGGGCTCCATGCTGACAGTGCAGAGCCTGCTTGAAATTCTCTCTCTCTGCCCCTCCCCTGCTTGCTCCCTATCCCTCTGTCTCAAAATAAATAAACATTTAAAAATAGAGAGAGAAACCTTATAACCATACAGGTCCCTCTGCCTCTTCCTTTTGTGTTCTAGCTGTCATAATGCATGCATGACATCTATATGGACTAAAACCCAAAAATGTTGCTCTCAACTGTCACAATTTAAACAATCTAAAAGGAAAATACAGCCTTTGATATTTACCATTTTTATTCTTCTTTAATTACTAAAGTTTCAAGTTTCCCTTTAGTATCATTTTTTCTCAGCCTAATTAACTGTGAGTATTTCTTTTGGGCAGGTCTGATGTAACAACTTCTTAGTTTTGCCTTCCTTCCTAATCTGTTTTTATGGAATACAAAATTCTGAGTTTATAGTTTTCTCTCCCCAAGCACTTTAAACATAGTTCCACTGTCTTCTGACCTCTCTAATGACAGAAACCTTCAGTAATTCACATTCTTGTCCCCCCTATATGTACTGTGTTATTTCAAGATTTTTTTCTTATTTTTGGTTTGTAGCAATTTAATGATCCAGTGTCTGGGTTCAGTTTTCTTTGAGTTTATCTTGTTTGGGTTTTGCTTAGATTCTTCAATCTGTCAAGTTGTGTCTCTCACCAAATTTGGGAAGTTTTCAGTCATTGTTTGAGTATTTTTTTTTTCCTGTATCAGTCTTTTTCTTTCCTTCAGGAACTCAAATCACAAAAATAGACATTTGGCTATTATCTCCAATGTCCCTAAGACTCCACTCTATTTATTTATTTTTGCTCTGTTGTTCAGATTAAGTATTACTGATCTACCTTTCTACTAGCTAACTCTTTCGTTGGTCATCTGCATTCTGCACTGAGCTATCCAGGCAATTTTTTGTAATGATACTTTATTTTTCATTCCCAAAATTTCTTTCGTCTCTGTTATGTTCGCCTATTTCTCTGTGTAGAAATTCCATCTTTCCATTAACGTTTTCATCTTGATATGGAACATAGTAATAGCAAATTGAAGTCTTTGATTCCAAACTCTGGCTCATCGTGGGGTCTTTGTTCCTTGTGAATTGGCCACCTTTTCCTGATGGCTATTATTTTTGCTATGTTGTGTAACTTTGAATTGTATGGACATTTTGAGTCTTATAAGATTTTAGGTCCTGCTAAAGTCTTCTGGAGAATTTTTATTTTTCCTTTGTTTTCGCAGGCAAAGGACCCAGTGAGGCCTAGTTCAAGCCTGTCTCCCCTGCCCTGGGCAATGGTTCCACTACCAGTTGGGTTTTCAAAGACTTTGCCAGACTGCTTTGGGTGTGTCCCCTGCCTGCACAGGCGCAGCATGAAGCTGGAACTTTCTCGGATTCAAACATATAAGTAGGACCCCCTTTCTTCAGCTTTTTCTCTGGCAGTCCCCACTCTCTAGTGCCCCATTTTCTGGCCTGCTAGCCTGAAAGATGTGCTTTTTCTTAGAGTTTAAGCTGCAGCTACAACTCTGCGACTGGGGCCCAATCTCAAGGCAAGTTGGAGAATTTAAAAAGGGGAAATAATTGGAACTTCATTTCCATATGGGTCACTTCTTCACATTTTGACTCCCTTGTCTCATCTGTTCTTGCTAAATTTTTAGGGTTCTCAGGTAAATGCTTTTTGTGTTTTGTCCAGAGTATTAGTTGTAATCACTAAGATAAGGAGGCTACTCCATCTTGGCCAATAGCCCAATTCAACCACTTGGTTGTTTTCAAGTCTTCCTGTTTCCCTTGTTGTCTTATTCTTTCCTTATAGCTTCTTTTCCTTAATCTAATTACTTGAAGCAAAATTATTTTATTGTCTATCCCAATGTTCTATGATCAAGGTATTGCTTATAAAAGGTGAACTCTTACCTTGTCTGTTTTAGAATTTTATGATGTGAGTTCATCTTCAGTCAAAATCTTTCAGAATCCTTTGCAACCTGGCTGTGAATAACGTCCTTCTTAGTGGCTTTGCATTTGCTTCTCCAGAAGTCGCTGGTAGCTTATTAACCAGAGATCAATTTAATGAATCTTCTCACTATCACGATTTCTAGACTGCACAGATGGTATAATTTAGACTCAACACCTATGGGTATATAGTTTGTCAAGGAGGTTTGGTTTTTGGTTTTTGTTTGTTTTCCCAGCAAGGGCTCAGGCCAAAGACAATCTTTCTTGCCATCTCCCTGGGCCAGTAAGCAGTTTGTCTAGTTTCTTTTTCACAAGGGGTACAGCCAACTAACAGAGCAGAGCCATAAATAAGTAGAGAATGGATCTGAAAGCAATGAGTGAGCAACACCTTTTCTAATCCAAAGTAGCTGAGGCCCAAGGAGGTCTCTTCATTCTTGTAAGCTGATCCCAGAACTCTTATTTTCATACGATCTTTCTGCATTCGCCACTAACCTGTCACTTGAGGTTCTTTTCCTTCATACCAGCCATGGGGCAAATTTCCTCTTGCATAAACTTAAAGAATAATTACCCAATGTTTCAGGGTCATGGTGAATTATGCTGCTTAGAGTCTCAATTGCCACCAAATCCAGAAAAGACAGACAGACTTGAACCAAAGGGAAATTGAAGTTTTTAAAGTTGTCTTGCTACCCCAGCGATGAGGACAACTGCTAGTTATAGTCTGGAGGAAAAAAATATGCAAATCCAAATTATGGTACACATTTATTTCTAATTTCCCTAATGCATACAGAGGTCATTGACCTTCAAGCATTGGTCAAGCCATAATGGTTGTTCCATAATTTCTTTAGATCTTCTGAAGATTGGGAGTCACTGTTAGGAAAAAGTTTTCCATGGATCTCTCACTGTTTCTGCACATTTTTTGAGCAGAGATACTAAGTGTCCTTTGTTCTGAACTGTCTTTTCAAGGATATGCATATAGCAAACAGCCTTGAAATGTAGATATTGTATCTCCCTCCAGAACAAAGAGCTGGTTTGCTTACAGACTCAGAAGATAGAGGTAGTATTTCCCTGTGAAACAAAGGGCAGGCATGCCTACTATCTAATATAATAAAGAAAAGGTCTCTCTAGGACAAAGCTCAAGTGTGCTGGCTGCACATATACAAAATTCAGGTCACCAAAGTTCAAGGTTCTTCTGTAACAAATCCACTGTGTTTGTGGGTATCATCTGGCCTCTTTAAGATGCCCTCTGAGAATTAGGAGTTGGGGACTGGTAATGAAAAATGCTGATTCTCTGGTTAATGCTATTGCTTGGAGTAATATATGGTCCTGTGCCTTTGACTCAGGAGTCAGTTCTGCAGCCGCCATGAAACTGGCAGTCTCACCTTGGAGACAGGCTAAAAACTCTTAGACCATCAGGGTTCTTGGCAGTTATGCAATGCCTTTCTATGTCTGCCCAGCCTTCTCATAGTACTTAGTTCTCCTCCAAGGGTGGTATAACTGCCATGTGTTTGCACAGCACCTGGGCGTGGGCCAACCTACCAGGCCCTCGCAGGGTTCTATCCCTGAACCGCGTTTCTTAACGCACTTCCACAGATGCCAGAATTGGTTACTGGTTTCTTTGTTTCATCCCCACTGTTATTGATATTTCTCTTAGGTATGCATACACTTCATCATATCTCAACAGCTGTAAGCAGCAGCAAACACATCAGATCAGTATACTCTACGGCCACTATATGCCTCTATGCTAAGCCTATGCAAATGCATTAACAAACCTCACTTGAGACTAAGGATGTAAAAACCCCACATTAAGTCCATCTATAGAGCTTTACTCTGAACTCCTATAACACAAGAGCTAAGCTTGACTACCCTATTAGAGCAACCTTTTAGAATTTTCTCATTCCTGAACAGGAGAACTTCTGTTCAAAGTGAATCAGTGAGAGCTCTTTTAAAATATTTGTTAGAGGCCAGGAAACTAAAGTTTGCTTCCTGTGTCAAAGGCTGAAAGGGACACGGACCATGTTTAATCTGTCAATATAAAGTATCACTGTGCCTCTACATTTTGGTTGTATTTTACAGACAGTCTGGTTAATAAGTTGTTAAATTCTAGGATTGACTCTTGATGGAGTCTGCTTGGTCTGGCAATGCATATTAAATAAATGAAATGAGTTACATAAATTTCCTGGCTATCTTATACTTTTGTATTATTTACATGGTATCAAAATCTGTTCCAGTTGCTATGGATGCATAACAAATTACCCCCAAATTCAGTGGTGTAAAACAGCAATGAATCATGCTCACTAATACTATGGGTCAGAAATTTGGATGAGGCACAGTGGGGACAGCTGGTCTCCACTCTATGATGTCTGAAGCCTCAGATGGAAGCCTCAAAGGCTGGGAGCTGGAATTATCTGAAAGCTTCTTCACTAATGTCTGGTGGTGGCTCTCAGCCAGGGGCCTTGATGGCTCTCCACATTGACCATACCATGTGGAGTTAGTTTGTGCTTCGTCGCAGCATGGTAGCTGAGCTCAAAGGGCAAGTGTCCCGAGAGAGAGAGAGAACAGATGGAAGCTATAACCTTTTTATGACCTAGCCTTGGAAGTCACCTAGCATCACTTCTGCCACATCTATTGATCAGAGAGGTCAAGTCTGCCTACAAGAGAAGGCAGAGACCTCAGCTTTCAGTGGGAGAATGTCAGTCACAATTTAAGAAATGCATGTGGGATTGGGATATGTATATTGGTGTGGCCATCTTTGGAAATACAATCTGCCACAGTATGTATTTGTGGTAAATTCTCACAATAATCCTACAAAACAGATGCTTTCATGTTCTTCATCTTGGAGATGGAAAATGGAATTTAGGCAAGTTAAGCAACTTAGCCAAGATAACACAACCACTGGTGAGCCAAAGCCCACCCTTAACACATGCAATGCCTAACCACTTGCTCATACCAACAACCATTAGTAAACTTACCCATATGGGAGCTTAGTTTAGACAAAGAGTTCTTCATCCCATAACAGGACATCATTTCAGTCTCTACCTGGAACCACTTTTCAGGATGCTGTTACCTGTCTAATTGATCTAGCCATCATCTCTGAAGTATCTGGCACAGGACTTAAAGGCTTGTCCCTTAAGTTTCCTCTTATATTTCAACTGCTTCTGGGATCATATTGGCAATAGGAGCATAATGGAACTCACACAGCATAGTAATAACATGAATAATCTTTGGAGGCAGATAAACACAGGTTTAAACCTTGGCTCTAATACATTTTGTTCTGATGCAGTAAACAAATTACTTAAGTTTGCTAAGCCTCAGTTTCTTAACTACTGAAATGGGGACAATAATATACTTCTAGAACCTGGTACAGAAGGGGCATATTAATAAAAATAAGCAAAACATCTCTGACACCTGCCTCCACATTCTTACACAGCTCTGTGGGAACTTTCACCTCCCTAGAAGTAGAAGTTCCCAGGTGGTATCTCATGAATGCTTACAGATTCATCACCACACGATACCCACTTTAGGCTTCTTTTCTTCTAATCCAGACCCTTCCGCAGTGGATAGCCCCAGGAAGTCATCATCACTACGAACTCACCAGCGCCTCAGCACCTCATCACTCCTTTGGCTATAGGTGCTCCCCCAGGGAAAGGCTATCTCCTAATGAGACTCTAACAGCAATTTCTCAGGATGCCTGAGAAGTGCAATAATCAGTTTATCACGGGGGAGGATGCTCTGGCACCATTCCACTTGGGTCACATAAAAACAGTTTCTTCTGCATTTGCTAGCAATTTCTCTTCTTCAGAGGGCTTGCACATTAGTCTTCGGGGCCAGTATAGAACAGATGCCCTTTTGCCCCTACCACAATTCATCCTTCCTCCTCACTCAATCTTTCCTTCTTTCTTCAGCCAAAAGCAAAAACACATGTAACTTACACAGCCCTTTCTTCTCAGATCTGTCCACAGTTTTATAGACTCTCCTGACCTAACACAGTCACGCTACTGTTTACGTGCTCTCTTCTGCAGTTCCTCCCTTCTGATTTTAGGTCCTTTTCTCATCTCTTGCCCTTTGTCCTCTGCTCCTATAAGTCATGGTACATCTGGGCAGGCATTAGCTTGAGTTAGCTGCTTTTCCTAAAGGCAGCTGTTGCCCTGCCTTGTCCAGTCTGGACACCCCAATTCCATTGTTTAGATCCTCCTACTGAAGCAAATGTATGTAACGTTATCAGGTAGGGTCTTTACACACTTCATAAGGAAAAAACATCCATTGAGAAGGACTCAAATCCCATGTGGAAAAAGAAACTATATATAATTTACATGCCAATGACTTAAACTGACTTAAATATATACTAAACAGCAAATAACATTTAGTGTAGAGCTGATGACAATTTATAACCCCTGGTCACTAAGAAATTTTTAAAAACCATCAGCCAGATATGGCTGAGGGGAGTATCTCTGCCGTGGTCCTGTTTCCATGTCATTCCTCTGTCTTTCAGATCTGGGTCTTTTCTTGCCCAAGGATGAGTCCCTCTGTCCACATCTCTGTCTGGGCTAAGTGGCCACTCTCCTGTGTCAAGACTTAATATGAGTTATGTAATGCCACCCCTCTATATACATGTAAATTACTCAAAGGTCACTTTTTTTTTTAAGTTTATTTATTTTGAGAAAGAGAGAGAGCCCATGTGCAAGCAGGGGAGGGGCAGAGAGAGAGAGAGAGAGAGAGAGAGAGAGGGAGAGAATCCCCAGCAGGCTCCACACTGTGAGCGCAGAGCCCGACGTGGGGCTCGAATCCACAAACCATGAGATCACGACCTGAGCCGAGACCAAGTGTCAGTTGCTCAATCGACTGAGCCACCCAGGCGCCCCTCAAAGCTTACTTTCAATTCAAATTCCTCATCAGTTCCATTTGTCAAAGGTTGCTCTCTCCAAATATGTTCTGCTAACTGCCATCTCTGACTGCTTGCTGCCGTAAATAGCACCGCAGTCCCCACACCCCGGTGCCACTGTAAAGAGAGGAGAGACACGTTGTATAGCCCCAGGCTCTTGGTGAGAAGCAAGCTACTTCCAGTTTGGATCCTATAAGAAAAGCTTCCCTTGTTGCCCAGATCTGATACTTCCTGTGTTTCCATGGCAAACTTCCCTCCTGGATGCAGCTGCTTCTGAGGGCTGGGGAGAAGGGAACTATTTAACCATTTTGTTCCCACAATGTACATTTTGTACTTTATTTCTATTTCGCCCTGCACACATTTCACTTTCTGTCCTTGTGCCCTTAATGGGTGCCTCCACCCTCCTCCGCCATATCCACACAACACAATTCCAGTTCTCAGTATGTGGGGTTACTCCCGGTTAACCCCTGGAAAATCATAGGCTTTTGGCAGGAAAATACTGGATTCATAGTGCCACTAGAAAAGCATCTTTTCAATAATTCTTCCATTTCTAGCAGGACTGTCTTGGTCCCACTAGAATGAGTAGTTCTTTAAACCCCCAAGCCTGGGCTGTTGGTCACCACAGGAAGTCATCTGCAGCTGTGAAAACCAATGCATGTAATGAGGATAGTATTTTTGGCATTTTTAATAGATATATTTTCGTTTTCTCCTTAAATTATGCTCCTTCACAGCCTCAGGCTCCCAGCTTAGCCAAAAGGCATACTGCTGCAAAGAATAAGAGGCCATTGATCATGTTTTAGTCATAAATCTGACTTTTACAAATCTACATCAAGATAACAGTCATGAAAGCCAAGCTCTGGGTAGAGAGAAAAAGGACACTCCAAGCTGTCTTTGCCTCATTTAACACAGTAAGAATCAGTCCTGGCTGACCAGAGAGTCTCACCAGGTGCCTCAGGAAGGAAGAGCCTGTTCGCTCTCTCCCTCTCCGACCCCGACCCCATATAAGCCTTGAATAGGGTTAACACCAGGTGACAGGAGAGCCAAATGGAGAGGTTTGGTACTTAGAACAAGCTGCCATGGAATAGCTGCTTTGGAGGGACACTGGTCATACAATGTGGCAGGGGAGACTTAATTCAGCCCCCAGAGGCTCCCTCAGCCATCACATGAGGTCAGAAGTATGTAGAAACTTCCATATGCTCTGAGAAAGGAAACAGGCTATATATGATGGTACTGGGTAGAGAGCTTACCAGAGGGTCATTGTGGGGCATCACGGGGGAGCCTGTGGGGCTAGAGGGTCAGGTTGGGGGAACAGCCTCTCCTCGAGCATAGAAGGGACACCAAATAAGCAGAGAGGATAGCCAAGCCCAAATGAACCCAGAGATTATGGAGCACAAGTCCACCAGCTGCCAGCTTTGGCTACTGAGCAGAAGGGCAAATGGTCAGCAGGTACAGAAGAGACACCACTGCGGAGAACAGAGAGGCCAGAGGAGTACACATGTGGGTCTGACGTGCCTCTTTCCCACGGCCATGGGTCAGTAGACGGTCCTCTTGCCATACACAGAGAAACCACCTCATAAAAGGAACAGAGGGAAATCTGAAATTCTGACTGATTATCCATAAGGTTCTGTTGCCCACATTTGCCAAATTGGGCTAAGTTTTGTTTTCTTTTGTTTTTTTCTCTCCTTGTGGTAGACAGTTTCTGAGATGCCTCCCAATGATCCCTACCTCCTAGTAGTGTATACCTTACATGCCTAGTACCTCCTAGTGTTTATGCCCTCATATAATCCACTCCCCTTCAGTATGGTTTGGACCTAGGAACTTGCTTCTAACAAATAGAACACAGCACAAGTGTCGGGATGTGACTTCAGAGTTCAGGTTTGAAAGAGACTCTGGTTTGCCATTTGCTCACCTCTCTTCCCCTCTCCTTTGCTTGTTCTGATGAAATAAGCTACAATGTTAGAAGCTGCCAAATGGATGGGGTGCCTGGGTGGCTCAGTCAGTTGGGTGTCTGACTTCAGCTCAGGTCATGATCCCACAGCCGGTGAGTTCGAGCCCCATGTTGGGCTCTGTGCTGACAGCTCAGAGCCTGGAGCCTGCTTCGGATTCTGTGTCTCCCTCTCTCTCTGCTCCTCCCCCACTTGTGCTTGTCTCTCTCTCAAAAGTAAATAAACATTAAAAAAAAAAAAAGAAGCTGCCAAATGGAGAGGTCTGGGTGGAAAGGAACTGAAGGAGGCTCTGGCCAAGAACCAGAGAAGAACTGAAGCCCTGTGTCCAACAATTCAAAAGGAACTAGATCCTACCACATGACAGGGATGAGTTTGGAACAGTGTCCCTCATCCTAGACCCAGCTAAAGTAACCAATTCACCCTAGTTTTCCAAGGACTTTCCCACTGTTAGCAGTTCCATATCCCAGGAAACTGCTCAGTCTTGAGCAATCCTGAACTGGTTGCCCTAAATCTAGCCCTAGATGGTATCTTGAATGCAGCCTCCTGAGAGACCCCGAGCCAGAGGACCAAGCAAAGCCACACCCAGATTCCCAACCTAGGAATCATAAGGTACTAAATGTTTGTTGTTTTAAGCTGCTAAACTTTAAGGTAATTTGTTATGCAGCAACTGATAACCAACACATACCTCATTACCCAAAAGATTAAAAGTCCAAGTGAAAGATCAGGTCAGCTCTAGAAAAATAAAAGGCGGTGCATTTTCTCTGTGCTTCAGCATGTGGTGTGAGTTAGCCACCTCTCTATCAGCGTACTGCACTTCTGAACAATTGATTCAAAGAGCAGCTTCCAGAAAGAATGAAGAATTAGGTGTGCCCCTATCTTCAAGAAATTTAAAAGCCTATCAAGAAATCCAGACATAATCACCTGACAGAGATCAAAAATTGCTATCACAAACTTAATATCCCTTCTGGGGAATCTATATAGAGAGACTAAATGAATTTTCCAAGTCATGCAATGAATCTGTCCTATAGGTAGGAGCAGAACCAGGATTTCTCCTTATCTCAGGAAACACATATATCATCAAGCCAATAGAGACAGAGTATGAACTCCAATTTTCTGCTGTCACAGGAAAGTTGGCTCCCTGTGGCCAATCTACTATGCCGAGATCAGCTCCATCCCATGCAGATTGGCACTTACATGCCAGGTCCTGCTTATGAGGTTACAATATAGTACATCAAGATCCTGAATACTTTCAGTGAGAAGTCTTCATATATCACAGGCAGTAGATGAAGGATTGATTTCAGGAATGGAAAAATAGGCCATAAGGGCCAATACAAATGCTCTCGTCTTTGTTGAGATAAAAATAACAATAGCCATAAATATTTGTGCAGTGTTTTACGCTGAGGAAGACTTGCAGGCACTTCCATCCCAAGATCCTTATCAACTCAAAGATAGTTAAGATAAAAGAATTATTATTCTCATTTAATAAATGAGAAAAGTTGACGAATTAAGTGATTTTTCCAATGTCACAGACTGGAATTCAAAGCCAGACATCTCCCACTGGCAAGCGCTTCTCTCTTTCTTCCCCATCAGCTGAGAGAAAGTGGAAATATTTGTGAAATATCCAGTTGCCTACTTGCACTGGGAAATGATCTAGAAAGCACTGTGGAGGCAGAGAGGATCTATAATAAAGTATATTTATGGAACAGCAGAACTATTATGCATCATTGTAGGATTTTTTTTCCCTCAAGTCCCAGACCCCTGAAGCACTGCTCTAGCAATAGCAGCTGTTTAGATCCAGGTGTAGAATAAGTTTTTGTTTGCAATATCTTAAGAATAGAAAATCTAGAATTACTGAAAATAAATTATGTCAGACATTTGAAAAACACATGGCAAAAGTACATTTTGGCGAGTGCCTTGAAGGATGGGAAAGTTCGATTCAACTCGATGTACAATGTTGGGTCTACCTCCACTAATCCGTGCAATGATATTCCAGATCTGTACTGCCTCATATGGTAGCCAATAGCCACATTTAGCTAATTAACATTCAATAAATTAAAAATCCAATTCAAGTCACACTAGCCATATTTCAAGGCACTCAGTAACCACACGAGGCTAGTAGCTAGACATAGAACCTTTCCGTTATCACCAAAAGTTCTCCTGAACAGTGCTATTAGATTCCTGAGAAGATATAACCAAGTGCCTCCCACAGCGGTTCACAATCGAGAGATAAAACACTCTACTTCACAATACAGGAGGATAATTCTGGCCAGGCTCCCGGACAATGCTGTATGAAAGGTAATACAGAACTTCTGGAATCATTCCAAATAGGTGCAAGCTAATTAGAGGTTTTTCTCATCCCTTAAAGACGTTATGACATATATTAATATGCCATGCCTTCCATTTTCTTCATTACCAATATTCCATAGGTATGGCCACACTGGAATAGTCTCTGTTGTAAAAGTGTATTTCCTGTGCACGGCCATCCTGGAGAATGCACCGATCACCACAGTGGCCACAGAGTGAGTGGCCCTTTAATCCCTGTGGAAGGGCGGCCAGATTCACAGAGCTCAACTGCTGACCCAGGCACTGGTTGGGCGTGCCTGAGAAGAGACCAGAGGAGGTGAAGGAGCAAGCGGTAACAGGACCTAAGGAACCAGTGATCTGAAGAGCTATGTGTCATAGCAAGAACTCTCAGGACCCACCCTTCCTAATTCAAGGCCCCAGCCCTGAGCAGGTTTGTTTGGCCTCAGCAAGATGTTGACAGAGCAGCCTGCCACATGGCTCAGATCCCCAGCCACTCCACCACCTCAGATGTCCCTGACCCAGTTGTCCTTCAGATGCAAGCTTCTCCTCACTTCTCAAGCATCTCCGGTGAACTGGACAGAAGTTGTCCTGGTATCCAGCAAGGATCATATAGGGGAGAGCCTTGGAAATCATCTGTCCCATACTCTGAATTATATAAAGACAGTTGGGGCATGGAGGAGAAGGGAGATACACAAGGTCAGCAGAAGAAGAGCATCAGTGTTGACCTCCATGAAATAGAGTTAATATTCACTTCCACACACACGAGAGGACATGGCAGCTATCTAACCGGCACAAGAAATAGTTATCAATGTGGGCTCCTGTGCTGTCCGGGCTCCTATTTTCCCATATCACCCTACAGTAAGTGACACCAGCACTTAACCATTTTCCTCTGGGTAGATTTATTCCTTCTATGTGGCCTGGGTTTTAATCAGGGACCAATTACAAATCAATAAGCAACTAGTTGACGCTTGGTCATTCTTTGTGGAAACACACCAACAGAAGCCTCCAATAAGTACAGATCTCCACAAGACCAATTCAGTTTGGGAAATAAAAATCAAAGCCTGTTGCCCCAAATATTATAATTGGTAAAAATTGATGCTATGATAAAACCTAATTTTTCCAGGTCATCCTGTCATTATTTTATCCTCTAGGGTCTTAAAATATTTCCAAATTTCAGGCCTACAAACTTCAGATGTAAATAGCTAACCCATAATGATCTATCAATGCCTTAATAAGGATCAGGATATAGCTACCCAGATTAAGAATGGGATATCTGATAAACCCTACTGATTCGGCTCCCTGGGGGTAGAAAGAACCTTGGAAATTTAGGGCCCAAGACTAAAACTCAACCTACAATGAAATTGTGTATAGGGACAACCTCATATCTAATTATGGAGGGGGGGGGGGGAGGCTTTTAATAGATCACTGGCTCTTTAAGTTACAGCCTAGAAAACTCAGCCACTGAACTAGGTTATGGATCCGTGGGTACAGCACAGTGAAACATTTAATCATGGAACAGAAAGCTTTCTGGAACAAATAAGCCAAATGAATGCCTAGGAGTGGAAATGTTAACTAGCGACGTAAGTTCAGAGTACAGCTGTGTCCAAATGAGCCGGGCTTCTGGCCCAGCGAGCAAAGTCTGTGAAAGATAGAAGAATTATACTGCTTTTCCTAAATGCTAGCAATGGATTTTTGCCTTGTTAATTCAGATTTTCTGGGAGGAGATAGGAGGAATTAAGAAAGCAAACAGAATGGTTTTAAAACAAATATTTCCCAGGTTATTGTGCTGAGATAGAGTTGTGGTTTTTATTTTTTCTTTGGGCAGAGGAACAAGTAGCCATCCTTCAGGAGAAACGCCTCAGATGTATTTCAATGACCTTACAGTCTGGGTATGACGGCACTAAAACTACACCGAGTTTACTAGTTAATATCTAATGAATCACATTTTATTTGTGTGTTTTGGAACAATTCATAAGATCTTGCAGTTCATTTGGGCCCCAAGACATCCCTGAATAGACCACAACTCCAGTGTCTGCATCAGCCATTCTGCAGTCATTCCGGAGAAGACTTCCAAGAACCATTGTCAGGCATTACTTTTTGCCCAACTATTCGTCACAATTATCCAGCAATAGGAAACTTTTTGCCAAACTAATTATCACAATTCTCCAGCAAGATGATAAAGACCTCAAAGTATCCATCATTACTTACACAGACTTTGGGTAGAAGATAAATCAATTTCAACAGGCTTTGATTAAAACTGTTCTTAATAATAACCATCACATATGAAGACATTTGTCAAACACAAAATGTTTTCTTCTACATGCCATAACATAGGTACAGTTCTTTTCTCCACTTTATATTTGAGGTTTACACAGTTTGTAAAACTTGCTTAGAGTTATTATACACCTGGTATGGCAGAACCATGGCCTCCAGGAGAGACATTGGAATGCTTCTGCTGAAAACATTAAGTTACAATGAAGTAGCATTCAGTTGAATTGAGCAGGGAAAAAATTTACCAAGTCAAATAATTAGCAAACAGTACTCACTATATAAAATAAAATGCCGAATAGTGAAAAAGAGATCCTAAAATCCTTTTGAGAGACAGCAAAAAAACAAGACCCAGACTGGACAGCACAGGGAAGGCTTGCTGTAGAAGGTCAAAAGTGAGCTGGCCTTCGGAGTGGCTGGGGTGCTTCAGAGACAGGAGCAAAGGCGAGGCTAGCAGAAGGGATTGCGCAAGTGGATGAAGAGGCCAGCCTGAGCAGACAGTGCAGGAAGGAAATCATTGTCTACTTCTTGGTTTATTCCCCCAACTTTCAAGCTGTCACCAAACTCAAGAAACATGTAGATCAATCCATGTAATGCACAAGGGAAGACCTGATAGGGAATTGGGCCACAATCTTCATTACCACATCTACAGCACTTCCCATGAATACTACGCAGAATACCATAAATACCTGGGCTACTCAGTCCTCAATACAACCTTCATCTAGCACGGACAGACACAGCATTAAATATCAGGAAGATAAGGGTGAATAAGCAGTCTGGTCCCCTGGGAGTTCACGTTAAAACCACATGAGTGCACAACTATTTGTGGAATTTGGGGACCTGGAGGGGAATATGATAATAGACAAAGTAAGTGTTAAAGGGACGAAGGAAGGAGTATTCCATCTCTCAAGGCAGAAAAAACTTCTGAACAGGAACATTTGCTCTGGCTCTTGAAAGAGGAGTGAACAACAACAGCTGGAGAAAGAGAGGAAGTTAGTTGTAGGCAAAAGAAACAGCAGGAGAAAACATCTATAAACATGGAAGGATGGTACCTATGCCAGCAGAAGGAAGAAGATAGCCCAACAGAGCTTGAGCCAAGAAGAGTCAAGGTAGGTGAGTTGAGGAAGAAGAGTCCGCTGCAGCAATTGGGAGGTCACTGGGTAGGAAAGAAAATAAGGAATTTGAACATAATTGAGGTACCATGGAAAAGCTTGGATATCCTAATGAAGTTATCTGATGTCTGGGTTTAGGTGAAAATCAGCAAAGAATGGATGTGTGGGAGGATGAACTAAAAGGCTCCTTAGCTGTTCAAGGAGAGGGAAGATATAATGATCAAAGCCTGTAGCTAAGAGAGCAATGGACAAGGGTCCATGAGGCACATCAGAGGTAGATCAGCTGGGCTCATAACTACAATAATGACAATTTCTAAGGTTAGTGACTTGGTATATGGTGGGGACTGTAGGATGGGATATCAAGACCAAAAGCCATGAGGAATAAGTGATACTTGAACTAGAAAAATCGTGATCATTCTGAACACATGCTAGAAAGAGCCTCAAAACTGGGTAATGTGGTTTTCTAGAATGACTGTGTAGTCTGCCATGGCAGGTGGCTCAGTGGAGTAACAGGGACAGAGGACCTCCAGGTCATAGTTCTCAAGTGTCTGAACCTTGTTCACATATCTGACAGTTGTTCAATGACTTTGTGAAAGGACTTAGAGACCTTAGTTTAGGTCCCAGCAAGTCAGGTGTTCTTTATAACTGACACCCTTGTTAATATTTTTTTTTAATAAACCAATTCTAGTCCTTGGGTTACCTGCTGGAAGTGGTTTTAAACTAATCAGAGTCATTATTTTCCCCAAGAGCATTCAACTGTGCACACCTGACTTGTTTGAAATGTTGAAAAATAAGTAAATAAAAAAATTGAGCAAAGGAGTCAGAAAAAAAAGAGTGTTCCTCAGTCATTTAATACAGCTCTCTCCTTCCATACATCCTTCTCCTTTCTTATGCGGTCACTTCCAAAAGTTATCTGCCACACTACAGGTCTCTGTTCTTTTCATTTCTTTACCAACATTTGGATGCAAACAAAATGT